>NC_142064.1:17897500-18219500 GCF_059756535.1 Pantherophis guttatus
CAGATGTCTGGCAACTGGTTCATATTTATGACCTTTGCTATGTCCCAGGATCACATGATCTCCTTTTGTGATCCTCTGACAAGCAAAATAAACGGAGAAGTCAGTTTCACTTAACCACTAGGATACTAATTTAACAACTGCCGTGAATCCCTTAACAACTGTGGCTTGAAACATCATTTGGGGGCTCAATTGTGGTCGTAAGTCGAGGACTACCTGTATTTTAGAAATAAGAATGTCTATTTCTCTCTTCTTCTTCTTTTTTTTTTTTTTGAAAAAAAATTGTGCACTTCCCTGCACCCCCAGATCCTCAGAGATAATGATGGTAATAATGATGACGATATTCCTTTAATCCCACCCCCCCAAATAACGGGAATGTCTGCTGAGTCTTAATTCACGGCTAAGAGCCGGCTAGTGACAGAAAGTGACTCAGAATATTATATGCTGTGCCCTCAGCACAAATTCTTCTGCACTTCCTCCATCATAAAACATCTCACCATAGACAAATGCTTTCTCTTTTTCCCTTTTAGAGTCTCACATATCTGTGGCACCCAAGGGGAGGGAGGGGAGGGAGGGAGGGAGGGAGGGCAACGGAATCAGAGCTCAGTGATCTCTTTTCCAGGGTAAACTTAACAGCTAAAGGAAAGTATTTACCGAATTGCACTGAAAAGCATGTGGCTGTTGCATTATTTATTATTAGCAACTGATAAGTATAAAATGCAGGATGCCTCAGGCCATGAATTAGTTATGTGATAAAATAAGCTCCCCAAAACCCTTTTAGGAACTACTGTGAATAGGTAAGAGCTCCTGATCATATTCCATAACTTCTCTTGGCTTCTGAAGGAACCGTATTGGAGATAAATATCATAAATAAATAACCTAACTGAAAGCAAGATGAATGAGGCCGAGGGTGGGGGTGGGGGGGTGAAGGGGGGGAAATGGGGAATTTCATATGACCTGATTAAACCTGTAATAATCCCTCAGACCCCCTGGATAAGAGGCTGAAGCATTTCCTGGAACGAACAGGGGAGCCTTTCCCAGCACCTGGCCTATCTAAATGCTAACTCTTCAACTCTGAAGCGGAAAAGTGAGAATAAATAAAAGCAAGCGGTCATTTCTCAGAATTTCAACAATCCTTTATCGAGGAAACAAAATTCCACACTGCCCCCACCGTGTGATGTCACATAACCAGGCTGATGCTTTCATGGGGGCAGAGGTGTTGTTAGAAACTCAAACGGGTGGTATTCACTTAGCTTCGCTACCGGTTCGTAAATGTGAGCACGTGCGCACGCACAGGACCTTTCATGCATACCAGTGGTGGGTTCCTCCCGGTTCGGTCCGGTTCGGCAGAGCCGGTAGCGGTGACGATATGACGTCACCGAACCGGTTCTCCCCCCCTGCCCTCCCACCCACCCACCCACATTATTCTTACCTTTTATTTGGTCCCACCCCCAATCTACTGCTGCCTCCTGAGTCCCAGCTGATGACTAGAGGGAAAAAAACTGTTTAAACTCTTGCCGCGGGGCTTCAAAGGGTCGTCCTACAGCTGATCAGTGTTAAAAGCAAACAAATGAGTCGAGTCGTAAGTGTGAGGACTGGTCGTAAGTGCGAGGACCTTCCAGAAATGACTCTGACCAGCTAGCCACACCCACAAAATAAGCCACGCCCACAGAACCGGTAGTAAAAAAAATTAGAACCCACCCCTGATGCAGACACAGAGCGGGAACGTGATTACCTCTGGGTGGGTGGGCGGAGCCTCCTGCCGCCGCCACTACCAGTTTGCCTGAACAATATAGAACCGGCTGAATACCACCACTGAACTGAAAGCATTACTCAAGGTCACACAAACAGCTTCCTGCTCCCCTTTTTTTTTACATGCATCATATGAGCAACATACACAAACAGAACAGGCTGTCAGCTGGATGGCTGTGACTTCCATCTTGACTTTTTTGACACCCAAATCCTCGCTTTAGACCAGGCAGGCCCAACCTGAAGCCTGCGGATAGCTAGTAATGCAGCCCCACAAGATCATAAATATTTAACCTTGTTATGTGATTTTATATTGTAAAAGGATATTATATATTTTATACGTGGCGCAAGACAATTTCCTCTTTACTCAGTGCGGCCCAGGCAAGCCAAAAGGTTGGACAGCTGCTTGTGGGCTGCTGCCGGTTTGGGTAAACCGGTAATTCCAACCAGCGGCTGGGCCCACCCACCCACCGTGGCGCTATCCCGTCCTATATAATTGCCGTTTTTTTGCTTGCGCACCCACATTTTCGGTTCTGAGCAAACTGGTTGTTACAGTATGTGACGCCCACCTGTGATTGGACACCCATGTTTAGCTCAGGGGTCAAACTTGACAACTTGTGAACTTCAACTCCCAGAATTCCTCAGCAGCCATCCTGGCTCAGAAATTCTGGGAAGTCCACAAGGCTTAAAGTTGCCACATTTGGAGATCCCTGTTTCAGATCCACCTTGGTGGGTCTCCTAACAAGCCCTGCAGATGTGTTGGATTTCCAGCTTCCTAGGAATTAACGTTCATCACATTTAGAAGGGACCAGTAACCAATGTCTCAATGATTGAAGGAAAATGGCTCATTAGTTTTGTGTCCTGTGGAAAAACTTGTTTGTGTATAGAAAAATTCAATTTTAATTTGAAGCATTAGTCCCACCAAAACATATTTAAATTCTTTTAGATACTTTGCAGACCAGACAACAACTAATGTTGAGGACAGTTGGATGTTTGAGTAGAAAGTGCTAAGGCAGTTAGGCTTGGCCTTGGTCTTGGAAACATTACAGCAAGTTTCCTGAGTTAAGAACGCCCCGATTTAAAGACAACTCATAATTAAGAATGTACCTATTGTACAAAATTCAGGTTAAATACTGGTAATCCTCCATTTACAACCATTTGCTTAGCGACTGTTCTAAGTTGCAACATGGTCACAAGGTTAAAAATTTACGTGCTTGAAAACTGGCATGTATTTTTGGCAGTTGCAACCTACCAAGGTTACAAAATCACTATTTGCAACCTTCCCAGCCAGCTTCCAACTCAACAACCAACAACTCAACAACAACTTACTTAGCAACAGAAATTCTGACCCCAATTGCGATCATAAATTGAGAACTACCCGTACACAATGATTCAAGCTAAATACACTATGGTTCAGGTTCATTCCACAGTACTACTTGTACAATATTATACAATAATTTTCTTCAAATTCGACTTAAGATCTTTAATCTTGGGGTTATAATGGTACCTTGGTAATCATCGGTAATTGGTTCTGGAAGATGTGATGAGTACCAAAAACAAGGAGTACCAAATAAATCTTTTCCATAAGGAATAATGTAGTGAGTCACAAGGCACCGACAAGTTCTAGTTTGTGGTTTGAGTACTAAACAAACAATGAGTAGTGGGACAAAAGGCTGAACTGCCTCTAAAACTGTTCTTAGTGCAACGTGCAGCTGCAAGAATTTTGACCAGAACAAGCTGAAGGATCATCTATAGGTGTTCCTTGACTTATGACCACAAGTGAGCCCAAAGTGTACGTTGCTAAGCGAATCTTGCCCCATTTTATGACCTTTCTTACCACAGTCATTCATTGAATCACTGCAGTTCTTAAATTAGTAACATGGGTTATTAAGTGAATCTAGCTTTCCCATTGATTTTGCTTGTCAGAAGGTCGCAAAAGGTGATCACATGACCCCGGGACACTGCAACCGTTATAAATATGAACCAGATCACGTGAATATTGGGATGCTGCAACAGTTTTAAGTATATAAAACAGTCATAAATTATTTTACTTCAGTACCGTTGTAACTTCAAACAGTCACTAAACGAATGATTGTAGGTCAAGGACCACCTGTAACATCTTCATTGAGTTCATTGGGCTTGAAGAAACTGTTCCTTCAGAGAACCTCCATCTCCACTAAACTCAAAGTGACATTCCTCTTTGCAGGCCAAATGCCTTCAGAGAGGCCATCTTTTGATGCTATTCCACCTGCAAAGGGCACACCTGAAGGTCACCTTAATTTGTATTCCATCAACAATTGAAGGCATTTGCCTTTGAGGAGATTAGGGCTTTTGCTTGATTTTATTGATTGGGTCTTAAACTGTGGGGTTAGATTTTTGTGCTTTTTATATTTTGTAAGCAGTTTTGAGCAACTCTGCTTTCAGAAGGGGAAAAGCAGGGGATTTGTTAAATAATAAATAAATGTTAAATAATAAATGAATAAGGCCAGAAGATTCCTTCCCCTTCTGACACCACTCACTGATGGCAGATAAACACCACATTCAGCAGGCATTCGTACACTACTGGCTGGAATGGAATGAAGAAATATAAAGCAGTGGCGGGAAGCTGCAGGGGAGGGAGATGGGACGGATGCCTCCTGCAGCACTCTGCCGGCCAAAATGGGGTGCGGTGAGGTGCTCACAGCCCCCTCTGCCCCATTTTTGGCCTGAACAGCTGCGCCCCCCCCAACGCTTCGTTGGGGCCATGGCCTCCTGCAGCACTCTGCTGGCCAAAAACAGGCCGCACGGAGCCCTCCCAAGACCAGCAGAGTGCTGCAGGAGGCCATGGAGGCCAAAAACAGGCTGCAGGGGGCCCCCGCACATGTCCCGTTTTAGCCGACAGCTGGCACCATGGGCCAGTCCTTTGATATTTCCAGGCCGGCCCTGCAGGCTGGATTTAAACACCCCTTTAATCTGGCCCACAGGCCTTGAGTTTGACACCCCTGGTCTAAGTGAATGGGTTACCGACTCAGAACAAAAGACAGAAGTCTATGGAGATTCTTAGTCATCCAGGTCGTGGTTGTACCAAAAGTGCTTTTTCAAGAAACAACTGGACTTCCTTGTTTTTTTCTTTTAAAGATGTTTCACTTCTCACCCAAGAAGCTTCTTCAGCTCTGACTGGATGGTGGGGAATGGAAGGATTTATACTCCTTGCAGACAGCTGGTCATTTGCATTCTTTTAGACAGTCATTAAGGCCACTTGGAGGTTTGTCTGTGTCATCAGGGTCATCTGAGTGGTACAAATGGGTGTGGAGCCTTCTTGGAACTGTTGAAAGGATTGTGTTGTAGACTGGAGATAGATGGTGTTGTATCCCCCCCCTCGCGTCCCCCCCCCAGTTGAGAGAGGGCTGTTCAGTTTTGACATAGATGGCCTCTTTGAGTTTCTTAGTGTGCAATAATTATACTACACAGTGTTTCAACCTATTCTCCAAAACACCAGAAGGCAGAAAAAGAAGCAATGAATTAATCAAAGAGAGAAGCAACCTAAAAATAAGGAGATATTTCCTGACAGTTAAAACAATTAACAGCTTGCCTTCAGAAATTGTGGGCACTCCATCACTGGAGGTTTTTAAGAAGATATCAGACAACCATTCGTCTGAAATGGTATAAAGGTCTTCTGCTTGAGTAGGGGGTTGGGCTAGAAGACTTCCAAGGCAGGGGTGAAATGCTCCCGGTTCGGACTGGCTCGGGCGAGTAGGTAGCGATGGTGGCGGGCAGTTCGGAGAACCGGTAGCAAAAATCCCTGCCACCCCCCCCCCAATGCCCAGCTGAGCCGCGCGATCATCAGAGGCTTTTTTTCTTTTAAATGCCTCTGACGAGCCAAGCTCTGACGATCCCAGTGGAGTTGCCTGCCGGTCGGGCAACTCAGCTGGAATCGTCAGAGCCATTTAAAAGAAAAACAGTTTTTTCTTTTAAATGGCTCTGACGATTCAAGCTCTGACGATCCCAGCTGAGTTGCCTGATCGGCAGAGGGTTTTTTAAAAACCCTCTGATGATCAGGCAACTCAGCTGGGATCGTCAGAGCCTTTTGAAAGCATTTTTTTACATGGTTTTACATGTAAAAAATGTTTTAAAAGTTAAAAAAAAATTGGCCATGCCCACCCAGTCACATTACCCCCCCACACACACCAAGCCATGCCCACAGAACCAGTAGTAACAAATTTTAGATTTCACCACTGCTCCAAGGTCCCTTCCAACTCAGTTATTCTGTTTGATTTTTAAAATCAGATATAATAGGAAAATCCAGGAAGTTTAGAAATTGCAAGCCTTTATTCTTTGCCACTGATTGTCCTTCATTCTATCTTCCCCCATCTTCATTCGGTTCAGTTTTTCAAGGGGAAAAATATTCTCCTCCCCTTTTCTATCCCTTCTATAGCCTTTTTGCTTTTGCACTTCTTTACTAAGGCAGCATAGCCTGTGGCCTCCCCAAGCCACCTAAACAGCTGCAAGCATGTTATAAATCCAAAATGATAAAAAAAAAAAGAGCACTGTTATTAAATACCTAGGTTGTAATCATATCAACAATATTTTATTTATTTGATTTCATTTAAATTAATTCAAAAGAAATTAATTTTCACGTTGACTCCATCCACTTTTTTTTTATCTTGACTCTGTTTACATCCATCTAAAGGCAGTTGCAGTTCTCAGCCTGAAAATATTACGCCTCTCTCTTTCATGGATATAATCCAAAAATTCTGTTCTCTTGATTTTTGTGCTGTAGGACAATTGGTTGTTAGTTTTAAAAAATCTGATTCAGGCATGTCCAACCTGCTGCCCTGGACAGTTAGTAATGCGGCCCTGGAAGACTGTAAATTTTTAACAGAAAGAATAGAGTAGAGTAGAGTAGAGTAGAATAGAGTAGAGTAGAGTAGAGTAGAGTAGAGTAGAGTAGAATAGCATAGACTAGACTAGAGTAGAATAGCGTAGACTAGAGTAGACTAGAGTAGAATAGCGTAGAATAGCGTAGAATAGAATAGAATAGAATAGAATAGAATAGAATAGAAGAGAAGAGAAGAGAAGAGAAGAGAAGAGAAGAGAAGAGAAGAGAAGAGAAGAGAAGAGAATGCTCTTGTATTCTATCACTTCCTTTCAGATGGACTTCAGGATTTTGTATCAACAGCCTCTTCTATCCCTACCTGGAGATATTATTAATTGAATCTGGGACTTTTTATTTGCAAAGCTTGAGCTCCATCATTAGCCCACAGCCAATTCAATTATTCTGTTATGTACAGGTAGTCCTTGATTTACGACCACAATTGAGCCCAAAATTTCTGTTGGTAAGCGAGGCAGTTGTTAAGTGAATTTCCCCTATTTTACGACCTTTTCTTGCCACGGTTGTTCGGTGAATCACTGCAGTTGTTAATAACACAGTTGATAAATACATCTGGCTTCCCCATTGACTTTGCAGAATTCGCAAAGGGTGATCATGTGACCCCGGGACACTGCAACCGTCATAAATATGAGTCAGTTGCCAAGCGTCTGAAATCAGATCACGTGACCCTGGGGATGCTACAATGATTGTAAGTGTGAAAATCAGTCAGGTTTTTTAGTGCCGTTGTAACTTCGAACAGTCACTAAATGAAGTGTTGTTGAAGACTGCCTGTATCTTGTTCATTTCTACTGGACAATCTTTGGAATAGCAACAGCACTTAGACTTATATACCGCTTCACAGTGCTTTACAGCCCACTCTAAGCGGTTTACAGAGTCAGCATATTACCACCACCCCAGTGGTGGGTTCCTCCCGGTTCGGCCCGGTCCTCCAGAGCCGGTAGCGGTGACGATATGATGTCACTGAACCGATTCTGCCCCCCCGCCCCACCCCACCCCACCCCCCGCGTTATTCTTACCTTTTATTTGGCCCCGCCCCCAATCTATTGCTGCCTCCTGAGTCCCAGCTGATGGCTAGAGGGAAAAAAACTGTTTAAACTCTTGCCCTGGGGCTTCAAAGGGCTGCCCTACAGCTGATCAGTGTTAAAAGAAAACATATGAGTAGACCGGTGCCTGCAAAAATAAATGGGTAGACCAGTGCCTGCAAAAATAAATGGGTAGACCAGTGCCTGCAAAAAATAAATGGGTAGATCAGTACAGCTCTGCAAGCAGTTTATTATTATTATTATTATTATTATTATTATTATTATTATTATTATTATTATTATTATTATTATTATTTTATTTCTATACCACCCTACTCCCGAAGGACTCAGGGCGGTGTACAGCCTATTAAAAGCACAAAAGAAACATCAATTAAAATAATTTAAAATTATTAAATAATTCGGCTCAATTTAAAACCCCAGAAATTTAAAACACCCAGTTTAAAATTATTATGTTGATAGCCTGGCCTGGCGGAACAACAGGGTCTTGAGTGCACAGCAAAATACCCGGAGGTCCGGAGTTAAAAGCCTGGTAGACCAGTACCTCTGCTAAATCCTAAATAATTGTCACATGACCATCAAGCCACGTCCACAAAATAAGCCACGCCCACAGAACCAGCAGTAAAAAAAATTAGAACCCATCCCTGCACCACCACCCCAACAATCTGGGTCCCCATTTTATCCACCTCGGGAGGATGGAAGGCTGAGTCAACCTTGAGCCGGTGATTTTTGAACTGCTGAACTGCTGCAATGCTTTTTTTTTAAAAAAAAGTCTTTATGAAAATTTGTTTCCATTCTTAAATGCATTTCTCCTCATAATTACATTATCATGCAGTAGATAACATTTTTCAAGCAGTAGATAACATTTTGCAAGAATAGGATATTTTTGTAAACTATTGCCTCTGTTTGAATGCCCCACAAACTTTGGAATAATGTGAATTTCAAAAAAATTGATACTTAATTTCTTGTCATGTGATTCCCTGCTAGCCTTAGTAGAATGGTAGCATTGGCCTTGGTCCTCCAGCCTTCTGGTTAATTTTCGCTCTACTAAATTTATTCATGCAATGTTCTAGCAACTGGATACCAATAGGTCACAATGGGAGCTGATATGACTAAGAATGCCCATATGGTTAGTTGTCAGTATAAGGCAGTGTTTCTCAATTTTAAAATTCAACTGGGGATAGCAATTGGAAAATGTCTGGAAGTTGAAGTCCACACATCTTAAAGCTGCCAAGGCTACTAAGAAACACTGGTATAAGGAGAGTTGCAGAAGCAATGAATTGGAATGACTTCATTATTATGGTTCATTGCATAATCAGCCATATGTTTAGACTGGATTTGGTATGCTTGTCTACCTATCCTTCCCAAAGACCTGGGATAGGCAGATGTGGATGTTTGATGATGTTAAAAGTATCGTTGCAGGGTGTAAACTGTTCTGAGTAAAACTGTGTTTTGCAATTGATTGTCAATGTCAATGGTGTTGAATTGAGCCTTGATAGTACAGTGGTTTAGTGCACCCTGTTATTAACACAGCTGCCTGCAATTTCTGCTGGTTCGAATCTCTCCAAGGCTCAAGGTTGACTCAGCCTTCCATCCTTTCTAAGGTAGGTGAAATGAGGACCCAGTTTGTGGGGGCAATAAGCTGACTTTGTATAAAATATACAAAAGAATGAAGGCTATTGCTTAATGCATTGTAAGCCGCCCTGAGTCTCCGGAGAAGGGCGGCATATAAATCAAATTAAAAAAAAAAATTGGTGCTCCAGTTGTTTTGGGATTGCATCCAGGTGTCTATTATTATTATTAGCTCTTTTATTCATTAAACATGAAATTCAGTCAACTGAACATTTAAAAATGTGTCACAAATACCATTGACTGATGCTAATGGTTGATACAGGTTGCTGTCAGCATCCTAGGTATCAACCAAGCATCTTCTTAAAATATATGATGTTCCGAGTAGCGCAGTTTTTTGCAGTTCTGCTGGTGTTATTGCAGGAAGCTGCAGTTTCTTGATGTGTTTTGTGGATATGGATTCTTGGATATGGTACCAAATGCCCCGATGACAATGGGTATCACTGTTACATGTTTCAACCATAATAGCGTAGTTTCGATGGCCAGGTCGCAATATTTCATGATTTTTTTTCAGTACTTTTTCTTCGACACTGGCGTCTCCTGGTACAGCGATATCAATAAATTGTACGCTTGGGTTTCGACAACTGTGATATCTGGCGTGTTGTGTTCCAAATGATGATCCGTCTGTATTCGAAAGTCCCACAGATTGTTGTTATTGTTGTTGTTGTTGTTGTTATCTCTTTTATTCATTAAACATGAAACTCAATCAACTGAACATTTAAAAATGTATCACAAATATCATTGACTGGCGTTGATGGTTGATACGGGTTGCTGCCAGCATCCTAGGGATGATGATGATGATGATGATGATGATGATGATGATGATGATGATGATGATGATTTGCCACCCATCTCACAGTTTAAAAAGACCCTAAGTGACTTATAATAAGATAAAATATATGAATTTCCAAACAATATAGTAATTCTTATTATATAATTCTTATAATTTTATAGCCAACCATGGAAGTTCATAAGCCTTGTAGCTTTTTAGACTGTGGACAATTATATGAATCTTATGCTTCACAGATTTTTTGGAACTTTCCTTGAATTGCACTAGAGAAGCAATGTTCAGATGCTCCTTAAGGATTGTATCCAATCTGTGAATTGAATTTTAGTTTCAATTGAGGTCATCAAGCAAAGATTTTTCAAGACACATCATACAGCTAGGTTCTAGGAATTCTGAGCCTGTTGGTAGAACCACATTCTGATAAGCAATTTGGTTCAGTCCAAACATGTGGTCAAACCATTTCCTGAATTTTCAGGGCTAAAATTTGTTGTTGTTTTTTAATTGGGTGCAGGCTACCAGGTTGTAAAAGACTGATGTTCCACACTAGCCTTTTTTATTACAATCCAGGATATCTCAGGTTTGTAAATATGCATTTGGATGCTCAGAACAAAGGGGAAAGGAGGGAGAATTATATTACTATAGTTCAATTTTGTTTCCAACTTTGTTTACATTAATTGAGTATGTGAATGAAGCCTTTATTCAGCATCCTACAGCGGAAAGAACAGGAGACAAAGCATGTTTGACTTCACAGAAGTAGATATAAAATGTTAGTGGAAAGTTTGAGCTGCTATATTTAAATAACTGTTTTCAGTGCATTTCAGAGCCCTTTGAATTTTTGAGAAGGCATTCTATATAATTTGTTGAACCTCCACTTTGGCAAAAGGGTTTCTCTAGATTCGTGGTGAGGTCAGCACCAAATATGGGTTTGATGAGGAACATGGTCCGTCTTTTCATATGATCCATCCTTACAAATTTCATATTATTGACTGATACATTTTTCTTGTTGGTGCTTGACCTGTGCATCTCTCTTACTAGTAGAGAGGAGCATCATAACTAGCTTATGATACAGAACATGTTTAGTTGATGTTATGAGATACCAAATGATTGTTCTTTTTGGAAGAAGGTTTCATTTATGTCATGCATAGCATTTCCCAAATAGAAAGAGAAGCTAAAAGTAAGTCTAACTCACATCCTTGTGTGTCTAATCACACTTAGCCAAATAAAGTATCCAACTCAATTCTGTTCATCAACAGATATTCAGACATCTCAGCTCATTGCTGGACAATTCAAATCAACCTATATCAATGTCACGACAGGGTTGGTGGATTCAGTGGGAAAGATAGTGTTGGCAGTTGCAAATAAAGGATAAATTGATTTAAAAAAAAAAAACCCTTCCCCACCCTCACGTCACTTGCCCCAGCACCTACCAACCTAGCAGTTCAAAAGCATGTAAATGCAAGTAGATAAATAGGTCCCACTTCATTGGGAAGGTAACAGCGTTCCATGTTTCACTGTGGGCTTTGCATTGTGGTGTGATGTCATGTTGGCCACATGACCATAGAAATGTCTTCAGACAACACTAGCTCAATGGTTTAAAGAAACAGAGATGAGCACCACCCCCTAAAATCAGCTATGACTAGCCGAGTAAAATCCGTAGGGACTCATTCAGCTTTACCTTTTGCATCATTTAACAGTTGAATCAGGTCTATTTCATCATGCTGCAACACTTGTAAGGGAACGAACTTAACCTTTGCATGCTCTCTTAGAAGCAAATCCCTACTAAACTAAGCTCAATGCAAATTGTTTTTTCAATGTGCACAGGATTGCATTATAAATTAATTTAGGGCAATAGGCCAAAGTGTGCATGACTGGCAAAAAGAGGAAAATGAATCCTCTCCAATTCTGTCTCAGTTATTCTTTTCCCCAACCCTCCCTGTTTCTTCTTGTAGTATCAAACAAGATTAGAGGTACATGAACTCCCTGTTATTTATGTACTGTATGGCACTACCAACCCTCTAAAAAGTGAGCAGCTAGGCTGGTATTTCGTATATCACCCAGGCAGAGGTGCAGGGATGGGTTTTACTTACCTTTACTACCGGTTCGCAGCAGGAGTGCGCACACGCTTTTGCGCATGTGCAGAAGCTTCTGCACATGCGCAGATCACCCATGATGATGTTGTGTCGGGTGGGTGGAGCCTTCCGCCGGTTTTACTACCGGTTCTATAGAACCGGACAGAACTGGGAGCAGCCCACCACTGCAGAGGTGGGTTCCACATATTTTTACCACCGATTCACCACGCACATGCATGCTCGCTTCGTACACCTGCACACTTTCCGCACATGCACCCGACTTTGAAAACGTGGCTAAATAGAATGGAATAGCACCGTGGCGGGTGGGTGACCCCACCCGCGATCTCCACTACCAGTTCACCCAAACCGGTCCGAACCGGCTGAATACCACCATTACACCCAGGACACCGATCCCTAAACTTTCCAGTTCGGTAGACTGATGGGGGAGGAGAGGGATAGTTCCATGTGAGTGGCAGGAAATGGAGCTTCGCATATGAGTGCAGCAGGGGTGGGTTCTACTTATCTTTACTACTAGTTTGCAATGGGACTGTGTGCGGGCTTGCTTCGCTCGTGTGCACATGTGCTCTTCTGCACATGCGCAGAAGCTTCTGCACATGCGCAGAAGCATTCTGATGACATCGGGGTCAGTGGGCAGAGCCTCCTGCCGGTTTTACTACCGGTTCTATAGAACTGGTGCGAACCGGGGGCAATCCACCACTGAAGTGCAAGCATCTGCTGTTCATGGAAATTGAGTTGTGCATGCATGCACACTCACCTGCCGCTTGTGCAGCCCAGTTCCAAATGGGCCATGGCCCAGTAATGGGCTGCAGCCTGGTGGTTGGAGGCCCCTGACTCAGTAAGTGCCTATAAGGAATTTAAAGTACCTGCACCTCCTTTAGAACAGCAAAAGCTGAAAAAGACTTCCAGGGCGCAAAAATATGGCATTCCTAATATTAGTGAGTGTGGGGTGGCTATGAGAAAGAGACACAGCTGTTTATCCTGAACCTACATGTACAGATTGTATGATCCCATCAGTGATGAGTTGTCCCCGATTTGGTCCGGTTCTTGCGAACCGGTAAGTAAAACCAGGGGGAAGCTCCGCCCACCAACCCGGATGTCGTCATAGATGATCTGTGCATGATTGATCCCGTTGCAAACCGGTAGTAAAGCTAAATTGAGCCAACCCCTGGATTCCATGTTACTATCTAGTTTACCTGGATGGTACTTCTCACATGTTACAGGCAGTTCTCAATTTACCGTACAACCACAATTGGGATCAGAATTTTTATTGCTAAGCAAGGCAAGCGAGTCACATCCAATTTTATGTTTTCGCTATGGTTGTTAAGTTGATAACTGCAATTGTTTAGTGCATCCTGTGGTTGTTAATTAAATCTGGCTTCCCCCATTGATTATGCTTGTCAGAAGCTGGCTGGGAAAGTGGCAAATGATGATCTCATGAACTTAGGACTCTGCAACCGTCATAAATACATGTCAGTTGCCAAGCCCAAATTTTGATCACGTGACTGTGGAGATGCCGCAATGTTTGTAAGGGCAAGGACCAGCTTGCAAGTCACATTTTTCAGAGTCATTGTAATTTCAAATAATTGCTAAATAATTTATTGTAAGTTGAGGACTTGCACAAGTAATCAGGAGTAGGAGTCAGATTCAAAGGACTAAAAATTTAATCCTTACTACGTCCATACAAGAATCTGATCTATTAGCAGTCAAACCAAATTGAAGTTAGATAAGGTCAACAGAATTCACGGGGAGGTGGGGTAGACCTGGGTCTCTTGTGGGAATGCAACAACTCTAAACTTATTATGCACTAGCTGGATACCCGTGCTTTGCTACTTATGACCATTTTTCACAGTTATGACCATTATAGCATCCCCATCAAAGTATATCATCATCACCAAACAAGTCTATCTGGAAAAATGAAGGCTGCTGCTGAACCCCCCCCCCCCCCACACACACACACATGATACTCCCTATCCTGTGGTAGACCTGCCCCTTTGAATGTTGGCATACAATTTCCTTCCTTCACCTCTTTCTGGCTCCAAAAGACATCATTTTGAAGCATCTGTTGTACTTCCGGGCAGCAGAAAGACAGTCTTTTCTCCTTAACTGGTGTTACAGTAGAAGGAACAGATTTGTCTGAACCGAGGAGGTCAGTGTAAGAAGTGAGTTGGGGCTGGGACACTATGCAGGAGAAATTCAGTCCAAAATCCGCTGGCTCAGTGGTGGTCAGTGATTGAAACACATAAGGGAATATCTCTCCTGCCGCCTTGAGTCCGAAAGCAGTTCCATAGGTGGAAGGCGTAAACATTTTGGTGAGGTACTGATGTTTAGTAGTGTAAGGAGCCCCAGACCGCTCCTGAGTGAAGGAGTGGAATGTCTGCCAGTTTGACCTGAGGTAACGGAATGTGAGGCAAGTGGCAGTTGGAACTTTTCAGGTGGGGAGGCGGAGTAGAACGTCTAACTCCTTAGCATCAGAACCTGTTAATATACTATATATGAATATACTGTATATGAAATACTAATGATCTGATGGTCATTTTGAAAAATCCTTTCTTAGCGAGCACCTAGAAGCCAAGAGGAACGTACGTGCCAAATTTCAAGTTTGTAGGCTTTACCGTTCTGGAGATTTCGTGATGAGTGAGTGGATTTGGCTTTTATATATATATAGATTTAACCCCACCCTCTGCCTCAGCTTCCTCATCTCCTATAGCAGTGGTTCTCAGTCTGTGGTTGTGGACCCTGGGTGGGGGCACGATATCACAGAGGGTCTGCAAATGCTTGAAGAATGTTATGATTCAAATCTTGAGTTATGTCTTGGGAGTTCGTGGCCACAAAAGGTATGTAAAGGGAGTCCGTGGTAAAGAAAAGGTTGAGAACCACTATCCTACAGGACTATCTGGTTGGTTTAAGAGATGTGGTGGCACAGTGGTTAGAGTGCAGTACTGCAGGCTATGCCTGCTGACTGCCGTCTGCCTGCAATTTGGCAGTTCGAGTCTCACCAGGCTCAAGGTTGACTCAGCCTTCCATCCTTCCGAGGTTGGTAAAATGAGGACCCAGATTGTTGGGGGCAAGAGGCTGACTCTGCAAACTGCTTAGAGAGGGCTTTAAAGCACTGTGAAGCGGTATATAAGTCTAAATGCTATTGCTATCTGTAATCACATATTTGGTATATACTGGAATATATTTATATATTGCAAACAATGTCCACAGTCTGTATTATTAATCATTTCAATCAGAAGACATTCTAACGATTCTGCAATTTGCAAAGCCTAGTTACCATAACAGGGTTTCTAACCTAGTCTCTAGTCTCCTTGTTATTTTCCCATGTATCATCTGCTCTGTGTCTTGGTTCCTATACACGCACTGATCCTTGTCTTCTTCTTTTGTCTCCCTCTTTCCTTCCCCAAGCATGCAAACGCAAAGAGCAAGAACCAAACAAAGATAGGAACAACTCCCAGAAGAAATCTCGTCTGGTTTTCACTGATCTCCAACGCAGAACACTTTTTGCCATTTTCAAAGAGAACAAACGTCCATCGAAAGAAATGCAGATCACCATCTCACAACAGCTGGGCTTGGAACTTACTACGGTCAGTAACTTCTTCATGAATGCTAGGAGGCGGAGTCTTGAGAAATGGCAGGATGATCTGAGCACCGGGGGATCCTCGGCAACCTCCAGCACTTGTACCAAAGCATGATCAAAGAACCGAATCTGAATTGGGCACAACTCAACTAATATCTATTTAAAAGGAATGGATTCTTAACGGGGCCCTTCACTGGTGATTTGAAAGCACAATTCTCCTAAACCGTAATACTACTTTGCAACACGGGGCATTCAGTTTAATTTAATTCAGATGAGAATTAGGCTTTGGGGGTTCTCTCTGTCTGTCTGTCTGTCTGTCTTTCTTTCTTTCTCGTGCAGGTCAAAAATATATTCAAGGCAGACTAAGCATGTCAGAAACAGGAGGTGCTCTCTCATGCCTTAGATCAGGGGCGTCCAACCTTGGCAACTTTAAGAGCTGTAGACTTCAACTCCCAGAATTCCCCAGCCAACATGGCTGGCTGGGGAATTCTTGGAGTTGAGGCCCGCAAGTCTTAAAGTTGCCAAGTTAGAACACCCCTGCCTTAGATTAACTCACAGACGGTGTGATAGAGCCAAGCAAAGTTCATTATCTTTGGGGCCACAGGGAGCAGCCAACAAAATGGCACCTAATTGAACAGATTGCTCACTACCGAAGGTTCAAACCCAGCTGACCCCATCCATTTTCTAAAGGCTTAGATTCTCCACACTCGTATACCAAAGCAAACAAACACGGAAATAAGCAAATACTGAGCACAAATGTTAACTAGACCTAAAAACACTGGGTTGTACTTTAGAGACTCAGGCAATGTTATGCTGAATATTTTTCAGTATCATCCAATTAAGCCTGTTTGGGCTTTTTTTCTAAAAAAACAAAAAAAACAAATTGTGTCTAAGGACAAGGATCTAAGTTTTGGTTCCCAGGAGCCAACTTATCAAGCACAAAAGCAATAGATGTAAACAGCTGTGTGTTCTTTGCCTGTTCTTTTAGGACGTGCTCGGAGTCGGGAGGGGGTTGTTAGTGAACATGTTGGTTTCAAGCACACTTTTGCAGGTTTTTCACAATTTCTATGTGTACATAGTGCAGACTCACACTCAGGAAGCCCGTTTAGATGCTACCACACAAAGAGCAAATGCAACAAAGACCACCAAACCATTAATTTCACCACACCGTTATTATCCAAGTAGATTAAGGATACCTCTTTTTTTTTTTTTTTGACCACATAATTTTTATATTTTGATTAGTTGGTGTTTCAGCAGAAAAAGAAACAAACGCCTTCAACTGTCTCTCACCATTGGCGCACTTCCTTTAAAAAGTGTGGTCCAAGCCTGTTCCCATGGACGAAAAACCATCTTCATTTATCACTTCATGTCAGAAAAAAAAAAATGCAACACTACCAAAGATGCAGGATACTGCAAACCAAAGACCATCATAATGTTTATCTCATTGCCATTTTGTTGTCATTGTCGATTTTTTGTCAGATCTTGCATACATTTAGCCAACAATGTTGGTCAACCTACGGCTCTTTCAGCTCACCTTCCCAGGGAGCTGAAAGAGAGTTAGTTCCTCAAGTGAAGTAGCAATGCTAACTTTTAATCGCACTAGGGTACTGTGCTCACCTACTGATGCATAAACACTATTGTCTTCATCAGAATTCCTCTGGTCACGCAATGTGCACATTTACCAGTGAATAGCCCCTTTCCTTCGAACACCACTTGAGTGTTCACTAGCAAGCCAAATGCTGTAATGATCCTTTAAAGACACTTGAGACTCTTTTATGTACTACTTAATCGAAACCAAAGAAACTTTTTCTGCACCTATTTCTTCTGCAACAAACTGTTCCATTTAAGGGGGAAAAAAAAATAAAAGAAAAGAAAGAAATGAATAATAGTTTAAAAAAAAAAAAACCAAACCAAACAAGGAAACACGTCAGGAAAAAAAAATAAATAAACCAATGATAACACACTGTGTTTTGACAGACATCTTGGGACATTTTTAGGAAGCAGAGTTCAAAGAAAGGGTTGACAAGAAAGGAAACGAATGGAAAAGCCAACAGGATTGCTGCTTCATTTGACAACTCAGTAATCTTAAAGTTGAAGATTGTCTTTAATTTGTGCCTATGCAGTTTTTTCAAAAGAACAAGGAACAGAGCAACCGAAACCTCAACAGCTACAATACCAAAGAATGAGGATTTCTCACAACTTTTAGTTCAGTTCATTCTCTCTCCCCTTGCACAGCGAATAATGCTTTTAGCACCATTGATCTGTGTGAAGGTAAATGGTTTCTGTTTCTTTTGAGCAACAACAAACCAACACACACAAAAGGGATGACTTTTAAAGTTCTTTTCTTATTTTATTTTTTTCCTAGTTTCTGCTCCCACATGGAATCTTCTCAGGATTCCATGAGCTCCAAGTATTAAGATGTTGGGATACTAAACTAAACCTGGTGTAGGGAGGGAAAACCTCATCAGCCAAATGCTAATTTTGAATCAAGAGGGCTATGTGATTTTTATGCTTTTGAAAATGTTTGTCTAAAGGTTGGGGGATTGGAGGAAAAAGTATTATCAATGTCAAAGAAATTATATTTGTATTTGTCGATACAGGAATATGTTTGGAAAGGAGCCTCACCTCATACAATCTGGCCAGTGAACAATTATAGGTAGCCCTCGACTTACGGCCACAATTGAGTTCAAAATTTCCATGGCTAACCAAGACAGTCATTAAGCACGTTGTGCCCCATTTTATGGTCTTTTTTTTTTGCCACCATTGTTAAATGAATCACTGCACTTGTTAAGTTAATCACGTGTTCGATAAGAGATGCCAACTTTCCCCATTGATTTTGCTTGTCGGAAGCCAACTGGGGAACGTCACCCATGGTGATCACATGACCCTGGGACGGCGCAACTGTCATAAGTACATGCCAGTGGCCAAGTGCCCAGATTCTGATCACATGACAATGGGGATGCTGCAAAAGTTGTAAGGTGACGATCATAAGTCACTTTTTTTTCAGTGCTGCTATAATTTTAAACGATCGCTAAATGAATGGTTGTTGATTGAAGGCTACCTGTAGTTGTTCAGACAGTTTGACTTAGTAATTCAATGTGATCCATGTACTATTGAGACATGAGGACAATCTAAGGCCTTTCTGCTAGATAAGTGCTTCCCACCTAGAAAATCATGCTTCCCTTCTTAAGCTTACTTCAATTTATACCCTATTTCCCCATTCTACCATATTCTCGTCTTGCCTAGCATACCTGTATCATAAGAGCTCAGCACTGTTCCATTTAGTTCCCATCTCACTGACCTCCAGAACTCAACCTATAAGTGTCAAGGATGTTCACCTTTGCTGTTACTAATGAGCCTGTAAACCTTGTTCTGAAAATCCAGAATCCCGGCTGCTATTTCTAACTCATATTATGGATCTGATTTTTTTCCCCCCATCATCCAGAACACACGCACACACTTGCAAGTTTCTGTTATTATAGCCCATCTCCATAAAAACAGTTTTAACCTTTCCTATGGAGTTGATTTTCAGATCTGATCCAGTGGTGGGTTGCTATCGGTTCGCCCCGGATCAGGCGAACTGGTAGCGGTGGCGGCGGGAGGCTCTGCCCAAGCACCCGGACGTCTCTGCACATGTGCAGAAGCATCATGCGTGTGCCCACAAACGAACCAGTAGCGGCCGAAATTGAAACCCACTACTGAACTGATCTACCTAATGGGGTTGACACAAATCTTGCAAGTTTGATGGTGCTACACCGCCTTCTTTTTCTTTTAATTCACCAGTGAATCAAGGAGGCTTCTGCCTGAGCGATTTCTGAATGTTATCTCATTGTTCTGGACTTTTAAAAAAATATATATTTTGTCTGCTTTTGCCTAACAGTTCCTGCCTATTTCAGTCAAAGTCTTTCTTGCTTACTCTCTACAAATTTAGAGCCTTCATACCCATAGAACAAACTGGACACAAGTGGCTTAAGAACAAAAAGGTAGACTTTGCATCACATACGTGATGTTTTGGAGCAATAAATTAAGAAAAATCAGAACTTCAACAACCTGCCCCTAAGAAAGAGTTTTTTTCAGTGGAAATCTAGCCATTTTGCTGATATTTATCTGCATATAAGTACAACAAATATATATATATATAAATGAATACAATCATCATTAGAATTACAGCCTCAAATTAATTAAATCTGGGTACTGACTACAGAGTGAGACCTGTGAGCCATCATTCATGTGTGCAGTGCTGTTGATTTGTTTTGAATAAATCTGCTTGGACCTGTGAGGGGAAGAGAAAGTCATTTCAAATCTAATCTTTTCATGGAAAAAGGTAGAAAAGCTATCCACATTCTTCACTTATCTACTGATTTTTAGGTAGCTATAATAAACAGAATTCCTGCTGCAAAAAAAATATTATTTGAGAAGCCAACATATTACAGAGAGCAAGGATGGGTATATTTGGTTTCATCTAAGTGCTCACATGTGTTAGCATTGAAAAGATCTAATAAAAAAATCTTACGATTAAGCAGGAAATGAAGCTTTTGCTCAGCTAACCACTGATTTTGTTCTCATTAATTCACTCCTTATCCAATCTTTAGAGGAGCAGTTGGGACAAACCCCATTCCAAAATTGACCAGATCAATTAATCCTTTGAGTTCATCCATGTTTTTAAGCACCTTTTTCAAAGGACGATATAGAATAGAGTCCTTGTTGTACATAATAAGTTTTATATTTTTTCAGTGTTGTTTTAATGTTATTCAAAACAGTAGAGAGTAAGCCAGTCTGACTGAGATTTCTTAAAGTGTTTGTGGCAGGCACAGGGCATTCATAATTTATCCAAATTCAGAACCTATTTGTGAAAACAAATAGGATTTTAAGACTACTACAGCTTTGGTTTCCTTCATTACTTCAGCATTATGTTAAAGCTAGGATTAATGGTATGGAAGATGGTATGTATGTAGGGAAGTACATTTTTATGTAAATGCATTTATATTTATTGTGCATGAAGACAGATAGCTAGATGATAGATAGATAGATAGATAGATAGATAGATAGATAGATAGATAGATAGATAGATAGATAGATGATAGATAGATATTCACACATACAAACTGTAGATCTACCAGTAATCCTTACTACAGAGCAATGTTTCTCAACCTCAGCAGGTTTAAAATATATGGATTTCAATTACCATAATTCCTCAACCAGCTTGCTGGTGGAGCCCTGGTGGCACAGTGGGTAGAAAGCAGTATTGCAGGCTAACTCTGCCCACAGTCTGGAATTTGATCCTGACAGGAATCAAGGTTAACTCAATTCAGCCTTCCATCCTTCCAAGGTCGGTAAAATGAGGACCCAGATTGTTTGGGGGTGGGTGGGTAATATGCTGACTTTGTAAACTGCTCAGAGAGTGCTGTAAAGTGCTATCAAGCAGTATATAAGTCTAAGTGCTATTGCTTAAAGCTGAGAGACACTGCTCTAGAGAAATGGTGATGTTATATCTGAGCCATCAATACTAATATTGCAGGAAATATATAATGAACCATTGCAGGTCCTAGTTAGAACCTGAGAGCTGGGATCTGTTTATTCAGTCTGGAGGCATATTCTGGTTTTAATTTTATATGAAAAGTATTAAAATTTGAAATCTTGTTGTAATCCCAATTTAGACAGCTCTTTTTAAGCCACATGGAGTCTTCCCAGTTATTCATCCTCTCTCTATCCATTACATCACAATTTCTATCCATTACATCATCTGGTCCCTACTCTGGAATTATTTTGTGTTGCCTTGTCCTGGTCAGTTATTGTCTGGTGCGGCTGCTTTCTTTCTCAGTTTTATCTAACTCTGGTTTTTTTCCCAGGCAGGAACTCAAACAATAGCCAAGTACAAATGGGATTTTAGGAGATGGCGATGGTATTTTAAGCATGCTATGTGTCTGTATTGATTTAAGCATCTGTCTGCTTGCCTTGAGTACTGCCTATTTTATATGCTCTCTTTCTCAAAGGAATGACGGTGTAATAGTATCCCAACATCTCTTTTTATCTTTATACTTGGAGTTATTTTTCATGGGCACATCCAAGATGAATTCAACTTTCAAGAAACCTTGGATATTGTTTAATCATCTGTGGAGGAACAAAGAATGTGCTTGATTACTTCGGTTGAATAGCTTTATTCTCGATCTCTCTTAACTAAAGCTAAACCCAAAGACCTATGAAGGACAAAACCAGCAAAATGTAAAGCTCAGACCGACCAATGGGAATACAACCTCCTTTTCTTTTTTCTTTTTTCTTTTTAAACCCAAAACCAAACCAAGAAACAAGCAAAAAAGACAAGATGTAGAAATGACATAGCAATGGGGGGGCGGGGGGGGGGCGAGGGACCAAAATTCTGCAGCTTCTTTCTTGCTTGTCAGCATATTTTAAATATTTTGTGATCTTTCTAGATGACACTTGGCCTAGTCTATATTTATTATGGGAATATTTTTTTTCTTTGTTATCCTTTAAATGTTTTGCTGGTTGACTACAAAGCCTTTACTTCTGTCCTGATATGTTTGGGCTATATAACCCATTGTATTGTTGATCAGTTCTGAGATTTATTCTAATTTGGTGGGGATTCAAATCTGAAGTTTTAGCTCTAGTTAAGCGTTCATTCCATAGATGATCATGAGAGGCAAACTCAGTCTATGTACCATCGTCTACTATAAATAGCAGTTTAGCTGGAACTAAAACTACAGGGATGGGGTCTAATAATTGATTGGTTTTGATGATTATTTTGATGACATTCTTGTTTATTGTAGTTGCAATTCACCTGGATTTGCTCCTGAGCATGTGCCATTGAAATGAACGGATGGTGTACGTAAATACCAAATTTCAATGGGGCCTGTTCATCGGCATCTTTCAGGATTCCGCCTTTTATTTGCTAGAATTATTTTTTTGCTTATTTAATGAACCTAGAATTGTAGTGCATCCTAGATGCAAATTGAAAGTTAGCTCAGACATTTTATTTGGGGGCAAAAGGGAATATCAGTAAAGTTTCTAGATTCTGTTACAGTTTCAGGTTACCAAAATAATAATAGCAACAATAATAGTAAAGTTACTAAGGAAAAAAAAATCTCTCACATCCCTTTCCCCAAACTGAGGTATGTTTTATATATTTTAATCAGTCTCAATACTTTATAAAGTGATCAACCCTTAAGTTATTTAAATTAATTCCTCCTTTTCATCTCACTTAAAAGATAAAAGAAAAAAATAGTGAGGTATACCTTTTAATTATTATTATGGCACATAAATGCCTTCATAATATAACTTATTTATTTAACTTATTCAGCATCTACTAAAGGTGCCCTTGTATAGTTTATATTTTATTTTTTTTTAATAAATCAATTTAAAGCACTACAATTTATTTGCTGTCAGAACAATAGAATTATTATTATTTCTTCTTCTTTCCTTTTTTTTGGACAAGCAAGGAATATTTTGTCTAAAACTCTACATTCAGGAACAACAGGGGATTTTTTTTTATAAAAAAAAAAAAACCCCCAAAACACTACAACACTTTGCCTGAACTTTGTGGCTTTTTAAAAACCTAAGCTGGGGGGAAAAGATATAAAATAACAACAAGCAAAAAAAAAAGTAGGTAATTTTAAAAAGAGAGAAACCCTTAAAGTAGCTGCTTCCAAGAATGAACTTTGTGTGTGTGTGTATGTAAAACAAACAAACAAACAAAAAAGGTTTAAAAAAAACAGGAAAAAGGAAAAAAAAACTTTCTATTTCTAGTGAGAACCAAAGAGGCTACCTCACTTGACTTTTCCATTTGTAATTTTAATCGTGTTGATGATACCAAAGATACCAAAGAATTCTTTCTCTGTGCGGTCTGCATCTTGCTTGTGCTCTTTATAGTTTTTAACGTTTTCTCTTTTACATCCAGTATGTACAGCTGCAACTCAGTTACCCACCCACCCCACCCCCCCAAAAAAAGAACGTTAGAGGGATCCTGCTAATTCTGAAGGAGCTGATTTATTTATTATTTTTGTATTTATCTTGGTCACTGCCCTTCCCACCCTGTGTCCCTCCCCTTCTACTGCAACCTATCAGCTTGATCTTAAGCACAGTCTCCAAGAAGAGAAATCCTCTGTGATGCTCACCTATTCACCTGGAGCCCTAGTGGTGCAGTTGTTAAAGTGCAGTATTGCGCCCTGGTGGCGCGGTGGTTAAAGTGCAGTATTGCAGGCTAACTCACTGTTCACTGCCAGGAGTTCGATTCCAACCTGCTCAAGGTTGACTCAGCTTTCTACCCTTCCGAAATTAGTAAAATGATGGCCCAGATTGTTGGGGGGGCACTATGCAAATAATGCTTACATTGTAAAATCACCCAGTGACAGTGCTGTAAAGCATTATGGGGCAGTATGTAAGCCTAATTGCTATTGGTACCCACTTGGAATTGGTAGACGGGGATGGGCATGTCATCCAGAAACAATCCAAATAGTACAGATGAAAATGGGAATCCTTTGTGCAATCCCTAGTTGATATTTGAGTTAGCTCCTGTATTTTTGGCTAAATCTGGTTGGGGCCTTGACTGATTCCAAAAACTATAGAGAAAATTTTGGAGCTGCTTAGAATGGAAAAACATGCTTGGTGGATTCACAATTTGGGGGTTTCCACTCAAAAGATGTTCGGGAGGAAGGTCCTCAAATCTCACCCTAGAGAGCTGTAATCAGACTCAGAGTAATCAACTTGAGATGTAGGACCTTGGTAGAAACACTTCAAAGGGAGCTGGTTTAAAAAGTTGCGTGAAATTCATACAGTCAACTCCTTGATCCATCTAGCAGGCAGCTTACAGGTTCGCAACCTGTGGTTTGCGGACTTTGCGGGGGGGAGGGGGAGCTGCTGTGCCATCACAAGTCTGTGAAGGCTTGAAGAAATGTTATGATTTAAATCTTGAGTTATTTATTTATTTATTTATTATTGCAATTTATATGCCACCTTTCTCCCTGGGGACTCAAGGTGGCTTACAAAATGACAAATTCCAATACAAATCACAATGAAATAAAATTAAAATCAGCAACCCTATTAAAAACAGTTTAAAATTATGACAGTGTACCTCCAAACGGATCAGTTGAGTTGATGAAAGAGCCACGTCTTCAGCTCGCGACGGAAGGAAAGAAGGTCGGGGGCTGTCCTGAGCTCGGTGAGCTCGGTGAGTTATGTCTTGGGGATCTGTGGCCAGGATCCATGGCCACAAAAGGTATTTAAAGAGTGAAGAAGAAGTTAAGAACCACAGGGTCTAGTGAGCTGCCTGCTAGATGGATCAAGGAACTTCTTAAAACCTTTGAAGTGGACCTACCCAGGTCCTACAGCTCAAGCCACTTTTGAAGCTCAGCTGCAAAAGCAGTTTGTGGTGGGTCCTACAGGAAAGATCTGCTTTTCACAGAGGGAAGAGTGCAAAATCCGATTTGGTGAGCTATAAGTAGATTTTTGGATCTCAGCCATCCATCCCATCCACCAGACAGGGACTTTCTTCTGCATTATGTGGAATTAAGCAAACCTATTTTAATGGATCTGACAAAGGCTTGAGAGAAGCCATCCAGAAAGATAAAGAAAGTGTTAGTCCCTAACACTATGGCCCAAAGTTTCTACATCTAAGTCTAAGATTTGTTGAAATCAGTGCAGTTTTAAGGAAGATATATTTAGCATTAGGTCAGATAGGTTTAATATTGCCCACAAAGCAAATGTAACCAATAGGTGTCCTTCCAATAGGTTCAGCTTCCACTCCAATAAGCCCAAACACTATAATCAAGAATGGAGGCTACGTATATTTAAGACTGCACCCACACTTAGAAGTAAATAGAATTAACTTCAGTCAGTCATGATTCAGAATATCCATGACTGGATAATTGGACTATATCTTGTTTCAGTTTGTTCGAAGTGCTTTTATGTTGCACTGCACTCAGCCCATCTGAAAGTGAAGTTTAAGACATAAAATTCTAGCACAAGCCCATTTCTTCTTGCAAAGGGAAATGCATGGAGTGATTCACAACACTAGAATGAATAGGGAAGATCCAGCTGGCCATATATTTGCTCCCAGAATGCATTCTGCAATTTTTGGTGCAATTCTTTTTTTTTTTTTCTCCTGCCCGTTGTTACATTGCTAACCAAATCCCATTGGAAGTTTCTGGGAGATTTCAAAAGGTTCATGAACCCACATAGATGCACACACATGTAGACATACATACACATGCCTGCATGCACACACATATATTCAGACACATATACATGCATGCACATACACTTAAAAATATAAAATGGCTGCTGCCACTTTAGATGAGAAGCGTATTAATCTCCTGGGACAGTATACCAAAATGAGATTGCTACTCCATTCATCTCCTTTATATAGGATTTTGAGAGCATCTCAGGCTACTTCTGCTGACTGCCGACTGCTTGCAATTTGGCAGTTCAAATCTCACCAGGCTCAAGGTTGACTCAGCCTTCCATCCTTCCGAGGTCAGTAAAATGAGGACCCAGATTGTTGGGGAAAATAGGCTGACTCTGTAAACCTCTTAGAAAGGGCTGTAAAGCACTGTAAAGCGGTATATAAGTCTAAGTGCTATCGCTAAAAGTGCTATTAATGTAGTAAGAAGCAAGGCACTGTAAAACGGCAGTCTCACGGCTAATACAAGTCTTCTAGATTTATTCCAACATGGGATAAAATGAAATTTAATACTACCATGTGAATTACGCTGAATCACCGATGAAGTTAAAAATGAACAGCAACAAAAAAAGTTTCTAAAATTAGAATCTTGTGTTTTAGATTATAATAATAATAATAGCAATAAATGCAGCAGTGAAACAAATAGGAGTAAAACTATTGAAACACTGTCATAGACTGAACATGTAAAAAAAAAATCAACAGTCTCTTTGGTCAATCTGTGGCCAGCTGATTAACCAAAAGGCCAAAAGTAATTTCTGTGCAAATCACATCCACGTATCTCACACTGGATCACTGGATCCAGTGTATCATAAAGGATGAAATGTCTATTGACCACCTATTTAAACTTCCAACAAAAACATTTAAAATGGGAACTTTAATGGCAGCTTCCCTACCAGGGTTTGGTAACAAAGAGGAGATATTAATTAGGACATTGTTTTAGCCAGCTTCAGGATAAGAAGTGGAGCAATGTCATTGGAGAAGTCAGAGGCAGAAGTAGCAGCCTATTCTAGTGAGTTTTTATAGAATAATTTTATAGAAGAGATATGCTAGCTTTATTGAAAAGAAACATAGTTATTTGATAACTTTTCTTTTAAACCAAAGTCCACAATGCTGTCATTCAGTAGTTTGCAACTGAATCTGAGCAGCATAATCATTAGAGAGGCCCTAATAACTTGTAGCTGAAGTGCCACAAGATGTCACCACTCCTTTTTTTGAACCACATTAGGAAACAACACATTTAACATTATGGCCGCTTTGACTTTTATAAAGCCCATGAAACACGTTCAGCTTTTTCTAGATCTACCCTGCCTTGTTTCATCCAATGGGGGGGGTGAGGGAATCAACCCCGAAAGATTAAATAACTTTACCCAGTCTCTAGTTTTTGAATGGTTTCCTCAAGGATCCTATAATTTTAATAACAAAAGTGATACTAGGGTGAGATTCAAGATAGCAAAGTGTAAAATATCTATGGACAAACTGAAAGGTGATAATTCCCTCCCCGCAGGATTATTTTTTCCCCAACAAGGTATTTGCAGTTAGAGTACGACCTTTTGATTCCCACACAAAGTGTGCTCTTCATCAACACAAAACAGCCCATCCTTCAACCGTTCGTTTTTACCTTGACGCATCCTTCCCTCTAAGGTAGCATCTTCCTCCTCTCTTGGATCCTACTGTGCATACTTTATGGCAATACGCCTTCAATCTAGAGCTATAACGATTCTCAGGATGCCTTCCAGGGATGGAAGGCAATGTTAGATCTTTGTATTAACTCTCCCGGTCTCCTCTCCTGCCTCTCCCACACACTTCCTGCCCTTCAAGGGAATGTCCAGACACCCAAATACAAGAAAAGCATCAAAATTAGCAGGACTTTTTGACGGGCAATTGCTTTTTTTCTACCAGACCCATGCTTCATGTGCAAAGTGTGAGTTTACCACAGGACGAGTGCCTTGCTTTAACCAAAGCAACGATTTTGCCAGTCTAGACCTCTCTGTGCTTTTGTTTTTTTAATTCTTCCTGTGAATACCTCAGCGTCAACTGGGCCACCATCTTGAAAGGGGTGGTCTTATTGTACTGTGGTGCTTTGCGATGCAACCCTGCAAAGAACATGGTTTCTAATAATAATACCAAAGGTCCTTTTTCTCTTTTCCTCTCTCCTTCTTTCTCTCCTCATGGTTCCAAAGCTTTAAAATATAAACTTGGGCATGTTGGCAAGGCAGACCGCTCAATTCCTTACCGAATTTTCTCAGATATACCTCATAGATAATAGTGTTTAGAGTAATGTTATTATAGCGTATGTAATAAATTATTCACTTGTTTCATTTTGGTAACTGTGATTTAAAAGAAATTTTAAAAAAGCTTTTTAGGTTGTGCTTTTGTAATAGACAGGAAAAAGAAAAACGGTGCGCTTAAAGTTGTATGTAAGTCTTCTTCCTTTTGGGTGTTTTATTTATTCCGGATTGGGAAAAGTTGCAGAATGAGCCCAAAGTTTACAGTTTTCATATTTTGCTGAAGAAACAATCTGTGTTAATTTGCTCTGTTGGAAAAAAAAAAAGTATGATTATTTTCTACATTTGTGCTACTTGGTCTGAACAATTAATTGTTCTGTGTTTAACAGTGTAGTATTATAATTAGCAACTCCTATGATTTCAGTGCTATCATTTTGATGCATGAAGCAAAAGAGAAGAAAAAAAAACTTAGCAGTGTAAATGCATTGTGGTTCTTAATAGCAACTATTTTTTTTTTCATTTGGAAATAAATGTTTCCTTTTCATTTAATGAAATTTCATTTATGCATGAAGCCTGTTATCCGTTAGCGGTTGTGGAGCAGTTTTGTGTATACATGCATTTAGGCTGTGAAAACATGCACAGTTCTGTCTCTTAACATTGAAATAGCGATTTGCAAACACGAGGCATTTCCATTTTGAATAAGCATTTGGATCAGGGCACATTTCAGAAATAAACATAGGTTATGACATAATAGTGGAAATTAAGACGAACGAATAAAACTAGCCAATAGCTCCCCTGTTTCTAAGACAAACACTGTTTATTGTGTGGCGGCTTTGAAAAGTCACCTTTTACTGGAAATGAGTGAGCTGTGCATTTTTTCTAACACAAAAGGAGTTCCTTTGGCTTTATGGTAGATCGTAACAATAACTAGCAATATAAGTTCCTATGGTTGCAAATTTACACAGTGATGGTATAAGCAGTGTTTTCCAGCATTTGCAGGGAATGACCGACTATGTTCAAATGTTAGAACGATGCTCCTTTTGGGCAGGGACTGTAATAAGAAAGTCAACATTTGGCACAAACCAAACCCCACCGGAATTAGCAGGGTCTGCTACAGTTGTGTTGTCTGCTGTGACTGACAACAGACTGTTTGGATAATTCAGCCTAAACACATCGCGCGCACACAAAACCCAGCACAGTTTTAATGGTTGTTCATCTACCTTGCCTATGCAATTGGATCTTGGTTCTCTAGCATGTTTGAAGAGTGTTTGTTAAATGTTCTATTTTACTTTCCACCTCCTCTAAAAGGAGTCGTTTTAAGACCTTTGCCAACAATGTACAGTATCCAGGTCTATAAATTAAGATTTAGCTATATATTGGGGAGCAGCAGTGGAGAAAAATAAAGAATATTATATTTATCTGGTGAGACTTTGCTGATTTGAGTTTGCTTGATGCAAAAGCAGAGCTTTTGGTGAACCAGTTCACTGTCGGTGAGTGAAGCCCCAGGTTGGCCTAAGACAGTGATGGCTAACCTTTTTACCATCGTGTGCCAAAAGCAGAAGGAGTGTGGGGGATCACACGCACGAGTGCCCACACCCATAATTCTATGCACCCCACCCCGCGCATTTACGCCCAACCCCCCGCGCTCTCCCCCGCTTTTGGCACGCAATGGCACGGTGGGCCCAGTAGGCCTGTTTTTCACCCTCCCCAGGCTCCAGAGCCTTTTTGGAGCCTGGGGAGGATGAAAACAGCCTTCCCCAACCTCCCCAGAGGCCCTCCAGAGGCCGGAAACAGCCTGTTTCCCGACTTCCGGTGGGCCTAGAAAATTTGTTGGCCAGCACGCACATGTGCGCCGGAGCTGAGCTCACATGCCCACTGATATGGCTCCACGTGTCACAGCCATAGGTTCCCCATCACGGGCCTAAGACATGTAGAGGCTGCTCCCAGGGACAACCCTTGTTAGGAAGATTATTTTGGATACTCTTCTGAAAACTAAGAGTGCATGTTAAAATGTTTGTGACTTAAAGAGTGTATACTGCATCACACTGCCTACCATACTAATGCACATTTGAAGCAGCCCGAATGATTGGAAGCTTATTTTTAAGAGAAATTTGAAAAGCATATGGATACTCCTTTATAGCTGGGCTCTCACCAATTCAGATTGTAAATTTAGGCTCTCACTGATCCAAATTGCAAACTTTCTTCCTAAAACCTACCTATTGAAACCTCACCATAAAGCCAAAAAAACTGCTAAGTACACTTTACTTTGTCTAGGAGGGTGCAACTTAGGAATTAGGGCTGTGTGGAAAACAGCAATCTGCTATACAAAACAGTGTCCAGCCTGAACATCCGTAGCGTGTTTATATGTCTTTTTGTCATTAAGAATATACTGGACGTGTGCTTACATTAGTGCAAAGGAGCATATTTTTTATTTGGCCTTATAATAGTAGATTGTGATAAACAAAACTTTGTACTATGGTCTGTTTATTTTTGTTTTCCTATTTATCTGCCAAAGATGGTAATGGATACAAGGATTTTAAATAGGTTTTTTGTAAGACAGTTAATGATTGTAATAGTGTTAAAAACTTCCCAAAAGCTTTATATGTTCTTCCGCAATAAGTAAACCAAATATTTCTTTCAAGTAAGTTCCAGTTATGCTAAAAACAGATTCAAGAACCATAATTCTTAACCAAAAATGCAGTTGTTGCAATGTTTGCGTACTCTTCAAATGCATTTTTATTCTTTCAATCCAGAGGAAATAAGGGGTATGAGAAAACAGCCTAACCTGCAGCTTGGAAGCAAAGAGTAGGTGGCCCAGCTTACTATGTTTTTGCCAAGAATACTTGTAATTTAAGGTATATTTTATAATGCCATTATATGTCTTGGGGTTTCTGTTTTTGTTTTGTTATTTCTGTTTTTTATTTTTTAATTTTGTGAAGGTGATATGTTAAATCGCGTGTTCCAAACAAATAAAGTAGCTACAGAATGAATGTTATTTTATTATTAAATGGTTTTTACTCAATTATTTGTGCCAACAGACATCCTTTACCTTAATAACAAATTACTGTATATGTGTCAAAGTCTTAATTTATAGTTCTTGATGTGAAAAATAAAGAGAAAAACACGTATGGTTTGTCAAAGTTGAATAAATGAAGAAAAGTCTGCATATTTATTTTTTTTTTGCATCCTTGCACACTGAAAAAAGGATTCTCTCAGATGTGGGTTTTGAAGTTAGAAGAAAGGATATATATGCCACTGAGAGCCTAATATGGGATTAAAAGGTAAAGGTAAAGGTTCCCCTCCCACATATGTGCTAGTCGTTCCTGACTCTAGGGGGCAGTGCTCATCTCCGTTTCAAAGCCGAAGAGCCAGCGCTGTCCGAAGATGTCTCTGTGGTCATGTGGCCGGCATGACTAAACGCCAAAGGCGCACAGAACGCTGTTACCTTCCCACCAAAGGTGGTCCCTATTTTTCTACTTGCATTTTTTATGTGCTTTCGAACAGCTAGGTTGGCAGAAGCTGGGACAAGTAGCGGGAGCTCACCCTGTTACGCAGCACTAGGGATTTGAACTGCTGAACTGCCGACCTTTCGATCGACAAGCTCAATGTCTTAGCCACTGAGCCACCACACATCCCTCTATATGGGGATTAAGAATTAACCATCTCCTTTGAGCAAATTCAATTTCCATTAGGGCTCAAATACACCAATGGAAGCCCCTGGAGCTCTGTTGGTTTGCTCCATTTTAGACAAATAGTATACCAATCATTTAAAATGTGGTCTCTTTTTTACCAGCCTCTCTCTTGGTTTGATAACTTTTTTCAAATAAAAATGTTTCAGTGAGTATCTCCTGAGGAAGGCAAATAGGTTCCTTGCATTCACATTCGTTAAAGGGGAAATTTAAATATTCTGTCTTCATCTACTCAAGCTCCGGACATGACACCATTTTTTCATGCGGAACTTACTCAAACAGGAATGTGCTCAGAACACAAAGCATAGAATCATAGCGTTGGAAGGAACCTCAGAGATCTTCTAGTCCAGGAGTGTCAAACGCACAGCATAATGGCGGCATCACTTGACATATTGGGACTTTTTTCCCCCTTCGCTTAACTGGGTATGGGCGTGGCCAGCACGTCACACATCCTGTTCTGACCTAGGCTTCCTTAGAAAGTATACAGCACCATCTTAGTCCCGGCAAACCTCTTTAATTCATACGGCTGTGAATTATTGTCATTCCCATTCCGAAACGCTTCTCAAACAGTCTTTCAGGGGAGTATTTACAAACACCCACCTTATCTCCCTTGGAATGCTGCCAGGGAACTAATTGCCACAGGCAAGGCAAAGCCAAACTTAGCACAGAGTCAAACAGAACTTTCCCAGAGCTTTTACCGACCAAATGAACTAATTGGTTCCTGCAAAAACTCACGTCCGGTTTGCTTCTCTTTTATGTCTTATGGGAGGGGCCAATCATCTCCAAGCCTTACTCCCAAGTCGACCCTGTTTTCTTAATTGTTCCTCCCTTCTGGCAGCTCTGCGCATGTGCACACTGGGAACAGGCTGATGCTGTTCTTCTGCCTCACTGATGTCAGACTCCAGAGACTCCGGGGGCAGCAAAGAACTACCAGATGGCCTTAGCCAGGGGTGGGTTCTAAATTTCTTTACTACCGGTTCTGTGGGCGTGGCTTATTTTGTGGGTGTGGCTTGGAGGTCATGTGACTAGGTGGGCGTGGATAGCTGGTCAGAGTCATTTCTGGAAGGTCCTCGCACTTACTACCAGTCCTCGCACTTATGACCCGACTCATTTGTTTGCTTTTAACACTGATCAGCTGTAGGACGGCCCTTTGAAACCCCACGGCAAGGGTTTAAACAGTTTTTTTCCCTCTAGTCATCAGCTGGGACTCAGGAGGCAGCAATAGATTGGGGGTGGGACCAAATAAAAGGTAAGAATAATGTGGGGGGTGGGGAGGTGGGAGGGCGGGAGGCGAGACCCAGTTTGGTGATGTCATATCGTCACTGCTACCGGCTCGGCCAAACCGGACCGAACCAGGAGGAACCCACCACTGGCCTTGGCTCCCTCTCTGCCTCCAACTCAGAGCCCTCGTCTGAGCCTTCCCCAGATTCCAGGACTGGCCCACGTTCCTCCCCAACCTCCTTACTGTTCAATTCTGCTGCCAGCTCTGCTGGCTGCTGGCGGGCCACAACATTTCCAACCTGCAGACCGGGAGTTTGACGGCCCTGTTCTAGGTGTATCCTCTACTCAAGGCACAAGCCTTGTGCCATCCCAGTCAAATGGTCATCCAGTCTACTTTTGAAAACCTCCAGCGATGGAGCACCCACAATCCCAGAAGGCAAGCTATTCCATTGATTAATTATTGTCACTGTTGGAAAATATCACCTTGCTTCTTGGTTGGATCTCTCTTTAACTAACTTCCACAAGGGTAGATGGCAGCCACAATGGTGCGATTGAAGGTCTGTTTATCTTTTAATTGCATGGCAGAGCTTCAGCTACCCTACAGGTAGTCCTCTACTTACGACCACAATGGAACCAATATTTCTGTTGCTACGTGAAAATTTGTTCAGTGAATTTTTGCCCCATTTTACCACCTTTCTTGATTGAGCGAATCTCAGCAATTGTTGAGTTAATAACACGGTTGCTCAGTGAATCTGGTTTCCCCATTGACTTTGCTTGACAGAAGATTGCAAAAGCCACTGCAAACATCATAAATATGAGTCAGTTGCCAAGTGTCTGAATTTTGATCACGTGGCCATGGGGGCTGCTGCAGTGGTGGGTTCCTCCCGGTTCGGGCTGGTTCTGCCGAGCCGATAGCGATGACCATATGATGTCACCGAACCGGTTCTGCCCCCCCGCCCCCCACCCCCCATGTTATTCTTACCTTTTATTTGGCCCCACCCCCAATCTATTGCTGCCTGCTGTGTCCCAGCTGATGAGCTATAAGGAAAAAAACTGATTAAAATCTTGCCGCAGGGCTTCAAAGGGCTGCCCTACAGCTGATCAGTGGTAAAAGGCAGTTTGGTGGTAGGCTGGTGCCTGCAAAAATACATGAGTAGACCGGTGCCTGCAAAAATAAATGGGTAGACTGGTACAGCTCTGCAAGCAGTTAAAAGCCTGGTAGACCAGTACCTCTGCTAAATCCTAAAGAATTGTCACATGACCATCAAGCCATGCCCACAAAATAAGCCATGCCCACAGAACCAGTAGTAAAAAAATTTACAACCTGGGCTGCTGCAATGGTCATAAGTGTGAAAAATGGTCAGAAGTCATTTTTTTTTCAGTGCCGTTGTAACTTCGAACGGTCACTGTTGTAAGTTGAGGACTACCTGTAATATGACCTCCATATTGTCTTTTTAATCACATCCTGCAGACATCCTTCTACTCCAATCAAGAAACAAAAAAAATTCAGGAAAGCTTCATAAAATACAATAAGGAGGAAAAAAAAGGCAGGTTTGTTCATTGGCCACATTACAATAGTAAGGGAGACTCCAAAGGACTATCCAAGGAGCTCTAAACCAGGGGTCTCCAACTTTGGCAACTTTAAGCCTGGAAGACTTCAACTCCCAGAATTCCCCAGCTAGCAAAGCAAAGCTGGCTGGGGAATTCTGGGAGTTGAAGTCCTCCAGGCTTAAAGTTGCCAAGATTGGAGACACCCTGCTCTAAACCACTGCAAAAGTCTCTTTTATAGAGAGCAATCCAATCTTTGTATTATACAAATACATCACTTTTTCAAGGAAGCTATCTATAGCCAGTACTGCAAACAATGGAACTTTTCAGTACTGGGAAAGTGAGATGAAACCACTCAAATTTGGACTGTTTTGCGAGTGATATTTTGCAGTAAATATATCTGTCAAGGATCCGACTGACAAACAATGGAGACGATCCAATCTCTTTATGCAAAGCTTTATTGAGTACATCATTTCGGCACAGATGAAGGCAAAACCAGATCTAGCTATTTCCCACCCAAACCCATATAATTAAAGACTCCCCCCACCCCCCACCCATTAGACCAAGTCACATTGTCCAATTGAATCTTATGATATTGTTGTGAGAAAGTCTTTTGGCTCTGGCAAACACCTGTTGAAGTGTCCTTGGTTCTCACGGCTGTTGTCATATTGTCTGGAACCTATATTCCATTCTCCTCCTCCCTCCCCCCAGTTCGTTGGCAAGCTGAGAAGTGAAAATGGTTGCAACAGCAAAAGCACATTTCAAAGTTTGACAATATCTTTTTTTTTTAAGAAATACATTCTTATATTTTTTTTTTAATTTGATTTATATGCCGCCCTTCTCTGGAGACTCAGGGCGGCTTACAATGCGTTAAGCAATAGCCTTCATACTTTTGTATATTTATACAAAGTCATCTTATTGCCCCCACAAACTGGGTCCTCATTTAACCTACCTTAGAAAGGATGGAAGGCTGAGTCAACCTTGAGCCTGGTGAGATTCGAACTTACAGTAATTGCAGACAGCTGGTGTTAATCACAATGCTATCAGTCTGCTGAGCCACCAGGCCCTTCAGTTTCAGCTTAGTTTAATAACTATATCTTTTTCAAAAAAACCAAGGTAAGTTTTCTGCAAAACATCACTCACAAAATATAGATGTATATATTGTATTATACATAAAGAGAATATACAGGTCATCCTCAACTTACAATCACAATTTGGGACCAGAATTTCTGTTGCTAAGCAACTTGGTTGAGCGTGGCACCCGATTTTACAACCTTTATTCGCTATGGTGGTTAAGCAAATTGGTGCAGTTGTTTATTTTTATTTTTATTTATTTACCTTGGAGTCCTAATGGACGATCACTTAAATATGAGCCAGCAGTGTGCAGAAACAGCTAAAAAAGCTAATACAATCCTTGGTTGTATAAACAGAGGCATAGAATGAAAATTCTATTAGTACTGCTTTTTATAAAGCCTTAATAAGGCCACACCTGGAATGCTGCATCCAGTTTTGGTCACCACATTACAAAAAGGATGTTGAGATTTTGGAAAAAGTACAGAAAAGAACAACTAGGATGATTAAAGTCCTGAGACAAAAACATATGAAGAACAATTGGAGGATTTGGGTTTGGCTAATCTAGAGAAAAGAAGGACTAGGAATGGCTTGATAGCAGTATTCTAGTATTTGAGAGGTTGCCTCTCCCGAAGGACTCGGGGTGGTGTACAGCCAGGTAAAAACACAATACAAATCACAATTTAAATTTAAAAATTATTAAAAGTATTACATTTAAGGCCAATTAACTAAAAAACCCAAAAAATTTAAGAACTCCAAATTTAAAACTCAATTATGAAGCTAGCCCTGCCTGTTGGAAGAGCAGGTTCTTAAGAGCACAGCGGAAAACTCGGAGGTCAGAGATCTTGCGTATGTCCAGGGGCAGTTCGTTCCAAAGGGTAGGAGCTCCCACAGAGAAGGCTCTCCCCCTGGGTGTCGCCAGCCAACATAATTTGGCCGACGGCACCCTGAGGAGTCCCTCTCTGTGGGAGCGGACTGGTCGGTGGGAGGCTATCGGTGGCAGAAGGTGGTCTCGTAGGTACCCAGGTCCTGAGCCATGGAGCGCTTTAAAGGTGGTAACCAACACCTTGAATTGCACCCGGAAGACCACTGGGAGCCAGTGCAGCTCGCGCAGGAGAGGTGTTACATGGGCACAATGAGTTGCACCCATAATTACCCGTGCGGCCGCATTCTGGACCAGTTGGAGCCTCCGAGTGCTCTTCAAGGGGAGCCCCATGTAGAGAGCATTACAGTAGTCCAGCCGGGAGGTAACAAGGGCGTGAGTGACTGTGCGCAAGATGTCCCAGACCAGAAAGGGACGCAGCTGGCGAATCAAGCAAACCTGATAGAAAGCCCCCCTGGCCACGGCCGTCATATGTCTTCTAAAGACAGCCATACATCCAGGAGGACGCCCAGATTGCGAGCCCTTTCTGTGCGGGGTAGAGATTCACCCCCTATAGACACCGATGGCGTCTGCTGACTATACCGGGACGTGGGTAGCCACAGCCACTCGGTCTTGGAAGGGTTGAGTATGAGCCTATTTCTCCCCATCCAGACCCGTATGGCCTCCAGGCAGCGGGACATCACGTCAAGGGCATCATTGGGGTGGCCTGAGGTGGAGATGTACAGCTGAGTGTCATCAGTGTACTGATGTACCCTCACCCCAAAACCATGGATGATCTCGCCCAGCGGCTTCACATAAATGTTGAACAGAAGGGGTGAGAGGACCGACCCTTGCGGCACTCCTCAAGCGAGGTGCCTCGAGGTCGACCTCTGCCCCCCTGCCAACACAAACTGCGAGCAATCGGAGAGGAAGGAGGAGAACCACCGCAACACGGTGCCTCCTATTCCTAACCCCCTCAACTGCTGCAGCATGATACCATGGTTGATGGTATCAAAAGCCGCTGAGAGATCTAATAGGAACAAAACAGAGGAACAACCTCTGTCCAGAGCCCTCCAGAGATCATCCACCAATGCGACCAATGCCGTTTCCGTGCTGTACCCCTGTCTGAAGCCCGACTGGTAAGGGTCCAGATAGACAGCTTCATCCAGGTACTGGGGAAGCTGTCGTGCCATCACACTCTCAACAACCTTCGCCACAAAGCGAAGGTTGGAGACTGGACGATAATTTACTAATACAGCCGGGTCCAGGGAAGGCTTCTTGAGGAGGGGCCTCACCGCCGCCTCCTTCAAGGCAGCAGGAAAGGTCCCCTCACTCAGAGAAGCATTTATAATCCCCTGGAGCCAGCCTCATGTAACCTCTTGGGAGGCCAGTACCAACCAGGAGGGACACGGGTCCAATAAACATGTGGCAGCAATAAGCCTACCCAGAATCCTGTCCACGTCCTCGGGAGCCACAGGGTCAAACTCTTCCCAGATAATGTTCTCAAGACCTACCCCCATCTCCCCCCCTGGACTCACCCAGTCGGAGTTCAAGCGTTCCCGAATCCGAGTGACTTTATCATGCAGGAACTGCACAAACTCCTCAGCTTTACCCTGCAAGGGGTCTTCCCATGCTTTCCGCCCCCCCCCCCCGAAGAAGGGAATGGGTCACCCTAAACAGAGCAGCTGGGCGGTTCTCTGCAGATGCGATAAGAGTGGAAAAATAATTAAATTTTGCCGCTTTTATTGCCACTAGGTAGGTCTTGATATAAACCTCACCAGTGTTCGGTCGGATTCAGATTGACTAGTCTTCCAGACACTCTCTAGGCGTCTTTTCCGACGTTTCATCTCTCTCAGCTCCTCGGAGAACCAAGGAGCCAATTGAGATCGACATCGGGTCAGAGGCCGCAAAGGCATGATGCGGTCTAAAGCCCCGGCGGCCGCCCTATCCCAGGTGGCCACCAGGTCTTCAGTCGAGTCATGTGCCAGAGTCTCAGGATATAGCCCAAGCTCCATCAGGAACCTATCAGGGTCCATCAGGCACCTGGACAGAACCACCTGGTCGGTTCCGTCTCCCTGCGGCAAGGGGAAGTGGCTCGAAAGTCTAAATAAAGGAGGGAATGATCTGTCCATGACAAGGGCTTAATATCTAAATCCCCTATTCCTAGATTATTCAACCACTGACCAGAGACAAAAATCAAGTCCAGAGTGTGTCCTCCTGTGTGAGTGGGGCCTTGAACTAACTGGGTCAGGTCCATGGCTGTCATGGAAGCCATGAACTCCCTAGCTGCCTCCGATGTCTCACCGACAGATGGCAGGTTGAAATCCCCCATGACAACAAGTCTGGGGGTATCCACCGCCACCCCGGCAATAATGTAGAGCAGCTCAGATAGGGCTGCCGTCACGTGGCAGGGAGCCAGGTACGTAGTCAGCAAGCCCATCTGCACCCCAAGACCCCACTTCACCAAGAGGGACTCACATCTGCCTATCTGAGGAACAGTGGCCTCCCTCGGGCAAAAACTTTCCCTAATAATTGCCGCCACCCCCCCCACCCCTCCCCTGGGCCCTCGGCTGATGAAATGCACGGAAACACGGTGGACAAATTTCTACGAGGGGGATCCCCCCCTCGTGGCCCAACCAGGTCTCCTTAATCCCTGCCAGGTCCGCACCCCCCTCCAATAAAAGGTCACAAATAAGGGGGGTTTTATTAACCACTGACCTGGCATTACAACATCAGCCGAGGACCCAGGGCCTGAGATTCTGTGCAACCCGGGAAACGAGATACGCATTGGGGGCCGGAGTATGCAATCGCTCGCAAACAGTGCGTGCGTACCCCCCGAACATGATATGGCCCCCTGCGTCCGCCATATCTGCCCCTCCCACTCACCATTTCAATTGAGCTGCCCTTCATCTCACCCCCCGGCACCCCATCCCCATCCCCTCCGCTGCGCCCATCCAACCCACCACCCCCTTCAGTGGCTATATGGGCCCTCCACCTCTACAACCCCCTCCCCACTCCCGGGTCCCCTTAAAATTTTCGTTAAAAATTTTGTTAAAAAACCTCTCAATCTATGTCTCTTAAAACCCTTAAAATCCTTAAAATCCTTGTGCCACCTCTCAGGGTCCCAAGACCCGTCATTAAGATAAGTCTTTGCAAGGCCCACTGGCCACACCCAAGGATGAGGGGAATTTCTCAAGGCGACCAGGTCCACGATTGTATAAGTTTTTAAAGTCATCCTCAAACATAGAGATGGGAATATCCATGGTAGCGGGGGCTATCGAGATCACAGGTCAGTACTTCAAGATCTAAAGTCTAACATCCGCCCTGGCCATAGGCAATAGAAGCCTGCATTCCAAAGAAAGAAAAAAGAACACGGTGATAGTTGCTATATTTGTCTTGGATTTGATCTTGAAATTTCCTATCGATCCCTGTAATAAACCCAAATACTCTTCTTCTGATTAATAAAACATTTTCCCAGCTCAAGAACTTAGCAATGGTCTTTCCAAGCCTCTTGCTCCACCCATTTTGTTGCTGGGCTGTGCTCCATCTTATCTGACTGCTCCCTAGGCAATAGCAATAGCACTTAGACTTATATACCGCTTCATAGTGCTTTACAACCCTCTCTAAGCGGTTTACTGAGTTAGCCTATTGCCCCCAACAATCTGGGTCCTCATTTTACCCACCTTGGAAGGATGGAAAGCTGAATCAACCTTGAGCCTGGTGAGATTCGAACTGCCAAATTGCAGGCAGCCGGTGATCAGCAGAAGTAGCCTGCAGTACTGCACTCTAACCACTGCTCCACCGAGGCAGCATCTCTTCACCTGGTCTCCCAAGGTTATTCTCACATACTGTACAATTACAAGGACACAGGACAGGCAGAGTGGTTGGAGAAGACAAACCTACCAATATTGAGGGCTCAAGCCATAAAGGCAGGTCTATACAAGCAACCATCATTGGGGCCAGCAATTTGGTTGTTGAGCAAAGTGGTCACTAAGTGAAATCGTAACTGTGCTTATGTTCTTATTTCACTTTCCTTTGCTTTACATATCTTTGAAGGTCATAAATGTGAGTAGGACTGGTCATAAAGTTAACTTTTCATTACCATCATAACCATAATGGTGATGTTGCTAAAGGAGGCAGTCATTAAATGAGGATGACCTGTAAAGATCATAAGCAGTCCTTTGAGTTGTATCTACAGGTAACTCATGTAGTTCCCGCAATATATATCTGTTCTTTCGAGTAATCCAGGTCAGGAAAGAGGCTTCACAAGGATTCCTATTGTTGTAGAGTGTCATAACAGAATCTTGAAAACTTGACAGAGATTCTCTCAATTCCCTCTTCTACAAGAGAATCACAATAGGAAAGCTTGAGATTTTTCCTCCGTTTCTCCTCCCTTTCATGGCTAAGCTGGTGTACATATACATATACATATACATATATAAGCATTGTTAAGACCATCTCTTTACTCCTCTGTAATAAAACTCCCTTTTTAGGACCCTGTAATCCCTTAATTCACGGTAGAGTCAGGGAGACTGGATGGAGCTGAGCATTTACTGGCTGGATGCCCTTCCTGATGCCTATGTGGAGTTTGCAGCAGATATTTTTTTTCTTTGTGCTAGTCACATCTGCCACTACCTAGGATTGAACTCTCAACCTTCCAAGTGGGAGGCGAGTATCTTCACAGTTAGGCCACCACACCGCTCTTGTTTACTCCTCTATAATATAAGTGCTATTCTATTAAAACCAATTTGGCTGCATTTTAGATCAGCCAAAGTTTTTGAGTCATCGTCAAAATCAGCCCCACAAAATGTGCAGTATATTAATCCAACGGCAAGGTGGTGAGGACATAACTCCTTACTCAAATGTGGTCATATCTTGTTCACGAGTCTCAACTGGGCAAAAAGATCACATCCCAACTCCACCTGAGAAAGAGTAAACCATCAAGAACCAAATTAGCTTGGAATTAAGCTAAGGGTCCCTTGGGAGTTGAGCGACATAGAAATATGATTAATTTAATTAAATTAAGGAACTGGGATAAAATGGGTGGCTATCTATCTATCTGTCTATCTATCTATCTATCTATCTATCTATCTATCTATCTATCTATCATCTATTTATTTAGACTGTAACTATGATTTATGTTCTATGGCCTATCACTTTGTTGTTGGTGGTGTGTGTGTGTGTGTGTGTGCACATTGAGAGCTTATGCACCACACAGAAATTCCTTGTGTGTCCAATCACACTTGGCCAATAAAGAATTCTATTCTATTCTATTCTATTCTATTCTATTCTATTCTATTCTATTCTATTCTATTCTATTCTATCCTATCCTATCCTATCCTATCCTATCCTATCCTATCCTATCCTACATACATACATACATACATACATAAATACATACATATATACATACATACATAATATTGGATTAAAATTCTGGGTTGGCTTTTATTGTTAGACTCCATTGTTAACGCAGGGGGGAGGGAAACAAGTTTCATTCATTTACTAGATTTGGGGGATGCTTTTGAAAATCTGAGTACTCCACATTTTTAAAAATATGTAATTGTCTTCTCTTTCTCCTGTTATTTCCTCCAGTATTAGAGGTCTCTGTTGTTGAATTTTGAAGACCTCTTGCATAAAGCTCAGGACTGGAAAACATGCAGTCATATCTGCTTCTCTAGGATCCTTTTTGTGACACCCAAGCTTTTCCAGGCTGCGAAGGACTGAAAGCAATACTAATGCTGTAGAAAACAGCAATATATTGGTTATAGCTACAGCCACACGCATTTCATGAAAATCCATATTTCATAAGCTCACGCCAGCCTTGTATTCAATCACTCATTTTGTAGCCATGAGTGACAGGGAGCAGCATGCAACCGAATCCTTTTTGGATCTCAACGATTGATAGGAGAGTAAATAAAGCAAACTGTTTTTATTTACTTCACTGGAAAAGCTACATTTACAATTAAGATACGTTTATTTTAAATACAAGAAAAGAGAACTTCCCATCTAGGACTGCCATACAGATGGGCTGAAACCTCAGGTCAGCAAAAGCCGTCGTCAGCTAAAGGAAGTTTAGGTTTTACAGACAAGGTGGATTAACCTGATTGGATTTGAATTTATTATACCACCCAAAGAATGAGGCCTGCTGATGATTTCCAAGTCAGTCATAGAGTCATAATCATAAATCTGGTGAGCTCCGTGTTCTTCATTCGGGCAGGGCTAATAGAATACAGATCTGGTATTGATTGACAAATTTGAGCCCAGTTTTCTGATCTCAACTGTTCTTGATAACATAAATTGGTAAACAGTACCCTGGCATTTAAAGCCACCTCTCTCGATATTATAATATTGATTTATTAAATCTCATTGTTGTAGGTCGTGAGGCAGTTTCTCTTTGTAGCAGCACTGCTGGGACCTTTGCCTGATGAACTTCTTCTTTTTTTTTCAGAATCTCAAGAGTCTTCTTGTGGCTTGCTTCCTAAATCTCTCAGCTTTCCAGGCAAGGATTTAAAGGGCTAGTTCCACCAATCATCCATTCTCGGAGGGATGGGGGGAAATGGAGTATCTCTTCTATTGTAGCACAGACTTCATTCTTCACTGCCTCCTTGTGAGAATTCCATGCAAGTGATTTATTAAAAAATACACTCAGACATTCATTACTTATTCATAGCTTGTTGCTCCTAGAATGAATTAATCACGATGTCAGTTAATTGTTAATTGATCATTAATGATGGAGCCTTTATTAATGTATTAATAGTAACTCTTCTATCTTTCTTCCAAGACCTCAAGAGGGTATAGTCTAGGACCGTGATGGCGAACCTATGGCACACGTGCCACAGGTGGCATGCTGAACCCTCTCTGCGGGCACGCCAGCCGTCTCCCCAGTCCAGCTCTACCATGCATGTGCGCATGATTCCCACCAGCCAGCTGGTCTCTGCCGTGCATGCGCAGGGGGTGGGGCACATGCGGGTGACGCGCGCATGCACGTGGGACACTCTCATTGCATTTCGGAGTTCATGTGTGTGTGCCCCCCTGCGCCCTGTTTTGGGCCTGGAAAGCCTCCTGCACCAACCTGAAAGCCAAAACGGGGCACCGGGGTGCAGTGTAAGCCCCCCCCGTGCCCCGTTTTGGGCCTGGAAAGCCTTCTGCACTAGCCTGGAAGCCAAAACGGGGCATGGGTGGGGCGGGGTGCATGCACGGGGAGGGCTGGGACACATGCATGAGGGATGTGTGCGCATGCATGAGGGGTGCTCGCATTGCATTTTGGGGGTTCGACACACACGCATGCATTCGTGCACACTTTGGGCACTCGGATCACTGGTCTAGGACTTCCTCCTCAATTTTTTTTTCTTTTTTTGCAATATCTTTGTGAAATAGGCTGAGCTAAGCTGAGCTGAGCTGGCTCAGAGCCATCAATATGCTCCCATGGTTATAAACCTGATTTAAGTTTGGCCTTTCCTGCAACTGTTCCAGCACTGTAACCACTACCCCATTGTATCTCTCCAATCTGGAAAACATTTTAAAGCAGTGGCCCCCAGCCTTTTGGCTACCAGGGATCGGTTCCATGGAGAGAGATTTTTCCATGGACAAGAGGAGGCTGGTTATGCCTGCTGCCTGCCTCTTTTTCCCTGAGGACAACAATTCTGATCACAGGGATAGTTTACAAATTTCCCTTTCTTGCAGAAACCACTGACCTAAATCTAAGGTGACCAGACGTCCCGCTTTTGGCGGGACAGTCCCACTTTTGAGCAATTTGTCCCGCGTCCCGCGGCGTTTTAAAAAAGTCCCGATTTTTCATTCTGCCTCCTGAGTCCCAGCTGATGGCTAGAGGGAAAAAAACTGTTTAAACTCTTGCCGGGGGGCTTCAAAGGGCCGCCCTACCTTGATTAGCTGGGCTTCCCCCTCTCAGCTGTTTTGCGGAGGGCTCTTGCTGCTTGCTAAATTGCTCCAGCAGATTTTTTTTTTCTCCTTGTGCAAACCAAGCTCAAAAGGAAACTGAAAGTGAAACAGGCTGTTGGCTTGTTTGGTGCAACGTTGGAAAATTAGGCAGCAGAATTCTTTTCTTTTTCCTCACCAAAAAAGGTAGGTACAGACAATGGGAAATTTAGGGCAAAAGAGGAGAGTTCAAGATTTTAAAACACAAAAGAAAAAAAAGCTCTTTTTAACTAGGGAATTGTAATAATTGAGATACTATTGTATACTGTGTTGAAAGCAGAAATGGTTAAGTTGTGGTTTGGAGGAATATATGGGGGAAATTATTTGGTTTATTATTATTGGTAAATATAATTAATTGATTTGTAAGAAATTGGATTGCATGGAAATAATTGGAATATTCATGTTCATATTGATTAATATACAAAAAAGATAGTTATATAACTAATTGATTTATATTAAAATGCTGAATTTGTATTAAACAACTGTATTACATAATTACATAATTAACCAATGTGAGGATGGATATAAAAATAGATGACAATGGGAAGGGGTATAATATAGAATAGAAGGGAAAAATTGAATTTGATTAAGATTAGAGATGAGGATGAAGGGTAATATTGGTTTTTTTTAAAAATAGATGAGGAATAAATATGGCAAAAAGGAAATATAGAAATTGTAAATTTAATTGAAATAACTAAACACTGTTTAAATTTGTGAACCAGCCAAATATTCTGTTCAAAGAAAATACATTGCATGTTTGTATGTGTGTTTCTAATTATTGCTATTTATTCATATTTGTTCTCTTTTGTTCTTTAAAGTTTAACAATTCATTCTTTATCTTAATATCTTTATATTTGTTTGGGATTGGCTTTCTTTCTTTTCATCTTTTTTATTGTACAGCAATCTTTCTCCTCAAACCTACCACCTCTCTCTTTTCTTTCCTTCTTACTTTCTCTTCCCCCCACCCTCTTCTTCTCCTCCCTATTTCCTCTTCCTTTCTCCTTCTCCTCCTCTCTTCCTCCCTCTCTTCCCCTCACTCCTACTCTAATTTCCCTTCCCTTCCTTCATCCCTCTCTATTGCTGTATCCTTTTATGCATATGGACTACTCAGAGGGCTGAAAATGTTATTTTTGACTGGTCCTCACACTTTTGACCAGTCCTCGAACTTACGACTGTCCTCACATTTTACATTTTTGACCTATCTTATCACCATGGTGAAGAGAAGCAGTTGTGAAGTGAGTGACATGGTTGTTAAGAATGCTGCACGGGCATAAATGTGAGGATGGTCATAAGTGTGAGGACCAGTCAAAAATGCGAGGACCTGTCAGAAATGACTCTTTTCAGCCCTCTGGTTAGTCCTTTTGTGCATATGGACTACTCGGAGGGCTGAAAAAGTTATTTTTGACTGGCCCTTGCACTTTTGACCAGTCCTCGAACTTACGACTGTCCTCACATTTTACTTTTTTGCCCTATCTTGTCACCATGGTGAAGAGAAGCAGTTGTGAAATGAGTGACATGGTTGTTAAGAATGCTGCACAGGCATAAATGTGAAGATGGACATAAGTGTGAGGACCAGTCAAAAGTGCGAGGATCTGTCAGAAATGACTTTTTTCAGCCCTCTGAATAGTCCCTATACATATAGCCATGGCCACCCGGTCACATGACCAGCTAGCCACACCCACCCAGTCACATGACCTCCAAGCCACGCCCACAAAATAAGCCACGCCCACAATGGTGTCCCTCTTTACCAATGTTAAAATCTGGTCACCTTACTAAATCAGCATTCATGTTTATATTTAAGGAACAATGTAAAGCAAAATGTAAAGTTAAATATTTTACATAAGATATAAACCAATAATTAAAGCAAGACTAATTACAACTAAGTAACTACAAAATTCCTGAGGTAATACACCAGGAACTTCAGCAGAAACATCTCGGATAAGTTAAAGTTTCTAATTTAACGTAGGATTTTAAATCTAAGAAAAAAAGCTTTTCAGCTATTTTTATCTCCCTGGATGGGCCTATCTGTTACTCCCAGTTGGGCTATACTAGCTGGTTAATGGTGAAATATAGAAATCAATTTCAAAGCAACCCTCTTTCTAAATGGTTGAAGACCAGGTAATAATTTCTAAAATACTATTTTGCATAGTAGCTGTCAAAATAATTTACAATTCTCATGCATTTCTGTCAGAATAGTAGTTTGTCCCCAAATTTAGGAGGAGATATCTTAGAGAAAAAACTACCTTTTTTTCAGGGGTGAAATCCAGCAGGTTCTGACAGGTTCTGGAGAACCAGTAGTGGAAATTTTGAGTAGTTTGGAGAACTGGCAAATACCACCTCTGGCTGGCCCCAGAGTGGGGAGGGAATGGTGATTTTGCAATATCCTTCCCCTGCCACATCCACCAAGCCACGCTCACAGAACTGGTAGTAAAAAAGAATTGAATTCCATTACTGCTTTTTTTGTATGCTATTGAAAATCCAACATGATATTTGATAGACTTCTGCTTTCCCACCCTTTCCTCTATACCAAAAACTATTCTTGAAAGTTTCTTTCTTCTCCAAGGAAGCCTCTCAGGTTGTATGGGCACATTCAATGTGAAGAATCCATTTGTTTTCAGCATCCATCAGATTACCATAAAACCTTGATTTAAAGGTCTAATGGAGAGAAAGGGTAATAAATGAAATGGCCACGAAATAGTAAATAGGCATACGCTGGTCATAATATATGTAAAGTGACACAAAATATATAAACACACACATTAACATGTAATGTATGGAGAATGCATCTAAATTTGTCTTTTGCAGTGGGTGGTGATAACAAATCTAACCAATAATAATGTAATGCACGTAACATTTAAGCACACGCTTTCTCTGTTCCTGAGGTAAAATTTGTTATTAACCAAAATATAAATTTTGTCTTTTACACTGAAAGCTACTGAACTGGAACTCACAAAATCAAAAGTCTAGTGCGCTGGCAAGAAGACAAAAATTTTCATTCCATTGTACCGATATATTAAAAATAGGGATCAATAAAAAGCCTTGCTTTATGCTTTTGTTGGAGGGTTAGAATCAAGATCGCGTGAAGTGTTAATACCACTTTATAATGCCTTGGTAAGGCCACACTTGGAATACTGCATCCAGTTTCGGTCACCACAAGGTAAAAAAGACGTTGAGACTTTAGAAAGAGTACAGAGAAGAGCAACAAAGATGATTAGGGGACTGGAAGCTAAAACATATTTTTTTTATTTTATTTTATTTTATATTGGATTTCTATACCGCCCTTCTCCCTGAGGACTCAGGGCGGTGTACAGCCAGATTAAAAAACATGCAGAACAAATATTAAAAACAATTAAAAGATATATAAATTTGGCCCAATTAAAACTCATTTACCAATTAAAAACGTTTAAAACATTTAAAAACAGTTAAAAATTTCATCTTAAGCCAGCCCGGCTTGTTTAAATAAATGGGTTTTAAGGGCGCGACGGAAGGCACTGAGGTCTTGGATTCTCCTTATCTCTGGGGGGAGCTGATTCCAGAGGGTGGGAGCCCCCACAGAGAAGGCTCTCCCCCTGGGGGTCACCAGCCTACATTGTCTGGCTGATGGCACCCCGAGGAGGCCCTCTCTGTGGGAGCGCACGGGTCGATGGGAGGTCGTTGGTAGCAGCAGGCGGTCTCGAAGATAGCTAGGCCCTATGCCATGGAGCGCTTTAAAGATGATAACCAACACCTTGAAGCGCACCCGGAAGACAACTGGGAGCCAGTGCAGCTCGCGCAGGAGCGGTGTTACATGGGAGCGCCATGCTGCTCCCATCACTACCCGCGCTGCTGCGTTCTGGACCAGCTGGAGCCTCCGGGTGCTCCTCAAGGGGAGCCCCATGTAGAGAGCGTTGCAATAGTCAAGGCGAGAGGTGACGAGGGCGTGAGTGACTGTGCACAGGGAATCCCGATCAAGAAAGGGCCGCAACTGGCGAATCAGGCGAACCTGACAAAAGGTCCCCCTGGTTACAGCCATCAGATGTTCCTCCAAGGACAGCTGCATATCCAGGAGGACTCCCAGATTGCGAGCCCTCTCTGTGGGGGCCAATGACTCGCCCCCAATAGTCAGTGATGGAGTCAACTGACTATATCGGGATGCCGGGAGCCACAGCCACTCAGTCTTGGAAGGGTTGAGCTTGAGCCTGTTCCTCCCCATCCATATGAAGAACAGCTGCTGGAATTGGGTATGTTTAGTTTAATGAAAAGAAGGACTAGGGGAGATCGTTACAAAGAAGAGGGAGCCAAGCTATTCTCCAAAGCACCTGAGGGCAGAAGAAGAAGCAATGGGTTGAAACTAATCAAGGAGAGAAGCAACTTGGAACTAAGGAGAAATTTCCTGACAGTTAGAACAATTAATAAGTGGAATGACTTGTCTCCAGAAGTTGTGAGTGCTCCAACACTGGAGGTTTTTAAGAAGAGATTGGACAACCATTTATCTGAAATGGTATAGTCCAACCCCCCCTAAGCAGGGGGTTGGACTAGAAGACCTCCAAGGTCCCTTCCAACTCTGTTATTCTATTCTATTAGTGTTTGTTAGTGCTCTGTGGGGTTGTATTTGTATTCCTAGTATATTGTTAAAAATATAGGGTTAAACTGAGATGTCTCAACCATGATTATCCACTGAATCAAAGGCAGAAACAGATACACAAAAACCACCAAAGAGATTCTTTGAAGGGCCTTTTGTGTATTAGATTAAATGCTTAAAATAAAAGAGTGATCGGATGTGGATGTCCCTTTATAAAAGCTGACAGATTCTCATAAAAAAATCAGTATTTTCTTCTTTCCGCTGTTCCAACATAGAGAAGATACTTATTGTACATGTTGGAGACTACATCTAATCAGCTGATTTGGCTCTAATCTTTCTTTATAAAAATTTGAACAAATTAATTTAAATTGAATAAAATAATTTAACCACCCTATAAAAATGCTATGATATTATTTATGTGTATAAAGAAATTGGCAACTAAAATAAGTACCACTGTGGATTATGCTGTGTGTGTGTATACTCCATATATACAGTACATATACATATACATATACATATACATATACATATACATATACATATACATATACATATACATATACATATACATATATATATACATATACATATACATATACACGTAGGCATAGGCATAGGCATAGATATACATATTCATATTCATATACATATAGTATGTATAGGTAAAGGTAAAGGTAAAGGTTCCCCTCGAACATATGTGCTAGTCGTTCCCAACTCTAGGGGGCGGTGTTCATCTCTGTTTCAAAGCCAAAGAGCCAGTGCTGTCCGAAGACGTCTTTGTGGTCATGTGGCGGGCATGACTAAACACTAAAGGTGCATGGAATGCTGTTACCTTCCCACCAAAGGTGGTCCCTATTTTTCTACTTACATTTTTTACATGCTTTCGAACTGCTAGGTTGGCAGAAGCTGGGACAAGTAAGGGAAGCTCACGCCGTTACATGGCACTAGGGATTCGAACCGCTGAACTGCTGACCTTTCAATCGACAAACTCAGTGTCTTAGCCACTGAGTCACCGTGTCCCTATTCAGTACGTATACATATACATATATAGAAAATATTACATTCTATATTACATACAGTATAGAGCCCTCCATGGTTTAACAAACCAAAATAAATCTTTGCCAATTTTGAAGCAGTCACTGGCAATTATAGAGGAAAATGGGTAACCATGTTGATTTTATCAGAGGATTGTCAAAAATGTCAGGAAAAAAATGATACCTCTCTAATTCACCCAGGCTCTGCATTCTAAAACTGTTTATTTCAGAATTGAATCCAATTAAGTCCCCAGATTTATGGCCGTGTTTCTCATTGACTGCTGCATCTGACTCATTCCACTTATATCTGTCATAATCAAATTTATTTTGCTTCAAAGGTGTCTTACATTGTTTGCATAGTTGCAGCAGCTCTTGAAGAAAATCCATTAATCTCTCTCTTTTTTTTAATGACATGTTTTCCTAGGAAGTTCCTGTTGGCATCCTCTACTTTTATTTTATCAGTCTAGGTGTTATAATTGCATAGTCCTTTCTTGACAGGATAGAGATTATGATTTAGTGTAAGCCATTATGTCTCCATCTTCTGTAATAGCCTTTGATTTTTATCTTTTGAAGAACAGAGCATATAAGGACATCAACCAATTTTTGGTCCAGCTGTAGTGACCACTGGACTATCTTTGTCCCTAGAAAGATCCATCTGTCAAAGGCCCCTTTTCTCCAGTGGACAGCATATCTGGAATCATAACTGATACAGCATGGGGAGTGGAGAACAATTACTGTGATTACAGAATCATTCTAGCTCTCCTTCATTGTCAACAGAGCGGACATTCTTATTCAGGTCTACCATCAAAACAGTGAGGTGGTTAAGGAAAATCAAATTTCTCAGTCTAGCAAGTTAGTAATAGCAATAGCACTTAAACTTATATACCCCTTCATAGTGCTTTCTTTTATTAATCTTTCTTTCTTTCTTTCTTTCTTTCTTTCTTTCTTTCTTTCTTTCCTTCCTTCCTTCCTTCCTTCTTTCTTTCTTTTCTTCCATCCATCCATCCATCAAGGGTGGGCTCCTGGGGGTTCAGCAGGGTTTGGGCAATCCTCTAGCCAAGGATCGCCGGAGGTTCGGCAAACCACCAAATGCCACCCCTGGCTGGCCATGCCCACCCCACCCTACCCCTCCCAGGAGTCTCCACACAGCCCGTTCATCATTCCAAGTAAGTGCAGGGGCCACACAGAGGGTCTGGGATGGCAAAAAATAGGCCTACCAGAGGTTCCGGAAGTCCGGAAACAGGGCTGTTTCCAACCTCCGGAGAGCCTCCGGACCCCGGTGGCAGCAGGTTTTGCCCTCCCGGAAGCTCAAAGAAACCCTCTGGAGCATGGGGAGGGTGAAAAATGCCCCCCCCACACCATGGTGCAGGCGGCCGACTAGGCCATTTCCACTATGGCCACATCCACCCAGCAACAGGGCAGCGAACCTATTGCTAAAGGATCTGAAGCCCACCCCTGCATCCATCCATCCATCCATCCAGCTTGCTTATTTATTTATTTATTTATTTATTTATTTATTTATTTATTTATTTATTTATTTATTTATTTATTTATTTATTTATTTATTTATTTATTTATTCATTCATTCATTCATTCATTCATTCATTCATTTAGTTATCTTAACTTTTATATTGTATGTTATTTTAATTTTCGGCTGTTCACTGTCCTGAGTCCCTTCAGGGAGAAGGGCGGTATATAAATTCAATAAAAAATATATATTTATTTATTTATTTATTAAATTTATTGGCCTCCCATTGTATCATAGGGTAACTCTGAGTGGCTTACTGTTACATATAAGCTAAAACATAAAAAGTTTAAAAACGAACATGAAAACCAAAGACACATGGGGAGGGTGGAGGTGGAATGGGGGAGAGGTGGGATCTGTTATTACTCAATCAATCACCTCCATTGCGCTGATCCCTCACTGCGGCCCCAAACTGACTGGCAAAGCCACATCTTTAGGCCCTTATGAAAAGATAAGAGGGTTGGTGCCAACTTCACACTGGGGGGACAAGATGTTCCAGAGGGCAGGAGCCACAGCAGAGAAGGCCCTTCTCCTGGACCCCACCAGCTGGAATAATCAGGCTGATGGGACCTGCAATATGCCTCCTCTGCCAGCATGAGTGGTACGGGCCAAACCCAGTGGGATGAGATGGTTTCTCAAGTAACTTGGATCCATGCCATGTAGGGTTTTAAAGGTGATCACCCACACCTTGAATTGCAGATTGGTAACCAATAGCAATAGCACTTGGACTTCCTGTTGTGGCCTGCCAGTGGCCAGCTGATCTGGCAGCAGATTTGGACAGTGAGGAGGTTGGGGAGGAACATGGGCCAGTCCTGGAGTCTGGGGAAGCCTCTGATGGGGGCTCTGCGTTGGAGGCAGAGAGGGGGCCAGAGCCGCATGCTAGTTATCAGCTGCCTTTGGCATCAGACATCAGTGAGGTAGATGAACAGCTGGAGCCTGTTCCCAGTGTGTGCATGTGCAGAGTTGCCAGACGAAGGGAACAGCTAAAGAACAAGGGTCAACTTGGGAGTAAGGCCACAGGTGGATGATGAATGACCCCTCCCAGAGGGAATAAAAGAGGAGCGAAAGGGGAGTGGAGTTTGCAGGAGACAATTAGTTCATTCCTGCATTCTTGCCAAGTATTGCGGCATCTGAAAGATATCAGCCTGGCTACTTTCCAAGCCTGATAAAGGTCAGTAATTGTGAACTATCCTGAAAGACTGTGGAAGAGGAAAGACTTTGCTGGAGAGGAATTCACTGTAAATTAAATCAAAGGGGTTTATCGGGATGAGGACTCGGCTTCGTACTGCTGGGGAAGCCTAAGTCAGAACACTTATATACGACTTCATAGAGCTTTACAGCCCTCTCTAAGAGGTTTACAGAGTCAGCCTATTGCCCCCAACAATCTGGGTCCTCATTTTACCAACCTCGGAAGAATGGAAGGCTGAATCAACCTTGAGCCACTCAGAATCAAACTCTTGGAGTAAACAGCAAGTTAGCCTGCAGTACTGCATTCTAACCACTGCACCACCATGGCTCGTGGAGTAGTGGTGTTACAGGGACCATTCTTGCGGTCCCCAAAATTACCTGTGCTGCTGCACTCTGCACCAGTGTAGCTTCCGAATACTCTTCAAAAGTAGCCCTATCTAGAACACACTACAGTAGTCCAGTCGTGAGGTGACTAGGGACTAGGGATTGAGCCCAGGGAATCCTGGGTTAGAGAGGGTTTATACCAGTGGTGAAATCCAAATTTTTTTTACTACCAGTTCTGTGGGTGTGGCTTGGTGGGCATGGTGTGGCTTGGTGGACGTGGCTTGGTGGGCGTGGCAGGGGAAGGATACTGCAAAATCTCCATTCCCACCCCACTCCAGGGGAAGGATAATGCAAAATCCCCATCCCCTCCCCACTCCTGGGGGAAGGATATTGCAAAATCTCCATTCCCACCCCACTCTGGAGCCAGCCAGAGGTGGTATTTGCTGGTTCTCTGAACTACTCAAAATTTCTGCTACTGGTTCTCCAGAACCTGTCAGAACCTGCTGGATTTCACCCCTGGTTTATACCCCTCTCTAAGTGGTAGTTGAGCAGAGTGCCCCCAACTATCTGGGTCCTCATTTTACTGACCTCGGAAACATGGAAGGCTGAATCAACCTTGAGCCGGTGAGAATTGAACTCCTGGCAGTCGGCAGAATTAGCCTGCAATACTGCATTCTAACCTCTGCGTCACCACAGCTAGTAATCATCATTACAGAATGGTTACTACTGGGAATGTAGGTAACATTCAAAAACCACCCTGTCTGAAGCAAGAAAAATTAACCTTCATAAAGGCAGCCATTAAATTATTTGTCATGTACATGTGCCTCGCTGCTAAAGGGCATTTTCATGATCATCAGAAATCAGCTTGATTGCCTCCTAAGCGGAAACAACAGTCGTGGAGAACGATCACCCCATTGTAACTTGAGAACTACTTTACTACACGAAGAAAACCACTCCATGATTTTCTGGAGTGGATGTCTGGAAGTAAACAAATGGCCTTGGAGAGGATCTGAAGTGGCAATTACTGACAAGATCAATTCACTACATTAATTACCCTGCCTGGCTTTGTGAACCAAGATTGGCAGGTCCTTTTTCTCAACACTTCCTCATCCTGTTGGGAGCAGGATTAGGTCAAGTCTACATAAGACATGAATGTAGAGACAATTTGGCTTGGGGAAAAAAAACCCTGCCAGGTGTAACATAAAGCATCTCACTCCATGCTTCAGGTATCGTCCCTGTGCTTTCTTTCCTTGAAAATGTCATCAAAGCCTAACATTAAATAATAGTTGCAGGCCTTTAAAAAAAAAAAATCTTTGCTCTGCTGATTTCTTTAAACTAGTGGTGAAATGTAAAATTTATTACTACCGGTTCTGTGGGCATGGCTTGGTGGGGGGAGGGGGTGTAATGTGACTGGGTGGGCATAGCCAACTTTTTTTTTTTAACTTTTAAAACCATTTTATTCTACAACCTCTTCGGCTGAAGTTTTGAAGCGGAAACTTTGAGCAGTTCAGAGAACCAGCAGCGGAAATTTTGAGTAGTTCGGAGAACCAGCAAATATCACCTCTGGCTGGCCCCAGAGTGGTGTGGGAATGGAGATTTTGCAGTATCCTTCCCCTGCCATGCCCACCAAGCCACACCACGGCCACCAAGCCATGCCCACAGAACCGATAGTAAAAAAATTTGGATTTCACCACTATGCAAAGCAGGTTGTTGGTTCCCAGAGATAACTGGGATACATTCTTCTTTCTTAGCTTGACCCCGAGTAGATCCCTTCTGTTCCAATAGAAGAGAATATATGTACAATAGCTCAGGGTTGAACTGTAGAGTCCTTGGTGCTTTCTGATCTGGGTTGTTTTCTTGCAGACATTTCATTCCCTAACTAGGTAATATCATCAGTACTAGGTAATGCAGAATAATGAAATATGTGCAAGTAAAACAACCAAGCTCAGAAAACACCAAGGAGTTCACATATACCTTCTGGCCTCTCCAGATTGTCACCAATTCTGTGATTTTAGGGGTGCAAAGTATTTATTTGTTCATGTAGTAATCAGTGGTGGGTTTCAAAATTTTTTACTACCGGTCCTGTGGGTGAGGCTTGGTGGGCGTGGCATGGCTTGGTGGGCGTGGCAGGGGAAGGATACTGTAAAATCTTCATTCCCACCCCACTCCAGGAGAAGGTTACTGTAAAATCTCGATTCCCTCCCCAATCCAAGGGAAGGTTACTGCAAAATCCCCATTTCCTCCCGATTAGCTGGGACTTGGGAGGCAGAGAATAGATGGGGGTGGGGCCAGTCAGAATTTTTACTACTGGTTCTCCAAACTACTCAAAATTTCCACTACTGGTTCTCCAGAACTGATCAGAACCTGCTGAAACCCACCTCTGGAACTAATGGTACCAACTAGTCTTCCTTATCAAAAGTCTCTGCCTTTAACAACTGTCTAATGGACAGAGACCTCATGTTTTACAAAGCTTTGCCTTAATTTTCCAGATCTTTTGTCAGGAAAGAGGGAAAAAATGTAGCCACCTTCGGCGAAATATATCTTCTTTCCCAGCAGAGAGACAAGAGATTGGACAGAAAATCTTTCTGGAATGTTTATAGGTCTTCTTTATATAAGCTGTCATTATAAACCACTTAGCATTAGACTTCAGAGCCTAATTAGTCTCCTCTCAATGTATGTATTTAAAAGCCAGCTGATATGAAATGTTTTCCATCCAATTACTTTCACGTTCTGCACCCTATCTGAATAACCCAAAGACTGGGGGGGGGGATCTATTTTTTCTATTGCAAATAAAGAGACAATACAAAGAACCAAGTCACTTTACAGCTGAGAAAAACTGCATTAGTTCCCTGAATATCTTAAATTTAGAAGACCATGTCTAGGTACAAAAAGATCCCCATGAGATACCCATAATTCTCATGGAAACTTGAAGCATTTTCTTTTAAAGAGGAAACACAATTCCAAGTGGGAAGGATTGAACACTAACTGTAACAGACTAGGTCAGTGCTTCTCAAACTCAACAACTTTAAGTTGTGTGGACTTCAACTTCCAGAGTTCCCCAGCCAGAGTTCCGGAACTGTTGCAGGAACTGGGTATGTCCAGTTTAATGAAAAGAAGGACTAGGGGTGACATGATAGCAGTGTTCCAATATCTCAGGGGCTGCCACAAAGAAGAGGGAATCAAGCTATTCTCCAAAGCACCTGAGGGTAGAACAAGAAGCAATGGGTGGAAACTAATCAAAGAGAGAAGCAACTTAGAACTAAGGAGAAATTTCCAGACAGTTAGAACAATGAATCAGTGGAACCACTTGCCTCCAGAAGTTGTGAATGTTCCAACACTGGAAGTTTTTAAGAAGATGTTGGATAACCATTTGTCTGAAGTGGTGTAGGGTTTCCTGCCTGGGCAGGAGTAGGACTAGAAGACCTCCAAGATCCCTTCCAACTCTATTATTCTATTCTATTCTAAGTTTGAAGTCCTCACATCTTAAGGTTGCCAAGGATAAGAAACACCAGTCTAGGCAGAGATTTTCAAATTTGCCTGTCCCTTGAAACTTCCATCTGCCCAAAGGTTTCCTGGAATGTTCCAGCATTCCCAAGGAGAAGTAGCAGCTTCAATCAGAAAAATTGGATAGGTGAATGGAGATATTTTCATAAATATATTTTGACCTGTACAACTTCTTCAAATCTAAAAAAAATAAAGCCATATTGGAGATCCAGCATTTTTGGGGATCCTTGGTGCTCTCTGGGCTTGCTTGCTTTCTTGTAAACATCTCATGACCCATCTAGGTAACATCATCAGAGTTATGGGATAGTGAGGCTTGCTCTCTGTTTATATATAAATGGTTTGCCTTTCAGTGTTGGTAGGAGTGTCTTGATGGTTCCTTGATTCTAATATTTTTAGGCCTGAGAGAGACTGTCTATCCCAAAGTCACCCCTATGGCAGGACCAACATTCCATATCTCCTGCTTTCTAATCCAGTACCTTTAACTGCTACAACAAACTTTTTAAAAAACTAATCTCTCTCTTTGCACAGAATTGCTCTATGAGGAGTGTGCCTAGCTACTGCTCTGCAGAAGACATCTAAGATTTCCACATGAGCAATTTATAGCATCATCCACCTTTCCACATTGGTGCTATATCATTGCAGGATAGCAGTGATAGACTATAAATAGTTAATGTGGAAGTGCTTATAGATTGTTTCAGGCTGGTAATTTAAGTGGGAAGTTGGAAAAAAACAGCATTGGCAGAACCAAGTATCTTTCTAGTGAAATCAGAAATCCTAAAGCAGAGATAGATAATACTTTGCTTGCAAAAGTTTGGAACTCTGATTCTACACGACCCAACTAATATGACCAGAGAAGCTGATGCTCTCATCCCTTGTCAGAAAAAGCTACGGTAGCTGTGTTAAGCCAAAAAAAAAAAAAAATCCAACATCCACAGAGTCTATGCCTTTATTAGGTCTTCTGATTTTTCTTTGTTTTATAATAGATGCAAAGGTTCATAGTACTTTCCATCAAACCAGAGAGTTAAAAAATCAGAAAAAGGGGGTAAAGAGATGCTGATCTTCAAGCTCTAGTTATAGTTTTTATGTTATGTATTTGTTTTATATTTTTTAGGTTTATATATCTCTCATCTCATTGTCAAGTGACTCTGTTCAGTCAAGACTGAACTGCTTTGCTTCTTTCAAACCTTAATGCTTTTCAACATGCCAATGAACTGGGGGGAAGGAAGGGGGAAACAGAATGCTGAGAATGTGTGTGTGGAACTGTGAGAGCCTGGCAACCATCAAGGTCACCACTGAAGGTGCTTGAGAAAGAGATAGACCAGGGGTGTCAAACTCAAGGCCTGGGGGCCGGATCTGGCCACCCTGGAAACAGTGAAGGACCAGCCCGCAGAGATCAAGAGCCGGTTTTCGCTGGCAGAGCACTCGGGCCACCACAGGCACCCCCGACACGAGTGACATCTAGCTGGCCATGCCCACCCCGGCTATGCCCACCCCAGCCCCCAGAGGTCAAACACAAAGTTGATGCTGCCCTCAAAGAAATTGAGTTTGACACCCCTGAGATAGACTGTTCCCATAACAAAAGGACGTCTCATAATTGGACAATGTGATCATCCAGGAGTGGAGAGAAGGGGAAGCTATTGTTTATCTAAGCAAGCTATTGTTCAGGAAAACCAGAGCTGGTTTTGATTCTTCAGTACCAAAATGGTGTATCCAATAAAGTTTTGCTTTTGGGAATTCAAAGCTCCTGAGAGTGTTTCCTTATTTTGGGTTCACTAGTCAGACTGTTGACACTGGGTGGCTTAGAAACTTCATAAAAACAAAGATACAAAACATTAAAACATTAAATATTCAAATACTCAGAGATAAAATAAATTTAAAAAATCAGAGTGCTACAGAGTGGAGGTGCAATCTTTTTCCTAGTCTACTAACCACTTTCCACTTATCTACAAATGTATCGTATACAGACTTCATGCATGCAAATTGCACCCCGTCAGATATAATGTGGGCATCTCCCATTCTTTAAAACACAAAACAGTCACTTCAATGAATCAGGCAGCATACAAGTTTGATCAATGAATGAATAAAAATAAAATCCATCTGTCAAAAAAGTTAAAAAGGATTCGGTTTCATGTGAACCATTCTAGGACTCTTCTACATCACTGCTATTGTCACTCCCCAACACCATCAAAACATTTTGTGGGCAATCTGTAATTTTTGTTGTTTATGCCAACTTCAGGTGCTGCAATCAAAAACCTGCAGGATTAAAAATCAGCTCATCTGACAGGACGTCCACAGGTAAAGGTGAAATGGGTCACAAAGATGGCTGCATTTGCACAATTGGGACTGCCATCTTGACTTGTTTGATGCCTACTGACACATATACACAGACATACTTGTGGACATTCCTGCTTCTTCAACACTAAATACACAAGAGGAAGAAACCAATCCTCAGCTTTGAGGACAAATCAGTTCCTCTTGCATAGATAAGGAAAGTTGATAAAATGCTTGACTATTTTATTTGTGGAATCTGAAACCCCCCCACCCACCCCCATCAAACTAACAAAATCAGAAATCCAGAAGTTAGAAGGAGAGATGATGGAAGTGCCCTTTCTGATAGGAAAACAGAGTCACAGCATCACCTCAACAAACAGGAAGAAAGGCCAGCTCCACAGGGCTTAATTTAACTGAAAATAAATTGGCTCTCAGCTTTCCAACACAGGTGACTTCATGTGAGCTAAGGTATCTTGAGTTGCTTTTGAACCTGAAGCAAAATCCAGGTACCCACAGATTCCTCGATTTGTACCCTCTCCAATCAACCTCAATCAGAAATGGAGTTTCTGTATTCCTGGGAACAGTGATGGGCATAGCTAAAATTTCAGAACAGTAATCATTTCTAGATGTGTTACGGTCATTTAGATGCCAAGTCATTGTTGGAAAAAGGTAATGAATATTTGAATTGGACGAAGTGTAGGAATAACATTAACACTCAGATAAATGTTCCCAAATCCATAACTCTCCATGTAGTTTGAGTTTATATCACTCATTTTCATTATATACTGTATATCCTTGATTTAATAATGCCTTGATTTAATAATTCCCTCCTTCCCCCTCCCTCCCCTTCCCCTTCCTTTCCTTCCTTCCTTCCTTCCCACCCTCCCCTCCCTTGTCCTTCCTTCCCCCCGCCCCTTCCCCTTCCTTCCTTCCTTTTCTTCCTTCCTTTCTTTCCTCCCTCCCTTCCCTCCTCCTTCCTTCCTTCCCTCCCTCCTCCTTCCTTCCCTCCCTCCCCCCTTCCTTCCTTCCTTCCTTCCCTCCCCCTCCCTCCCTCTCCTTCCTTCCCTACCCTTCCCCTTCCTTCCTTCCTTCCTTCCTTCCTCTTCCTTTTCTTCCTTCCTTCCTTCCCTCCCCTCCCTCCTCCTTCCTTCCTTTCTTCCCTCCCTCCCCCTCCCTCCCTCTCCCTCCTCCTTCCTTCCTTCCCTCCCACTCCTTCCCCTTCTCCTTCCTTCCCTCCTTCCTTCCTTCTCCCAATCAACTGGGTGTTTACTAGTCTATGGGGGAATATAATTTTTTTTCCACAAACTCTATTGCATAGCATTCAGATTTTAATAAACTCATTCTTTTTGCCATTTCCCATTTAGGAAAGAAATCTCACGTTCAGATTATCCTCCTTTTCAAATCCTTCTCCCCATACTTTTCAAAACCTGGATACAAGGTCTGTAAGAATAATTTTCAGCAATGCCATCTAAAATAATAATATAGAAAGGAGCATCCATTCATCACCCAGGAAACGCCTTCTTGGCTAGCAAACATCAATAATATTTTTTAAAAAGAGCCTTCTAGGACAAAAATTACATTTCTGTCCTACTGTTGTTTCTATCAGTGTAAGGTCATGACATTTATACTCCATTCCCCATTAACATTTTACACTCGGTGCCAGCCAGATTAACTTCATTTTGTGCAATCACTCTATTCCTGTGACCTTGCTCTGGTCCCTTTGTTTCTTGACCCGACAAGATCTTGCATGATTATTTCAAGTTTAGCTGCTTTCTTACTTTTAATAGATGTAGAAAGGAAATAAGCCAACCCCCCCCCCAAAAAAAGTGACTTTGAAGGGGAAAGAAAAGGACCGTACCAAATAATAAACACCATACACTGAAATACGATAGAAAGGCCCGATGAGTTCTTTCAAAATGCTAAGGTATTGTTTTTATTGATTTATTTCGCCCGATCGTTCTTCAAAGATAGAATTGGGTGTTTGGCTGCAAATGCAGTCAAAACAGAGGAAGTGGGACAATATTTCGAGGGTCAGAAATGGATAACACCAGTTCTTGTTTTCATTTTTAAAAGGGGACTTCCACTCTTTGCAATTCAGCAGACATTTCTAAAAGCGCCGAGCAGACCTGAGCCAATGATGGTTTCCCATCAGATGGTCCTTATTCTACCACATAATGGAAAAAGGAAGCGAATAATCTTCACATGTTGCCAGATTCCATGAGGGAACTGCCAGTTTTTTACGGTAGTGCAATGCATTTGTTTTGCCAACAAAAACATCGAGAATTTCAACATTTGGCCACCGTATGTGAAATCTTTGGATTTTTTTTCCCAGATGAAGATACGGTTCCATTTTTCTGGTGAAATGAATCTCCTTACTGATCAGATGGACTTTGTGGCTTGCAGTTATGTTAAATTACATCGTATCCTAGGTTATTTCCCCAATGATTCTGAGGACCAGCAAACCAGAGCTGCTTGTCATTTGCACATTGTCTGGTACCCTCTTAAAAAGAAGACTCAACCCTGATCAGTTTCATTCCCAATCTACCCCTGCCAACACAAACTGTGACCAGTCCGAGAGAAAGGAGGAGAACCCCCGTAACACGGTGCCCCCCATCCCCAACTCTTCCAACCGGCGCAGTATGATACCATGGTCGATGGTATCAAAAGCCGCTGAGAGGTCTAACAGGACCAGAACAGAGGAGCAACCACTGTCCCGAGCCCTCCAGAGATCATCTACCAAAGCGACCAATGCCGTTTCCGTGCTGTACCCGGGCCTGAAACCCGACTGGAAGGGATCCAGATAAGACGTTTCCTCCAGGTATTGTGGAAACTATCATGCGACCACACTCTCAACAACCTTCACCACAAAGTGAAGGTTGGAGACGGGACGGTAGTTGGCTAATACTGCCTGGTCCAGGGAAGGCTTCTTGAGGAGTATACTTCTTATACTTGTAACATTTGCTAACATATGGGGGTTTGATATATATCTTGATATAAATTACCCAAGGACCTTTTTCTCCAATAAGATAAGATGGAAGATAAAATAAAATAACTTTATTGTCATTTTTTAAAAATAGATTGATATTTAAGTTTAGCTGATGTAAACGCTTTTAAAGTAACAACAATAACTAGTTGTATGATGTACCTTCTTTCTATATGCATGTTTCTGGATGGACAAAGAAAGATTCGTGCTAGCAAGCTTCAGTTGCTGCTAGTGTTAGTGTTACTAAGAGGGATATTCAGATTTGCTGCCTATAGAAATTCTGGTACATTTCTACTAATTGTGTGAATGTTCACAACAGACTTAAGTCAGTCGATGTCCTAGTTAGGGACATGGGCCCATCATCCTAAATTTCTATAATACCTTGGGGTGGGAGAACGGGGAGAGGAAGGTTAAATTTGTTGTTGTTTATTGTAGTTTAACATTTTGTGGGAACCCAGCCTATTTGGTTAATCTATGAAGCGATGCAGAAAACGGTTCACTGACCCAGTTTAGCAAGGTGTACAAGCATAGCCAATATTAAGCCAACTGAGCTATTAGGCGGTTGAGGCAACCTTCTAATTTGTATGTATGGCCAAGATTAAGAAGTACCTTTTAAAAGTATGTTTCAATAGGGGGATCAATCAAGACAGGGCAGTAGAGGGAAAGCAATCATAATATGGGCCTCAGGAGAGCATTTTGTTCCTTTTAAATTCTCCTCCAGCACTTATCTACATATCCTCAGAGTATGTCTTTTGAAAACAACAACAGGCCTGGCAATCAGATGCTTCTCCCTCTCTTCCCCTTTAAATATAGGAACGTAGAAGCAATTATAAAATTTGGAAAAGTAGTTGAATGGTGGAGGGAAGAGGTGTTAGTTATGGCAGCTAAATATGCCATCTTAATTTCAGATTTCTTAAATATGGAAGTAGAAATTCTCCTGTTGGAATTCTGAGGGCAAGCTACTACAGCAAGGGCCTTCTTGAATCTGGCTTAAAGAAGTTATTTTGACCCAATAAAGGAGAATAGTTTTATTATTTTATTTTATTTTATTTTATTTATTTTGTCGAGTACATATTAGATTATATATAAGTACTGTATAAGCATGAATTGAATACATAAAATGAATACAATTAAAGGGAACATTAGGACAGGGACGGTAGGCACGCTGGTGCTCTTATGCACATCCCTTACAGACCTCTTAGGAATGGGGTGAGGTCAACAGTAGAAAGTTTTAGGTTAAAGTTTGGGGGGTTTGGGGATGAGACCACAGAGTCGGGTAGTGCATTCCAGACATTAATAACTCTGTTACTGAAGTCATATTTTCTGCAATCGAGTTTGGAGTGGTTCACTTTAAGTTTGTATATATTGTGTGCTCGTGTATTGTTGTGGTTGAAGCTGAAGTAGTCATTGACAGGTAGGACATTGTAGCAGATGATTTTATGAGCTATGCTTAGGTCATACTGAAGGCGGCGTAGTTCTAAATTTTCTAAACCCAGAATTTCAAGTCTGGTGGCATAAGGTATTTTGTTACGAGCAGAGGAGTGGAGGACTCTTCTTGTGAAATATTTCTGGACGCACTCAATTGTATTAATGTCCGATATGCAGTGCGGGTTCCAGACAGATGAGCTGTATTCGAGAATTGGTCTAGCAAAGGTTTTGTATTAGTTGTAACTCAGGGTTGAAATGAGTTTGGCTGTTTTCTCACAGATGTTTCATTGCCAAAACTACTCAATATCTTCAGTGCTGGGAGACCCAGTTAGGGCAACGAAATGTCTGTAAGAGAACGACCGGTCTCAGAGAGCACCAAGGACTCCACAAGATATTTTGTTTAGCATTTGCTTTCCTTCCATCCTTCCCATGGTTGATTTTGAAAATTGTAAACGAAAGGCGGGGGGAGGGGGGGAGCTGTTTGCCTGCCATGTGCTAATCCATGGCATCCACAGGAAAAAGTCAAAATGGTATTTGAGATCATGCGATCAAAGCCCCATCCTTTGGATGTGTGTAGGACATCAACATACGTTCAAAAGAGGTGGAGGCTTTGATTACATTGTTGTGACCACCGTCTTGACCTTGGGGATCTCTCTTGTATATGACCACTGTCATATACAACCAAACACAGGGAAGCAGCACAATTCAAACGTACAGGTAGTCCACAACTTCCGATCCCAATTGAGGCCAGAATTTCTGTGGCTAAGCAAAATGGTTATTCAATGGGTCACACCTGATTTAATGACCTTTTGGCCATGTTTGTTAAGTGAATCATGCAGTCATTCAGCCAGTCCATCTTCCCCCACAAGTAGTAATCACAGGACCCTGGGATGCTACAACCATTGTACCAGTGGTGAAATCTAAAATTTGTTACTACTGGTTCTGTGGGCGTGGCTTGGTGGGAGGGGGTAATGTGACTGGGTGGGCGTGGCCATTTTTTTTTTTAACTTTTAAAACAATTTTTTTCTACAACCTCTTTGGCGAAGAGGTTGTAAAAAATGCTTTCAAAAGGCTCTGATGATCCAAGCTGAGTTGCCTGATCGGCAGAGACTTTTTTTCTTTTAAATGCCTCTGACGATCCAAGCTGAGTTGCCTGATCATTAGAGGCATTTAAAAGGAAAAAAGTCTCTGCCGATCAGGCAACTCAGCTTGGATCGTCAGAGGCATTTAAAAGAAAAAAAGGGTTTTTTTCTTTTAAAAGCCTTTGATGATCCCAGCTGAGCTGTGCGATCATCAGAGGCTTTTTTTTTTTACTTTTAAAAATATTTTTTTGGCCGAAGAGGTTGTAGAAAAAATGCTTTTAAAAGTAAAAAAAAAGCCTCTGATGATTGTGTGGCTCAGCTGGGCATGTGGGGGCAGGTGGCAGGGATTTTTGCTACTGGTTCTCTGAACCACCCACCTCCATCACTACCGGATCTGGTGATCTGGTCCAAACCGGGAGCATTTCACCCCTGCATTGTACATATGTGCTGATTGCCAAGCACCCAAATCCTGACTAGGTGACCATGGGGATTCTGTGACGGTTATAAGTTTGAGGACTGGTTGCAAATCACTTTTTTCAGTGCCATTATAACTTCGAACAATCACTAAACAAATGATTGTAAGTTGAGGATTATCTGTACAGATAGTCCTCGATTTACAACAGCTCCTTTAGTGACTGTTCAAAGTTACAATGCCACTGAAAAAAAGTAACTTATGACCGTTTTTCAAGCTTATGACCATTGCAACATCCTCCATGGTCACGTGATCAAAATTCATATGCTTGACAATTGGTTCATACTTATGACGGTTGCAGTGTCCTAGGGATGATGTGATGAGCTTCTGCAACCTTCTGACAAGCAAAGTCAATGGGGAAACCAGATTCGCTTAACAACCGTGTAACTAACTTAACAACTGCAGTGATTCACTTAACAACTGTGCCAAGAAGGGTCGTAAAATGGGGCAAAACTCACTTAACAAATGTCTCGCTTAACAAACAGACATTTTGGACTCAGTTGGGATTGTAAGTCGAGGACTACCTATACTATATACAGATCCATCTTAGGAGAATTAGCTCCACAAAGCAGAACCTCCTCAGAGAATAGCTGGCTTACAACAGTGGTGGGTTTCAAAAATTTTCGCTACCAGTTCGGTGGGCGTGGCTAGGTGAGGATGGCCATGTGACTGAGTGGGCATGACCAACATGACATCACTCATGCCCATGCCCACTCAGTCACATGACACCCCCTCCACCTAGCCATGCCCACAGGAAAAGGTAGGAATATTTTTGGAATTTCCACCTATCTACCCCTGCCCTCCCTTCACCATTCACTTCTGTTTCCCCTCCTTTAGCAGCCCCGGCCCTAGTCTCGCTTCCTCCCCCACCACCGCCTCTTTTTTTGGGCTTCTTACCTTCCACAGCACCTGGTTCAGAGTCCGGAAGGCAAGCTGACCGGAGTTTTCGGCGTCCCCCAGCCAGCCGCCACTGCTGGAAAGCGGCTGGCAAAAAAGCCTTAGGCCACAGGCCACCAAAAAGTACTGGAGGTCACGGAAAAGGCTGCTGCCATCACTACCATGTTCTTCATGCATGCGCATCCCATTGGAGTTGCAAGGCAATGGGTTGCGCGTGCATGAAGAACATGGCGGTGATGAACATGGTGGGTGGGGCGAGCGAGCGGTGACTGGGGGACTGGTTTGGGGTCGTGGCCAGCCAACCATGGCTACCGGTTCAGCAACTTTAGCCAAATTTCTGCAAACAGTTCGCGCGAACCGGTGCGAACCGGCTGAATACCACCTCTGACTTACAATGTCAAGATCCTAACTGTAAAGCAACAGCTGTAGTGTGCAAACCACACAGTGGGTCTTTTTATTCCATTATGTAGCTCCCTCTCCAGACCTGAACAGAAGCAAGAGCAACATTTCTTCTTGTGGCACATGGCTTTCTGCGGGAGAGGAGAGGGGAGGGGCTTTCATCCTAAATAAAACCCTTCCAAATTACTCCAGGGTCCATCTCTTGGAGAAAGGTAGTGGCAGGAAGCCATACCGTATTAAAACAGTAGATTAAAACAAACAAACAGCCTTTTGGATCCGATTACATCTTGCTTTCCTAACATCGGACAAAAACCAAAATCAAAGGCAGTAAAAGACCATCGTAGGACCTAATGGTCTAATAACTCTGTGCTAAAAGTACTTGTGGGAGTAGGCTGCTCTCAGCTCAGCGTGGGTTCCAGGATGCACCACAAGCTTTAAAATCCACAGCACTGAGCACTCAGGAGCATTACTGCATAAGTGCTCGCTTTAAGACTTCCTCCGAAATGCAACACAGCTCACTTAAGAAGCGTAATTAGGCCTCAATTGTGGGTGAGGGTTCACACATTGTGGATCATCCTTAAAAATGACAGCGTGTGGGGAAGTAGCAGGGGGAGGAGGAATAAATGACCTAGGGAGTTCTGAAAGGGGCATAATGCTACATTGCCTGTGGAGAAATCTCCATTTTATGACCTAAGTGTGGATCATTGTCTTCTTCCCACATCATATGTGTAGGGATGCATGTTTATCCCACAGGAACATTTAAGAAGCCCTTTCCTTTTTTTTCTCTCTCTCTCTCACATCAGCTCACGATAGATTTCTTCCCAGAAACAACAAGAGACAGAGTAGCCTTTGTGTTGTGTGACGTAGATAAAAAAAAAATCACACCACTGTGGTGGCCATCTTGACTTTTCTTAACCACATCCTGCAGACACTCCTGTCTCCAGAAGCACAAAAAATCTCATACCTTCCTCTCATCTTTTTCCACAACATACATATGAGGTAGATTGGGCTGACTGGGCCTAAATCCTAAATTGCATTAACAGTGGGATACAATCAAGATCAAGTGAGGTATTAATACCACTCTATAAAGCCTTAGTAAGACCACACCTATGACACCACACTATAACAAAGATGTTGAGACTCTAGAAAAAGTGTAGAGAAGAGCAACCAGGATGATTAGGGGACTGGAGACTAAAACATATGAAGAACGGTTACAGGAACTGGGCATGTCTAGTCTAGTGAAGAGAAGGACCAGGGGAGAAATGATAGCAGTGTTCCAGTATTTGAGGGGCTGCCACAGAGAGGAAGGGGTCAAGCTATTTTCCAAGACACCTGAAGGCCAGACAAGGAACAATGAATATAAACTGATCAAGGAGAAATTCAATCTAGAAATATAGGAGGAACTTTCTGACAGTGAGAACAATCAACCAATGGAACAGAAGTTGCCTTCGGAAGTTGTGGGAATTTCAACACTTGAGACTTTCAAAAAGAGATTGGACTGCCATTTGTCAGAAATGGTGTAGGGTCTCCTGCTTGGGTGGGGAGTTGGATGGCCTACAAGGTCCCTTCCAACTCTGTTAATCTGGAATCTGGAATAAATCATCAACTGAGCAACAATGTCAGAAATAAACTTGAATCAGATCCTCAACATAGCTAGCCCTGTAACTAGCTATTCCATCTCCTCAGAGAACAGGCCAGTTAGGTTGGATTCCATATCTGAATTCTACTGTAAATTATACAGTCAAGGAATTCTAAAACTCAGGTAAACAATGGCGATATACAATTAATCCTTGATTTACAACCACAATTGAGGCCAACATTTCTGTTGCTAAGCAAATCATTTATTGAGTTTTGCTCCATTTTACAACCTTTCTTGACACAGTTGTTAAGTTAGTAACATGGTTGTTAAGTGAATCTGGCTTCCCCATTGACTTTGCTTATCAGAAGGTCTCAAAAGGTGATCATGAGACTCTGGGACACTGCAACTGTCATAAATATAAGTCAGTTGCCAAGCATCGGAATTTCAGTTCCATGACCATGGGGATACTGCCATGGTTGTAAGTATGAAAAACGGTCATAAGTCTCTTTTTTCAGTGCCATTGTAACTTCGAACAATCACTAAATGAATAGCTATAAGTTGAGGATTACCTGTATGTGTCAGGGAAGCATTTGAAATTGCTTTGCACAAACCTAGAGTTTTTCTTTCGTACAACAAAATCTTTGTAGTCACAACGCAATTGTGGTGAATTGCCCTAATTCTTTTAATATCTCTGATAATGGCTGGTGGTGTAGCCAGTACCACAAGAAATATGGTTGTGTAAGTACAGGTAGTCAGTGGTGGGCTGCAACTGGTTTAACAACCAGTTCTGTGAGCATGCATTTTGCACTCATGTGCGGGTGCGCATGCGCCAGTGGTGGGTTGCCCCCGGTTCGGACCAGTTTGTAAGAACTGGTCGTAAAACCAGCAGGAAGCCCCGCCCACCATCCCAGATGTCGTCATCGGCAACCTGCGCATGTGCAGAAGCAAGGCGCGCGCGCGAGCAAAGCAATTGTGCACGCACGCTCCCATTGCAAACCTGTAGTAAAGGTAAGTAGAACCCACCCCTGGCGCGCACCTAACGCACTTGTGTGCAGCGTTCAAAATACAGCAATTTGAAGCTCAGTTGCTTACCTTCTAAGGCAGCCCCGATAAGTAGAATAGCGGAGGCATGGAAATCAGCTGTGCCACGCGAATCAGCTGAGCCAGAAAGAAGGAAATATAGGACAGGATAGGGCGGGTGGGCAGGGCCAGCTGATCGTCGGAACTACCGGTTCGCCCGAACTGGTCCAAACCAGCAGCAGCCCACCACTGCAAGGTAGTCCTCAACTTATGACCACAATTGCGCCCAACATTTGCAGGAAACAACTTCGTTCACATTCCTTCACGTCTTGATTCCAGAAAACGTTTGATTCGGCTCTTGTTTCTCTCTTATCAGTTTTCCTGCAAATTGCTTCTGGGCATTCTGCCAACCACAGTAAGATTACAGTTATCTGAAATATTGTGCCTCAGAATTGAGTTATTATTCTTTGGATTCTTGTCAGCTGTTAATGAAGTTAAATTAACAGCCTTTGTTCAGAAAAGACTGATTTAAATTAGTAAACTAAGGTTTGTATGGACTTTGTGTGTGCTGCGTTCTTTGGGGTCCGTAGCTGGGGCAGAACAAAAATGGTCATAAGTCACTTGTTTCAGTGCTGTTGTAACTTTGAACGGTCACTAAGTGAACTGTCGTAAGTTGAGAATTACCTGTAACAGAATTGGGAAATAACGGGGCAAGAACAGTATCACAAAGTCAAGAAGTAAAAAATCAGGATTCTCAAGTTATTCTAGCGATGAGATAAAGCCCTAAGAGCTAAAAATGGAAAGAACAAGGAAAATATCTTAACATGGCTAGCATACTGTTAAATTACATTAGACAAATATGTGTTTTTTTCTCTTTTACTTTTGTGCATTATTTTCACATCTGTCCAGAGAAGTTTATTTATAGGCTAGATCAGAAAACTGATTGAAAATTGATTAGAATTTTCAGGGGGGAAATTCTACATTTTCTGCCTTGGTTAAATTAGGTCATTACATTGGTAACATGTTTCCCTTTTGCTTGTGCAAATTTTTCAAGGTAGAGGGATATGGCTGGGCTTGAAAAATGTTCTTTTATGAAGCTATTTTTCCATACCAGAAAAAAGAAGGCATGGCCGGCTGACAACATACGTGCTTTGTTAGAAACAGCAGCATTTGGAGCACTAAGGAGTCGATGGATTAACATTCTCATCCATCCATCACAGATGATCGTGATGCCATTAAGTGAAGAAGATTTTCCTCAATTTCCTATCCTGTATTGACAGGCCTTAATGCTGGGTCAAATGTATCAGTTTCTGCTGGTGGCTGGTTTGGAAGCATTATCTGTGGTGGAGTGTAGAAGTTAAAAGTTCCTGGAAGGAAGTCATCTTGCCTTGTATGGGCATTATAGCTCATCTCCCATCATTTCTTGATGGCAACAAAACAGGAAACAAGCACAGCTATCACTATGATTGGGTACCGTAGATTTACCTCATAGTGGATTAATGCAGGTAGACCTCGTCTTACGATTACAATGGAGCCCAAAATTTCTGTTGCTAAGTGAAACATTTGTTAAGCGAGTTTTGCCGCGTTTTAAGACCTTTCCTGGCACAGTTGTTAAGTGAATCACTGCAGTTGTTAAGTTAGTAAGTGGTTAAGTTAGCAGTGGTGAAATCAAATTTTTTTTACTATCGGTTCTGTGGGTGTGGCTTGGTGGGTGTGGCAGGGGAAGGATACTGCAAAATCTCCATTCCCACCTCACTCCAGGGGAAGGATACTACAAAATCTCCATTCCCACCCCACTCCAGGGGAAGGATACTACAAAATCTCCATTCCCACCCCACTCCAGGGGAAGGATATTGCAAAATCTCCATTCCCACTCCACTCTGGGGCCAGCCAGAGGAGGTATTTGCCAGTTCTCTGAACTACTCAAAATTTCCGCTGCTGGTTCTCTGAACTGCTCAAAATTTCCGCTACCAGTTCTCCAGAACCTTTCAGAACCTGCTGGATTTCACCCTTGGTAATATGGTTGTTAAGTTGGTTTCCCATTGACTTTGCTTGTCAGAAGATCGCAGAAGCTGATCACCTGGACACTGCAACCGTCATAAATATGAGTCAGTAGCTAAGCATTTGAATTTTGATCACGTCACCACGGGAATGCTGCAATGGTCATAAGTGTGAAAAACAGTCATAAGTCACTTTTTTCACTGCCATTGTAACTTTGAATGGTCACTAAATAAACTGTTGTAAGTCGAAGACTAGCTGTACAAAGAAGGCAACAATCATAAAGAGGATTTTGTAGAAACATTGAGAGAAGAAAGAGTCTTGTGAGCAGTTGAAGGTAGTTGTATCACGAGGGGGTGGAGGGAAGATAAAGAAGGAATATTGTAGAGAACAAAAGAAAATATATGTAGGTGGTCCTTGACTTACGACCACAATTGACCCAACATTTTCTCTGCTAAGCAAGACAGTTATTAAGAAAGTTTTGCCCATTTTACAATCTTTTTTACAACAGTTGTTAAGTGAAGCATTGCAGGGGTTAAGTTAGTAACATGGTTGTTAAGTGAATCTGGCTTCCCCATTGACTTTGTTCGTCAGATGATGCAAAAGGTGATCACATGACCTCAGGGCACTGTGACCGTCATAAATATGAGCCAGTTGCCAACTGTCTGAATTTTGATCATGTGATGATGGGTATGCAACAATAATCATGTATAATATATAATATTATATAATATTAGTGTGATTTTGGGGATTCTACCCAAAGAGCCTTCTACTGTTGGTACTATTTTTGCTTTCTGTTGCCACAGTCTACTTCTATGTTATTCTTGTTGTCTTTTTCTCTCTGGGTAATTATTTCTGGTTAAATTTGCTCTGTTATTTTTTTCCCCATTATTAACATGCATGTGTTTCTGTATGCGCATATGTTTATGTGTGTCTGTGTATCTATACATACGCACATATAATGCATACTAATAAATATAGGAAGTCCTTGACTTATGACCACAATAGAGCCCAAAGTTTCTGTTGCTAAATGAGACAGCTGTTAAATGAGTTTTGACTCATTTATTACCGCATTTATTACCTACATGTGAGCAAAAGATGATCACATGAACCAGTTACCAAGCGTCTGAATTTTGATCACATGGCCACCAGTGGTGGGTTTCAAATTTTTTTACTACTGGTTCTGTGGGTGTGGCTTGGTGGGTGTGGCTTGATGGGCGTGGTAGGGGAAGGATACTGTAAAATCTCCATTCCCATCCCACTCCAGGGGAAGGTTACTGCAAAATCCCCATTTCCCCCCTATCAGCTGGGACTCAGAAGGCAAAGAATAGATGGGGGCGGGGCCAGTCAGAGGTGGTATTTACCAGTTCTCCAAACTACTCAAAATTTCCGCTACCGGTTCTCCAGAACTGGTCAGAACCTGCTGAAACCCACCTCTGGTGGCCACGGGGCTGCTGCAACAGTTGTAAGCATGAAAAATGGTCATAAGTTACTTTTTTCAGTGCTCTTGTAATTTTGAATGGTCACTGAATGAATGGTTATAAAGTGAGGACTACCTGTAATACAGGAGAGACTTTATTAAGAAATCAGCACTTCTATTATATAACAATTCTTTTGATGTGAGTTGAAGAGCATAACAATGTTATACTCAACTTTAGATGAAAAAGTTAAATAATTCTATGCTGGTAATATTATCACCCTAAACAGTCGCTAAGACTGATAGAATATATTTTTTTCCTTCTCTTTTCTATTCTCAATACTCTAAACTATTTAAATAATATATCCAGAGTCACTTTTTGTGAGATGGCAGCTATACAAATTTAATTATTAAATGAATAAATAAATAATTTGCAATCGTATTATACGAACATGAATATTATTGAAATGATGTTGTGCATTAAGCTTTATAACAACATAACAAAAAGGGGAGAATAAACCGACGTGACTGTGTTAGGAAAGTTTATTTTTTATTCATCAGTTTGGGATATCATGGCCCTCAGGGTATAAGGCCAGAGGAGAGATTTCTATTTATAATGGCCCTTTTCAGACTCAGCTGCATTCTTGTGGTTCTTACAATCTCAGCTTCACTTGAGGATTTCACTTTTCTGCTGCTGTATAAGGTTTTCTGGACCTCTGGGGAGTGCAAATGTGCCTTCACAGGCATTTCTGAAAAAGATCTTTGAAGCCGTGACATAAATCAACACAAGTTAATTTTTTTAAAATGGGGGGGGGGGGTAGTAGTAGTAAGAAAACAAGAGACTCCCCATCTATTCCACCAAAAGCTGCTTGTCTATTTTTGAATACCCATGGCTTCCATAAAAGTCTTCTAGACCAAGGGTGTCAGTCTCGATTTCATTGAGGGCCACATCAGGGTTGTGTTTGACCTCAGGGGGACGGGGGTGAATGTGGTCGGGGTGGGTGTCACTTTTGTCGGGGGCACCTGTGGTGGCCAAGTGCTAAGGCAGCACTTCCCTCAGACCTTCCCTCATTCTCATTATAATCTCCTTCCTTCCTTCCTTCCTTTCCTTTTCTTCTTTTTCCTTCCCTCTTCATTGGCCTTTCTTCTTCCTTCTCCTCTTTCCTTATTTTTCCTTCCTTGCTCTCTATCCATCTTTCCTTCTTTTTCTTTTTCTTTCCTCTTTCCCTTTCTCCTTTCCTGTCCTTTCTTGGATGCTCAAATGCAAAAGGGGAAACATTTCTCCTTTTGTTTTCTTCTGCTTTTAGTTTGTTTTACTAGCCCTATGCTAAAAAAAAACAGAGCGAGGGCTGCGTGCAGCCCCACCGGGCCCCGTTTTTTGCCACAATAGCTTTCTGCAGCCCTCTACCAGCAAAAACGGAGCTCGGGAGAGCTGTGCGTGACCCTCCTGAGCTCCGTTTTCGCTGGCAGAAGCACCACAGGCCTGTCTTTTGCTGTTTCCAGGGTGGCCAGATCTAAGTACCCCGCAGGCCGGATTGAGTTTGACACCCCTGTTCTAGACTATCGGAAGCATACTTTCCAAGCTTTCTTTTCCATTGTTTTTTTTCTGAAAAATCTGAGTTTGGATGGTTTTATTTATTGTGGCTTTGCTTTTGACCGTGATTTGTTTGGCAGTGTGTAAAGAAAGAACTGAAGAAACTTCTTGGATGAGAAGCGAAACGTCTGCAAGGAAAAACAAAGAACAGTTAGTTGCCTTTTGAAAAAAAAGCACTTTGGGGACAGCCATGACCTGGATGAACTGAGAATCTCCATAGAGGGTGTACAAAGAAATCAGGCAGTCAGCAAGGAATACAATCTGCTCCTGTTATTCCAAAAGGCCTTTCTTTCACCTCCTGATAGATCGGGTGAGTGCTAACGCTGGGCCTGTGGCCAGTTTGCTTGAGGATTTATTTCATTATTTTTAAAGGCAGCGCTCATCTTTAAAAGCTTGCCAAGTGAATGGTATTTCACTCCCTCTCCTGTCCCTTCCTTTTGCTTGTCTCTCCTCTCCTCCCCTTCCTTTTCCTGCTTCTGTCCTTCATTTCACCCATTAGCAGAAAAACAAATCACTCTTAAGACGATCCATGAGAATTTCTGCCTTCTGGACCCATTGACTCCTGTAAGATATTTGATCGGAGAGGAAATGTATGGGGGCAGGGTGGGGGGGGGGGCAGGAGGATGGAAAGAAAGGAGAAATGTGTCATCACTCATTAAGGAACATCGCAATTGCCTAGCAAAATTGAGAGGGGGCAGAAGCAGGGGTGAAATCCAGCACGTTCTGACAAGTTCTGGAGAACCGGTAGTGGAAATTTTGAGTAGTTCGGAGAACCGGCAAATACCACTTCTTTCTCAGTGGGGTGGTAATGGAGATTTTGCAGTATCCTTCCTCTCTCACACCTACCAAGCCACACCACGCTCACCAAGCCACACCCACAGAACCAGTAGTAAAAAAAATTGAATTTCACCACTGGGCAGAAAGAATAGCCAAGAGGGACGAAACTGGAAACATTTTCTCCTAGAATATACAGCTTGCATTGTACTGTGTTACGTATATAATGTACTAGCTGGATACCCGTGCTTCACTGCTTATGACCCTTTTTCACACTTACAACCATTGTAGCATCCCCATGTTCTTGACAGACTCTCATTGTCATCGTCACCAACAAAGTATATCTGGAGAAATGAAGGCTGCTGCTGAGTCCCGTTCCCCACCACATAATACTCCCTATCCTGTGGTAGACCTGCCCCTGCACTTTGAATGTTGGCATAAAATTTCCCTCCTTCACCTCTTTCTGGCTCCAAAAGACATCATTTTGAAGCACCCGTTGTATTTCTGGGCAGATATATATATATATAGATATAGATCTCCATTGACAAAGGGAAGCACCAGCCTCCAGCACTGTCTTTATTCCCAAGCAAGTGTCTAGATTTATAGAAAACCAAAATGGTGCCTGACAAAGACCTGCCAAACCCTTTGAAAATGTTTGTCTCTGCAAATAAGAGCAAAGAAATAATAATAATAGGGAGCCTTCTGAGGCATTTTTTTTGTCACTGCCCTTGTTCATCATAGTAGTCCTTTTGTTTGTATGAAAAAAAAGATGACTGCTCTGGAATTGAATATTAACATGGTGCATGAAGAATATTCATGTTGCTTTGCTTTGTATGACATACTGCTCTGACCTCTGGAAGGAAAAGAGAGATATAGTATAAATCTGACAACAAATAATATCAATTAATAAATTAGATGGGTGGGGGAGGGAGAAAGATATAGTGGGATCTTGTTATGAGTAGATCTAATTCTTTTCTCCAGTCACAGTTGTCCTCGCAGCTGCAGGAAATTAAATATTTCCTCTTTGACTCAGTAAACACAAAAGATAGCTTGGAAGTCCTTCTTAGAGCCATGCCATTATACAAACCCAGCAGACTCAATAATTTTGCAACTCATTTGGACTTAATGTGTGGATAGATAGATAGATAGAGAGGGAGGGAGGGAGGGAGGGGGAGAGAGAGAGAGAGAGAGGGAGGGAGAGAGAGATTTGTTTATACATGTTGGGCATATTTCCTAGGAAGGATCATGAAATTTAAAAAATGTACAAATCCTACTTTAGGTGTTCCAAATATGATAAATCATATTTTTTAAAAAATCTACACTCCTTTAAAATTTAAAACATTAGCTCATGTAGGAGAACCCTTGTGGTTTATTTAGCCTTGAGATGAATTGTGTCTCTCTGGACAATTCTGACAAAACCCAGAATTGCTTCTCACCATGGCACCCCTTCTTCTTCTTTTTTTTTTCTTTATGGGTGAAAGCCCCCCAAGCATTTATGTTGTCTTCTAATCAACCATGAAGCTGCAAAGAACATTTTGGACAATAATGAACATCCTTGCTCAAAATGGTGAGCTTTCAAAAACACATATGACGGACAGGAGAGAGAGCCCAAGGTCTGCAGCCAGCACTTAATTGCCATGCTCTGGTGGGTGCCATTTCCCCCCTCCATCCTGCGGGGGTACATTATCCTGTTATTCCACCTAGAGCGTATCATGTGATGCAGCCTTAAACTCTCCTCCTTGGAGAACAATGGGAATTACACCCGCGATGCCTTTGCCTTCTTCATTGGCCTCACGACCTCTTGGCCTCTGCAGTTCATAGGTCATCTCAGGCAGCAGGCAGGCAGTTTTTGATGTAACCTCTGAACTCCAGAAGAGAAAAGGCTGTGAAACCCTGAGAGATGATCCATCTCTGGCCGGTCACAATAAAGAATGCCATTCAATCAGAGCAGAGCGCACAAATTAAATGACACTGCTTTCCTCCCTGCTCACTCCTTGCATTTCAATTCGCCTTGTGTATTGGGAAGCCAGGAAGGGGATTTGGGGGAAGAAGGAGATACAGCCGAAGGTTGCCCATGTGTCCCAGAAACAAATCTGGAGATGCAAACGAGTCCCACATATGACAATAGAAGGGTTTCAAATCTGTGACTGGCCACCAGAAGGATATTGTGATCAGTTGATTGCAGCAGGTCCGACGGAGGATAGAAACTATACATTGAGTAGAGCTTGTTAACGTCACTGCTGTTAATATCACTGTTGCTGAAGTCCAAACAGACTATCCATCATTTTCAATAGCTGCTGCATCATTTCTGGAGCCCCAAATATCCCCCTATTCAGGTTTTTTTAAAAAAATAATAATAGAGAAATGCCCCAATTCAAATGCAAGGCTATTTCTGCCATCGGAAAAGGTGAGGAAGTTGATCTAAGACAGGAATCTGTCAAATATTGAGCTGAATTTGGAGAGGCATCAAGTAGAGTTGGTAGTTCAGGCATCGAAGTGGGCCTGAGATTTATTTAGCTCAATGTTTCTCAATCTTGACAGCTTGATGATGTGTGGATTTCAACTCCCAGAATTCTGGGAGTTGAAGTCCACACATCTTCAAGCTGCCATCGTTGAGGAACACTGATTTATCTGATAAGCTTGTGTAGGGTCTCTTAGCCAGGGAATAATCTTTCACGATCTGTCTGCGGCATTATACAATCTAAGCAAGAATTATGTTCTGTTGTGGTGCCATGCAGGGAGGTGTGCAATTCATGCTTTCATCCCAGAAATAACTAATGCTCTGTGGCATCTTGAAAATTCAAAGGGGAACATGAATCTCTAACTGGCAGCGAATGCCAGCTTCTTCTGGCTTCTTCTGGCTCAGTCACAGCTTTTATAAACAGGGAGAAACACTTTGGCAATTATTCACCCCAAATATTCCTTATTTGGGATCAAATCCACCCAACGGGGCTCATTCCCAAATAACCATGCCTAAGATTGCAATCCACAGTACATGTTTTATTCTACGTTACAATAAACACTATTGAAGGAGAAATAATTTATCACAAGATACATTCACAGAGGAACATTGTTATTGCAGCTCCTAGTCTCATATAAAACAATTCCAGAACCAATTTTCTGTAATATCTGCTGTTTCTTTTCTTCTTTTTATATTTTAATTTAGTGCTTTGATATTTTAGATACTTGCCTATAATTCTCTATTTTTTAAAAAAAATGGCTCAAAACAGACAGACAAAATCTTCTGTTAATAATCCCTTTAAGTACTGCAATTAGTGTAATAATTTATATCCCAGGCCAACCCATTGTGAATAAAATCCTGCTTTTTATACAAATTCAGTGTACATGCAGTATACATGTAGATAGAAACAACTTAAAGAGATTGTCTTCATCCTGTTCATCCCCATTACCTTGAAATTTGCCTTTTGGTTTTTAAGAGAATTCTGTTCCATAGAACAGATTAAAAGATGTCATCATTTTAAAAGGTAGAATAGCAAACAAGGTAACCTCAATTGGATAATTAGTAATTGGATTTCAAGAAAACAAACTATGCATCAAAAGCATTTTTCTTCGGGTGAATTTCAAAAATGCTGATCATAAATTAATCAGATATCAGAATGATCAAATATTACGTGCATCCAGGGGACTTATCTAAATGCACATCCTGTCCAAACGCACTTCTAGATGTCGTGGTCATTAAAATTAATTCCCTATTTGCATTTGGTTGTAGATCCCAATTATGTGAGTTGTTCCTGATCCACATGAGTAAATACACTTCATGCATTAAACATCTTCTCTGAATCAGGATATAACATGCTACCTGCAGTACTATTGGGTAGTTTACTAGACTACTGTTTCATTTTTTCAGTGAAAAAAATTCAATGGATTAATCAAATATACAGTGAAATACTTTGATACAAAAAACTGCAGGAATAGAAAGGATTCCCATATTTTTCGCTCCATAAGATACACTTTTTTGTCTCCCAAAAGTGGATGGAAATGTCTGTGTGTCTTATGGAGGGAATATTGCAGAAGCCCCGTCCACCCACCGGCCCCCACCCTTTGGCTGTTTTTGGCCTCCGTGTGTCCCGTTTTTGGCCTCCATGCACCCCTTTTTGGCCTCTGTGTGCCCTGTTTTCGGCCTCCATATGCAACATTTTTGGCCTCTGCGCATCCCGTTTTTGGCCTCTGCACAGGACTTTTGTGGAGGCCAAAAATGGGACACACGGAGGCTGAAAACAGGACGCATGGAGTCCGAAAACAGGGCACGCAGAGGCTGAAAACAGGAGTGCATCTTACATCAGGTGCGTCTTATGGAGCGACAAATATGGTACTATCTTTATATATCATTCTTCTTCATTCCCCATAGCGCTCAGATTAATTTGCTTGATAAAGCTGTACCTCATAATTTCTCAAAAGTGTTTTCTTACTTCTAGCATTTGAGAATTCTTCATAATTTTTACAGATATCAGTCAACAGCAGCAAACTTTGTTTGTTTGTTTGTTTGTTTGTTGTTTGTTTGTTTGTTTGTTCGATTTATATGCCACCCTCCTCCAAGACTCAGGGCGGCTTACAATGCGTTAAGCAATGGCCTTCATACTTTTGTATATACCTGCTTAGTAGGGCTTTCGGCTGTTGGCTTTTGGAACTTTTGCTGTTGGCTTTTGGAACATGGTTTAATGTCACCAGCAATATCCTAGAGCTGAGACTAAATCTACTGAATTGAGATTGCAAGGAAATGGATGACCGGTAGATGCCATCAAAGAGTTTTAAAGTTCTGCATAACCCTTTGGAGAAATCCAGCAACATTTCTCTAGCAATGTGGATTGAAATTAGGTGGGTGGGCAATTAATTCTCCATGTGCTCCCCAAAAGTTGCCTCAGACACTTTTTGGAATAAAGAAAACAACAGAAAACCCACTAGCTATTGTGTTGGCAAGAGACTTGGAGATACCACTGGATCATCCCAAAGGTGCTGTTCAAAAGGGAACTGGACTGTCTTGGGTTTTTTTCCTTGAAAACATTTAACTTTTCATCCAAGAAACTTCTTCAGAACAAGTCCAATTGCCTTTTGAACCTTGATGATGTTTAACTTCTCATCCAAGAAGCTTCTTCAGATCTAAGCACTCTGCTGGCTGGATCTGGCGCCCGGGCCTTGAGTTGGACACCCCCGTTTAGAGAGATAAATAGGAACAAATTTCCTCTTGTACCGTGGACAGCATCCAGAGCTGCCAAAATTAGCGAATGAAGCTCTCAACAGGCTGAGACTATTCATGGTCCATGTGTTAAACCTTGGTCTGGTTTTCAGAGCATTATTAAAGGGGATTATGCACAGCCTTTTCTCAACACTGGACAGCAATAGGGTTTTGTTTTTCCTTCTCTCATCTGCTGTCATCAAGAAATGTTGGACTATATCACCACCATGGTCCAGAATTATAGGAACTGTACTTCAACATATTTGCAAAACATCAACCAGTCAAAGGCTCTTCCTGTTAAGGAAATGGAGAATGTGGAAGTAGGAAATTTGGGAAATATATAAGGGATCATGCCCAAGCTACGCACCTGTTGGGATCAGGACTGATGTGGGGAGCTGCACACATTTTATTAGAGCTGGTAGTTTGGTATAGTGGTTAAAATGCTGGCCTAGAAACCAGGAGACAATGAGTTCTAATCCTGCCTGAAGATGAAAAGCTGACTGGGTGATTTTGGGTCAATCAGTTCGTCTCAGCCCAACTCACCTCATAGAGTTGTTATTGTGGAGAAAAATAGGAGGAGGGAAGAATATTAGATATGTTTGCCACCTTGAGTTATTTATAAAAAACAATAAAGGGGAGATGAGAGAGAGATGGAGGGAGGGAGGGAGGGGGAGAGAGAGAGAGAGAGAGAGAGAGAGAGAGAGAGAGGGAGAGAGAGAGAGAGAGAGAGAGAGAGAGAAATGATAGAGTGATTAAGGTACTGCTTAGAAACCAGGAGACTATGAGTTCAAGTCCCACCTTAAGCATGAAGGTCATCTGTGTGATGTTGGGCCAGTTACTTTCTCTCTCTCTCAACCCAACCTCATAGGATTGTTGTTGTGGGAAAAATAGGTGGAGGAAATAATAATAGATATATTTACTTATAAACTAATGAGTTACTTATCAGTTTACTTACAAGTTATTTATCAACTAATGAAAGCAGGATAAAAATCAAATAAATAAATAGAGTACAGGTAGTCCTCAAATTATGACCAGTCACTTAATGACCATTCAGAGTTATGACAGAGCCCACTCCCAAAAGCTATTTACGACCTGGTTCTGAAGTTCTAACATCCAATCCCCCATCTTCCACTCCTGTCTGACTGGATTTTGGGTGCTCAGCAACCAGCCTGCATTTATGGCCATTTGTAGTGACCTGCACTCATACAACTGCAATTTACAATGTATTTGCCACAAACCAGCATTTACTTCTAGTTTCCAGCAAAGAACACTCCGCAGCGAACAATGGGTTTGCTTAACAAAGCAGTGTAAACGATCGCCACAAAAAGGTCATAAAATCAGGTCCAAACCTGATGTAGTGACTCATTTTACGACTGTCATGGCTTACAACCATAATTGCTGGCTCAATTATGGTCATAACTCAAGGACTACCTGTAACAGTGGTGGAATTCAAACTTTTTTTACTACCAGTTCTGTGGGTGTGGCTTGGTGACCATGGTGTGGCTTGGTGGGTGTGGCAGGGGAAGGATACTGCAAAATCTCCATTCCCACCCCACTCCAGAGGAAGAATACTGCAAAATCTCCATTCCCACCCCACTCTGGGGCCAGCCAGAGATGGCATTTGCCGGTTCTCTGAACTATTCAAAATTTCCGCTACCGGTTCTCCAGAACCTGTCAGAACCTGCTGAATTTCTCCCCTGACCTGTAACCAGGGGAACAATTTGGCAGTGTCAGAATTAAAGACGACATACAAGCAGACAACATTACCTATACTCCTGATTAAATGTAAAAGGCCATCCAAGGGCTGAGTGAATTTGAATTCACTCCCAGAATGCCTTTGCTCCATAAACACACAGAGCACAGATCAGTAATGAGAGTTTGCTAATGGATTGGCTTAAGTATAGGACAACATCCCATCACTGTTCCAGAAAACAATCAATCAAGCACTTAATTTTAAGTGTAAAAACTAAGCTGCCTAGAGACTGTTAATAGATAACCAAATAAATTAACAGTTGTGGGTGGGTTTTCGTTGGAAGCAAGGTCAAATTGCTTCCTATCACAAACACACACACATACCCCTGCTTGCCATCTTTTTTTTTTTAAGCTCTTTTTTGAATGCTGTCCTTGGGGTGAAGCTGATTTTTGATAAGAGGCTAGGGAAACTGGATGGGGCTTCCTTTTCCAGAGAGCTCCTCTTGACAGGTCTACAAAAGCCAGAAATTTAGGAATAGGGGAGCAGCTTCCCAGAAAAAAGATCTCCTTTGCTCATCTCTTATCACTTTCCCATGCTGGCTTCAGCTTCAAGGCAGGGGTGGGATTCAGCCGGTTCGGGAAAACTGGTAGCTTTGACGATCAGCTGAGAGCGAACCGGTTTGCTCCGACGATCAGCTGGACCCACCCACCTGTCCCGGTGCTATATCGACCTATATTTCCTTTGTTTGAAGCCCAGCTGATAGGCGCGGCAGAGCGGATTGCTGTACCCCAGCTGTTTTACTCACCAGGGCTGCAGTAGAAGGTAAGTTTTAGAGCTGTTTTCAAACACACTGCGAGTGCGTGCGCTTAGTGAACTGGTTGTTACACCGGTTGAATCCCATCACTGCTTCAAGGGGATGTCAGAAAGTTTGATAAGGTGGTTGGACACAAAGGGAGAAAAGCTTAGCAGCAGCTGTACAAGAGAAGAGATTTTAGCAGGGGCCACCAGCTGAAATTCTCTCTTCTCTACAGCTGCCACTGCTGCATTGAAGCACTCACATTTTAAGGGCAAGGTCTCAAACTCAGATCCTCTCATTGCCTCATGAGGACTAGTTCCTTAGCCTAAGGGGCTTCAACAAAGTACTCAGTGGTGGGTTTCAAAAATTTTTACTACCGGTTCTGTGGGCATGGCTTGATGGGCGTCAGTGGTGGGTTCCTCCCGGTTCGGTCTGGTTCGGCCAAGCCGGTAGCGGTGACGATATGATGTCACTGAACCGGTTCTCCCCCCCCCCGCCCTCCCACCCACCCACCCACATTATTCTTACCTTTTATTTGGTCCCACCCCAATCTATTGCTGCCTCCTGAGTCCCAGCAGATGACTAGAGGGAAAAAAACTGTTTAAACTCTTGCCGCGGGGCTTCAAAGGGCCGTCCTACAGCTGATCAGTGTTAAAAGCAAACAAATGAGTTGGGTTGTAAGTGCGAGGACTGGTCGTAAGTGCAAGGACCTTCCAGAAATGACTCTGACCAGCTAGCCACGCCCACCTAGTCACATGACCTCCAAGCCACACCCACAAAATAAGCCACACCCACAGAACCGGTAGTAAAAAAATTTAGAACCCACCCCTGGTGGGCATGGCATGGCTTGGTGGGCGTGGCAGGGGAAGGATACTGTAAAATCTCCATTCCTCCCCATTCCAGGGGAAGGATACTGTAAAATCTCCATTCCCTCCCCAATCCAGGGGGAGATTACTGCAAAATCCCCATTTCCTCCCGATCAGCTGGAACTCGGGAAGCAGAGAATAGATGGGGGCAGGGCCAGTCAGAATTTTTACTACCGGTTCTCCGAACTACTCAAAATTCCCGCTACAGGTTCTCCAGAACTGGTCAGAACCTGCTGACTACCACCTCTGAAAGTACTGCAGTAGAAAATTATTTGGAGGGTCATGATTTCACCCCTAGAATGTATATTTTCAGTAAGGTTTGGCAAGGCTACCTAGGCCTGATAGAGTACTTTGGGTGGTTGTATAATATGAAGCTAGTCTACTTAACTGTAATTTGTTGAATAAGCCATCATCATCTGGTTCATGTTCATGCTACGTCATGAGTCAAGAGTTTATAAATCACGGCAGCATGACACGCTAAGCTGAAACCAAACAGATTGGGCGACATGCTTTAGGGCAGGGGTTTCCAACTTTGGCAACTTTTAAGCCTGGAGAACTTCAACTCCCAGAATCTTTAGGGAACCAAATGCAGTCTACTTTATTCACCCAACAAACTGAGCACACAAAGACCCTTATAATGGTAGAATCCCTACAGGAGATTCTTTCACACTCACACACATCCTGGTACAACTTAACATTTGCTTCACAGTCCAACTCCGTTGCATCTTGGAATCTTTCGAAGGTCAGAGCAGGAATGTCCTAAATGCATTAAATAATACCGTATTTTTCGGAGTATAAGATGCACCGGACTATAAGACGCACTTACCTTTTTTGGAAAGGTAAACAAGAAAAAGGAAAACAAGAAAAAGAAATCTGCCTCTGCCTCCCAGCAATTTTGCCTCATTGCAGCAAACAGCAAACAGCCTGCTTTACTTTCATTTTCATTTTCAGCATAGCTTGATTAGCACAAGGAAAAAAAAAATCTGCTCCAGCAATTTACCTCCTAGCAGCAAGCAGCAGAGGCTCGAGCAAAACAGCTGAGAGCAAAACAGCTGAGAGTTGGGAGGCTGATCCAATCAACTTGTGCTAATTAGACTGTGCTGAAGCTGAAAGGAGCTGTTTCTTCTTGCTGCTTGCTGCAAGGCGGTAACTGTTGGAGGCAGAGGCCAAAGGGTGGGGGCCAGTGGGTGGGCGGGGCTACATTCGGTGTATAAGATGCACCTAAATTTTCACCCCCTTTTAGGGGGGAAAAAGGTGCGTTTTATACTCCAAAAATACAGTAGCTGTGTCTCAGAGACTTTTGCAACTGTTTGTTGTTTAAATTTTCCCCTAAGGATCTGAGAGCAGGTAGTCCTTGATGCATGCCCACAATTGAGCCCAACATTTCTGTTGTAAAGTGAGACATTTGGTGAGTTTTGCCCCATTTTACGATCTTTCTTGCCACAGTTGTTAAGTGAATCACCAGTTATTCAATTAGTAATGAAGTTGTTCAGTGAATCTGCCTTCCCTGTTGACTTTTGCTCGTCAGAAAGTTGCAAACGGTGATCACATGACCACAGAACATTGCAACCGTCATAGATATGAACCAATTGCCAAGCATCTGAATTTTGATCACGTGACCATGGGGATGCTGCAACGGTCATAACTGTGAAAAATGATCATAATAGCAATAGCATTTAGACTTATATACCGCTTCACAGTGCTTTTACAGCCCTCTCTAAGTGGTTTACAGAGTCAGCCTATTGCCCCCAACAATCTGGGTCCTCATTTTACCGACCTCAGAAGGATGGAAGGCTGAGTCAACCTTGAGCCTGGTAAGATTCGAACTGCCAAATTGCAGGCAGCCGGCAGTCAGCAGAAGTAGCCTGCAGTACTGCACTCTAACCACTGTAAAAAAAGTACCGGTAAGTTACTTTTTTCATTGCCGTTGTAACTTTGAATGGTCACTGAATGAACTATTGTAAGTCAAGGACTACCTGTGGGCTCAGAAGGACGAGCATCCAGCATCTTCTAAGATATACCACTCATTAAGATAGTTGGGAAGACGTCCGAGTTCCTCATACTAACCGTCTCTTCCTTACAAGCCAGACTATTTAAAAAGAGGAAAATATTTGAAGAGGCAATTCACATAATGGTCACTCTTGGCTCTTCTGTCTTTTTTTTCAAATACAAATAGAGAAAAGTTATATCGAGATTGCTGAAAAGATGCCAGCCACAGCCCTGTGGCAAGAGAAATGTGTGCACACTAATTACATGCTCCCTTCTAATCAAAAAAGCTACCCGCAATCTTCTCTCTATATCATTGTCTTCTCTGCTGGAAAATTGTTACCCACTGTCTGGACTAATAGCAAAAACCCAAATATTACCAAGCCGACTGGTGTTAGATCACTGTGGATAATTATACATAAAAATAAAGCCTTAAATACTGTATCCTACATGGCTCAGGCCAAGTTATCTTCGAGACCGCCTTCTACCGCATAGCTCCCAGCGACCGGTAAGATCCCACAGAGTTGATCTCCTCCGGGTCCCGTCAGCTAAACAATGCCAGCTGGCGAGCCCGCAGGGGAGGGCCTTCTCTGTGGCTGCCCCAGCTCTCTGGAACCAGTTACCTCCTGAGATCCGGACCATCCCCACCCTATTGGCCTTCCGAAAAGCGGTGAAGACCTGACTTTTCTGGCAGGCCAGGGGCCGTTGATCTCGCTTTGCGATCTGACAGGATCCGGCCATGAATGGTGTGAATGGGTTTTAATGTTTTTAATAAAGTGTTTTTATAATGATTTTTTGAGTATATTGTAAGCCGCCCTGGGTCTTCGGAGAGGGGCGGCATATAAATTGAATAAATAAAATAAATCCCTGGAGCCTCGGATGAACGACGATTGTTCATAATGAGTCGTAGTTCAGAGATAATATTCAAATTCAGATTCCTGCCTGCCTGCCTGTCATCAGGCCTTGAAAACCTGGTTTCCATCCATCCCCTCACTCACCCATCCCCCAGGCAGACATTGGGTGAGGAGCATTTGTGAACCCATCTGGACTGACTGTTTCAATTGCTGAATTGCTCTGAGCATAATTTATTTCACGTTTTATTATTAAAGGTGATTACTTTTTTCTAGCTTTTTGTTGTTTCAATTACAGGCCAGCCTGAGTTGTTTCTTGGCAGGGCAGCTATATAAATGGACTAAATAAACAAACATGAGAAAACTAATGCCTACTAACTTTTTTTCTTCCCTTTTTGCTGCCCAGATAAAAAAAAACCCAAAATATTTTGATAACCATTAAGATTTTTTTTTCTTCCTGAAAGCCATAGTGGGCTGCCAGCTTGGAAGTGATAAATAGATCCATAAAGCATCTCTGAAGAATAAGCTCTCATTCTTATTTACTCGAAAGAAGCTTCTATAGCTTTTTAGAAGGAAGACAAATCTGAACTTTTTAAAACAACTTTATCGTTAGGAATTAACAACCATCAGTTCCAAGCACAGCTGATATTAGAAGTGTAGTTTGTTATGTTTTTTAAAAAACTACCATATTTTTCAGAATATAAGACGCACTTCCGCCCCCTAAAACTGAATATAGCCCCGCCCACCCACTGGCCCCCACCCTTTGGCCTCTGCCTCGCAGCAGTTACCTCCTTGCAGCAAGCAGCAAGAAGAAACAGCTCCTTTCAGCTTCAGCACAGCCTAATTAGCACAAGTTGATTGGACCGGCCTCCCGACTCTCAGCTGTTTTGTTCGGGCCTCTGCTGCCTGCTGCTAGGAGGCAAATTGCTGGAGTAGATTTTTTTTCCCTTGTGCTAATCAAGCTATGCTGAAAACGAAAATGAAAGTAAAGCAGGATGTTTGCTGTTTGCTGCAAAGAGACAAAATTGCTCAGAGGCAGAGGGAGATTTCTTTTTCTTCTTTTCCTCACCAAAAAAAGGTAGGTGCATCTTATATTCCGGTGCATCTTATACTCTGAAAAATACGGTAAGGAAGCTTAGAATGTCCTCTTGGAATGCTTCGGAGACTTTGTGATAATTTGAACAAAGGGTGATGTTTTTATCTAGATTCCCGTTCTGGATGAAACAGTAGGTCCCCAACTTACAATTGGTTGCTTATTAGTGACCTTTTGAAGTTACAACAGAACTCCCTAGGGTTAGTTATAACCCATATTTGAAGTTCCAGTGGCCCCCCCCCCATAGTCACATGACTGCAATTTACGATATATATATATATATATATTTGCTGGAAAATGGTGTTTACTGCCGGTTTCTTTCACAATACCCTTGTTCAAGGAATCTGGGGGCGGGAGGGGGGGGGGAAGAGAATCCTTCATACAAACACCAAAAGCCCATATTTAAATTTTTCAGAAAAATAACTTTAATCTCATGACGCCTGAAAGACTAACAAACGTTATCACGTAAACTTTCATGAATTACATTCTAATGAAGTGAAGAGTTACCCTTAAACACTTCCTGCAAGAATGGCTGTATTCGCATGATATAATTTGACTAGGACACAAACAGGATTACCTGTGCTTTGCAGGTATCTACAATCCAGAGGTCTGTGTCGTTAAAGTGGGGAGCTTAAAACCCCCAAACAGACCTGGTTTGGTTTGGATTGATGTGTATTGCCAATGCCTTACCAAGGAAGGAACGTCATCACGCAATCAAAGATAGAGCAATTGCCCAGTTTGGTCTATTCAGTCCTCCAAGGAAAAGAGTTTGCGTTCTAGAGCAGCTAGATAATCCAAAACTTCTATGACTAAAATCACTGCCAAAGGCTTGCCAGCTGCCAATTTTCCATACCTACCGCTATTTAAAGCCTTGCCAGCTTTCCTGATACAAGGCTGATGAGATATTAGGCACTTCTGGAGGATGTAGGAAGGGATCATATTTATGATTTTAGATCATATTTATGCAGACATATTGAGAAGTCAAACGGGTTCACAAACTTTTCAGTGCCACTTTTAGTAGTGTGATCGTGTGCTGCTCATACCGTTGACAGTTAAACATAGTTTGTTGGTCTTTAAGCTAATGCAATGTTTCTCAAACTGAACCTAAAATGGATGCATGCTGGCTGGGGAATTCTGGGAGTTGAAGTCCACCCCTCTCAGTATTGTTCAGATTGAGAAACACTGAGCTAATGCAAGACCTCCTGCTATTTTCATGACAAAAGACTAATATAGCAATGCCTTAGGAAACACAACTTTGCAAACACAATTGGGAGACTGCTTCAGTTCTGCATGGTGGAAATAGGAAATGGTGATCGCGTACAAAAAGAAATATCAAATTAAAAATATATATACCTACTATTCTTTAAAAATAAAAACCAAATTATTTATCTACACACTAGATGTCAGCTGAAATTATTGGAAAACTAAAGTAGTTTCATCATCAGACTGTTATTAGTTACAAAGCTCTAATACCAGATCTACTGTGTGTTTGCCTTAAAAAAAAAACACCCACCCACCAAAATGGCAGAATTTTACCAGGAAGGTTTAACTTAAATATTTTTATGACAAGTATCCTGTTTCCCTCAAAATAAGACATTCCCTGATAATAAGTCCAATCGGGCTTTTGAGCGCAAGGCAATAAGGCCAAGCGCTTATTTCAGGATTCAAAAAAATATAAGACAGGATCTTATTTTCAGGGAAACACGGTATTTTTACGAAAGGTTTTCTGCAAAGACACTCGACCTGCATCTTAGATTCAAAACCTTGGCCACAGTTCTTTTAGAACCAAGCTTCACCATTTTGAGGAAGGGTTAATTCCTGCAAAGTGAACAGATTTTCTTTAGCATCACTCTGGCAGAGCAAGGCTAGAGAACCTGTCCAAGCAACCAAAATTTTGCTCTCCTTCAGAGGCCATTGAATACGAAGAACCTCGTGCATTCTGTTTAATTTTATAAAATGTGGATTTTCAGAGGATGAAGCCCTTAAATGTGGTGTTCCTTCCAATGCAAAAATTCCTCAAGAGAAAACCAAAGCTGTGGGAAAAGATTTCAACGGTATCTCTTCCACGCCTGTGCGAATCTCATTTGGAGAGCAAAACGCAAACCTGAGAGGGGCAAAAGAAGGCAGAATAAATGGGCACGTTTCACAGAATCTGTATTGTCTACTTCCTGCCAATGAACCGACTGCCAGTGTACATTTTCACAGTGTCTGACTAGTGAAGAAGGATTTGGTCTTTCGGCAAGTGGGATTCACACAAAGCGGGCAACTCAGTGTTAACTGCTTGGAGCATAATTCGTTCGACCTGAGGTGTGAGCAGACCAAATCTGCCAGAGCCTGAAAAATACGAAAAAATACGTTTAAGTAAAATGATCACAATAACTTTCTAATCTGCTAGCAAACTATTCTATGAGCAAATAATAGTATGATGATGATGGTTAGTGTGATTAATATACATATATCTATACATACATACAAGTAGTTCTTGATTTACGACCGCAGTTGAGCCCAAAATTTCTGTTGCTAAGTGAGACAATTGTTAAGTGAGTTTTTGCCCCATGTTACGATCTTTCTTATCACAGTTGTTAAGTGAATCATTGCAGTTACGTTAGTAACAGGGTTGTTAAGCGAATCTGGTTTCCCCATTGACTTTGCTTGTCACAAAGTCACAAAAGGTGATCACATGATCCCAGGACACTGCAACCGTCATAAATATGAGTCAGTTGCCAAACGTCCGGATTTTGATCATGTGACCATGCAATGGTCGTAAATGTGAAAAACAGCTACAAGTCACTTTTTTTTAGTGTCGTTGCAACTTTGGTCACTAAACAAATCGTTGTAAGTCAAGGACTACTGTACTTGAAATGAGGAGGGAGGGAGAACACCAAAGACCAACTAATACTTTAAAAATAAAAAAATGCAAGAATTTGCTTTCCCTCATTTTTCAGTACAATATTGCAATCATTTATTTATACCCTTGTTTTCATAATTTCTATGTTTAAGAACTCGATGAAGTAGCAAGTAGTGAGCCAAAACAAGCTCTGTCTAAGTGAGCATCCTCCAGATGTTCTGGGATTAGGAATTCTAATTACATTTCCACCATATCTGGAGGGCCCCAAATTGGATTTGACTCCGACTGAGCATATGCAAGATCGGAGTGCATAAACACGAAAACGCAACCAATCCCAAAATAGGAAATGTAAATGAGAGTGAACAGTAGCCTTAGTAAGTTGAAGAAAAAAAATGGAGCAACTCTGGGAAGCTAAGTTATCACTGGGCCCCATATCTGCGGCCATCAGAGCCGGCCAATCAGAGAACTGGTATGTTCTGACCCAGCTCCCTAAACACGACAAACCCTCTGAAGTGAACTCAAAGGTTCTTTTATTAGAAGCGCCAGCAACCCCGGCAAAAAAATCTCTCTCTCAACGCAGGCTAACAAGTCCGGCTGGCCGGAAGATAAATAGTTGTCTTTGCCACATCTATTCATCTCCGCCACCTGCCTTTTATCCCCAGAGCTAGGGTGGGGCTTAGCTAGCAGCAGTGGCTCTTTCTTCCCAAGGATCGACCCAAGTATTTCCACTGCTCTCCTCTCCTCTGCCTTCTGCGCATCCATGCATTGGGCACTGGACCCAGCTGTTCTTCCTCTTCCTCATCAGCCACCTCCAGACCTGCGAGCTGTTGACTCTCCATCTGAGGACTGACAGATGGCTCAGGATCCGCCTCTGTCTCTCTCTCTCTCTCTGTCAGCTCCATTCCCTCTTCCGCCTCAGAGCTCCCAGGTTGCCCTGATGCTGACCCTGACTCCCATGCCTCCTCTTCCTCTGAGTCGGTTGGTGGAGGGGCTGGTGGCCGACAGGCCACAACATGATAGAAGACTTGCCTACTACCATGAAAACCCTATAATAGGCATATCACACTTTAGCAGAAGCATTGTAAGCTGCCAGAATTCCTCCATCTAAAAGGCCTGCTTGCATGGATAAAGTGATCCCACCCACTTGGTGATCCTCAGCCCTCCAAAAATGTTACATGTGTCCATCAAAAGAAAGCCATTCTTGCCAGAGAAACAGGAGTCTACTTTTGGTGGCTTCTCTGGAGAATCCCACATTTCTCCCTCTCTGAGGGAGATGGACGGTTCAGAAATGTGAAAAATAAATAAAATAAAAATTTTCTCAGAGAAATAGGGAACCGGTACCTTGGCGAACAATGGATTTCCATTCAAGGATTCTGCTCTTCTGATATTTTCAACTCCACACTGAAGAATAAAGAGAAGGAAAACAGTTGAGCCACAGTATCCTATTGGTTTTTGGCTAAAGCAATAGGAATGGAATTGGAGCTCAATTCAATTCATTTCACAGGCACAAAAAAGCAGTTTTCCCATATTTTGTTCTCACTTATTTATTTATTCGATTTCTATAGCCGCCCAGAGTCATTTGCTATGGTTGGCTATAGATATTGAGACATAAAATAAAATAAATAATAAAATAAAATAATAATAAAATAATAAAATAAAATCTCTCTTCACAGTTGTCCTCCTAAGTCCCTCTTCACAGTTCAACTTTATTTATTTATTTACTGTGTTTCCCCGAATATGAGACCCTGTCTTATATTTTTTTGAACCCTGAAAAAAGCGCTTGGCCTTATTGCCATGCGCTCAAAAGCCCGATTGGGCTTATTATCAGGGGATGTCTTATTTTGGGGGAAACAGGGCATTCATTTATTTATTTGTATTGAATTTATATTGCCACCTATTCGACCATGGTGACTCAAGGCAGCTTACAGAATAAAAGACCACATTTAAAACAATAAAAACTAACAAAAAAGAATCAAATACAGTAATATAGTACAATATAACAAAATCACCTCCCCACCATCTCCCACACCCATCCCCCCACCCTAGCGACAGCAGATCACATGAGCCATTTAATGGGCTCCATCCCTCTCTGGGTTCCCCAGGCCCGCTGGCAGAACCAGGTCTTCAGCGCCTTCCAGAAAAGTATTAGATTGGGGGCCATTCTAATCTCTGGGGGAATGATGTTTCAGAGAGAGGGAGCCTCCACAAAGAAGGCCCTTCTTCTTGGACCCACCAGGTGTATCTTCCTTGAGGATGGGACCCGCAACATTCCCTGCCTCCCCGCTCTGATGGGTCAGGTAGATGTGACTGGCAAGAGACGGTCCCTCAGATAACCTGGTCCCAAACCATGAGGTTAGAGACTAACATCAATTGTTTATCCCAATGCTTCTCAACCTTGGCAACTTTACAATATGTGGACTTCAATTCCCAGAATTCCCCAATTAACATACTGGCTGGGAAGTTCTGGGAATTGAAGTCCACATATCGTAAAGTTGTCCAGGTAAAGAAACACTGCTTAATCCTACCCAATTCACCACACGCCAAAAAAACCCCAAGATTTCTTTTAACACACGAATACATAAAATATTTTCGTCAATATGATTAAATGCTTCAGGTTTTTACAAGGATTAAGGAAATCTGGGTTCAAGCTCATACTTAGTCATGGAAGCTCATTAAGTGACTTGAGTTTAGTGGTGCTTTTAGCTCTGAATTTCTATTCTGGGAAAAAAAAACTAAAGAGGATATACTATGTATGTGACTTTGGACTCTTAAGAAAAGATGGAATAGAAATTTAAGTAACAGCAGTAGTAGTTGTAATGTAATGCTACTAATGGTAACACTAATATCCAATCAATAGCATGGGAGTATTATCTACAATGCCTGCAGACGCTGCCTTTGGCACCAGCCAGGTTCTGTGCTCCATCCATTTTTTATCATTTTTAAAATAATGATAATGATCTAAAATTCTTAGATAATGTACACAGTGATGGACAAGAAGTACCCTGGGAATTAAAGTCCACATATCTTAAAATTGTCAAGGTTGAGAAACACTGCTATGCAGGCTAGAAAGGAAGGTGTAGGGCCACCTCACTTTCTTGCCCTTGGGGAAATAGTTGTTTCCTGACTGTCTATTGTCATTCTGGCAGCCATCTGTGACTGCACGAACAACATCTCCTCAAAATTCCATCTGCCCCCATGGACTATCCCAGTGATTACTAACCTTTTTGCCATCGCATGCCAGGAAGAGGGGTGGGCAGGGGAGGTCCGCATGCATGCATGCCCACACCCATAATGCTATGCGCCCTGCCCGGTGCATGTGACCCCCTCCCCCCCGCTCCTGGCATGCGATGGCCCAGTAAGCCCGTTTTTCTTTCTCACCTATCTAGGAGTCTCTGGAGGCTGGGGACAGCAAAAAACGTCACTTCCTGTCCAACCAGAAGTTGGAAAACGGGCTGTTTCAGGCCTCCGAGGGAGTGGGAAAGGCTGTTTTCACCCTCCCCAGATGCATGGAGAGGATCTGGAGCCAGGTGAGAAAGAAAAATGGGCCTTCCCTCCCCCCCCACCCCAGACCCTCCGGAGAAACAGCCTGTTTCCCTAATTCTGGTGGGACCAGAAGGCCCAAAAATCAGCTGGGCGCCACACGCATGCACACTGGAGCTGAGCTGCCGTGCCAGGTGACATGGCTTTGCGTGCCACGTGTGCCATAGGTTCCCCATCACAGGACTATCCTATTCTTCCAACAATAGATGAACATTGGGTAGGCTGGCTTGGAATCCTGGGAGTTGTAGTTCCAACACCTTTAGAAATCACTAGGCCGAAAACCACTGAGTCAGAAATGGCTCTGTGTCCTCAACTCTCTGAGCCAAGGTCAAACATGCATCTCTTATCTTTCAACTTACAGCTCCTTTGTGTAATATTGCAACTGTCGAAAGGGTGTGGTAAAACCCAACCTGTAATAATCCTAAACCTTGTTGGAACACTTGTTTCCTGTTAAGGAGCTACAGGCAAACAGTGATGAAAAAAATTACGGTTTTACCTCATTGGCTAAGACCTGTGCATATTCAATGTCAAGCTCATAGAGTGTTTCAATGTGATCGCTGGTGAATGCAATTGGAACTAACAAAATGTTCTTCTTTCCCCTCTGGCAAAGTCCCTTAATAGTGTCATCTGTCTGAGGACCCAACCAAGCCATCGGGCCGACCTAAAACAACAAAAGAAAGAAAGAGTTTTTAGAAAGGACAATTTACTATTGTTGTGGTGGTGGTTGTTCGGAGTTGTATCTGACTCTTTGTGACCTCATGGACCACAACAGGCCACACTCCCTGTCTTCCACTGTCTCCTGCAGTTTGCCCAAATTGATGTTTATTTTATTTTATTTATTTATTAGTTCAATTTATATGCCGCCCTTCTCTGGAGACTCAGGGCGGCTTACAATGCATTAAGCAATAGCCTTCATACTTTTGTATATACCTGCTTAGTAGGGCTTTTTGCGCCCCCTCCCCCCGAGGCTTTCTATTTTATACAAAGTCAGCTTATTGCCCCCACAAACCGGGTCCTCATTTTACCTACCTCGGAAGGATGGAAGGCTGAGTCAACCTTGAGCCTGGTGAGAATTGAACTCGCAGTAATTGCAGGCAGCTGGCAGCTAAGTGCTACTTTAACAGCAGTTTAGTCTGCTGCACCACCAAGGCTCTTCAATGTTCATTGCATTATCTAACCATCTCATCCTCTGCCATCCCCTTCTCCTTTTGCCTTCAATCTTTCCCAACATCAAGATCTTTCCCAGTGAGTCTCTGCTTTTTCTACTCCCCTCGCAAGACATTAGCTTCACTTCTTTCCAAACAATGGTTAGAGGCAGGTGGGAAACTCCTAGACATTCTTCTAAATTAGCTGTGGACTTGTATCCCCGTATCTGGTTCTGAATAAACCACAAGGTCTCCATTATGTTATGAGGAAGATGACAGTGGCCTAAAAACATATAGATTAGGTGAAAACCAACACAGCAAGGAAAATAATTTTAACAGAATAACAAACTTGGAAGGGACCATGGAGAACTTCTAGTGCTCCAGGCTTTGTTGGTATTGCAAAACTATTGGTAGTCCTTGCTTAATGACCAGTCATTTAGCAACAGTTCAAAGTTACAAGTCTCCCCAAATTGACCTTTTTTTTTTTTTAATTTGATTTATATGCCACCCTTCTCCAGAGACTCAGGGCGGCTTACAATGCATTAAGCAATAGCCTTCATACTTTTGTATTTTATACAAAGTCTGCTTATTGCCCCCACAATCCGGGTCCACATTTTACCTACCTTAGAAAGGATGGAAGGCTGAGTCAACCTTGAGCCTGGTGAGATTTGAACTTGCAGTAATTGCAGGCAGCTGATGTTAATAACAGTGCTTTAGTCTGCTGCGCTACCAGGGCTCCTAGTTCAATTTAAGACTTTTTTTTTATTTTGCCAGTTTCAATTCAGCCAGTTTCCAGCAAAAAAAAAAAAAACACCCACAGAAATGAGTGGATTCACTTTATGACTGTGGCATTTATGATTATGGTGTTCGCTTAACAACCACCACAAAAAGTCAATTTATGACTGTCAAGACTTACGAGAGAAAATCCAGACTCCATTATGATCGTATATCGAGGATTATCTCATAACACAAAAGTTTGACACAGGAGAATATGCTTTATAAGAAAGAGAGATCCCAAATAATGAAAAAGCAAAGATTTGTATAGAAGTTGAGGGCTACACAGCTGAAAATCCTAGAGATCTGATTTGCTGGCCATGGGGAAGCTACACAGTGTAGAAGAGCTGGCAGAGTGGGGGGGAGGGAGTTAAAAATGTCATCAGAGTGGAGTGGAGTGGAGTGGAGTGGAGTGGAGTGGAGTGGAATGGAATGGAATGGAATGGAATGGAATAGAATAGAATAGAATAGAATAGAATAGAATAGAATAGAATAGAATAGAATAGAATAGAATAGAATAGAATAGAATAGAATAGAATAGAATAGAATAGAATAGTTGGAAGGGACCTTGGTAGTCTTCTAGTCCAACCTTCCTCAAGACCGGGATGGGGAGGGAAGATGAAGTCTCCATTTTGTTAGATTTTTCTCAACTACAAAGGAACCTTCTTCAAGTCAAGCTCAATTCCTGACAATTTAATGGGCACGTCCCTAGAGTTTTCTTGGGATTTTTCAACCGCATTTTTTTCTAGGAAACATTTGTGAACTAGCCTCCAGTTTTGGAATTCTCCACTAAGACTCTCCCATCCAATTATTACTTGACACCGCTTAGTTTGGAGCCCAGACAAGGGCACTCCGGGGCCTACTAAGATAGAGTCAACTTTGTGGACACGTTCTTGCAGTTTCTTGATAGCAAAAGATAAATAGTGTCCTTTCATTCTTCTATGATATTTTTAAATTTCCTAGTCTAGCCTGCAACCCTAGTATTTCCTCGGTAATCTCTTATACAAGTACTTAACCGGCCATCACCATCCTTAACTTCTTCTGTGCCCAACAGCTGAAACAGAAGCTTATCATATTTGACTGATGTATAATATCAGAACATGGAGAAATTTTCTGACAGTGAGAACAATCAACCAGTGGAACAGAAGTTGCCTTTGGGAGCTTCATCACTTGAGACTTTCAAGAAGAGATTGGACTGCCATTTGTCAGAAATGATGTAGGGTCTCCTGCTTGGGCGGGGAGGACTAGATGACCTACAACTGTAATGGCGAACCTATGGCACGTCTGCCACACGTGGCACGCAGTGCTCTCTCTGTGGGCACGTTAGCCGTCGCCCCAGTTCAGCTCTGCCGCGCATGCTCGCATGCCTCCTGCTGGCCGGCTGGTCGTTGAGTCTCTGCCTCATATGCATGGGGGTGGGATGCGTGCAGGGGGGCCATGCCCGCATGCACCGGGGGGGGCATACATAGGGATAGGGCGCATGCATTGGGATGGAGCACATGCGCAGGGACCGCACACGCATTGCATTTTGGGGATTCGCGCGCACGTGCGCTTTGGGCACTCTGTCTGGAAAAGGTTAGCCATCACTGGCCTACAAGGTCCCTTCCAACTTTGTTAATCTGTTTAATCTGAACATACTTTATAACAATTGGCAGATGAAGCTAAAGCCAGACTCAGACTGAATAAGCCCCAAACAAATTCAATGATGGGGAAGCATTTTACCAGAGTTCCCTGGGATGACCTACCTTGGACTGCCACACAAGCCTATATGGATTACAATGGCCAAGTTTCTCCATCACCTTTTGAACAGTAGCTCCCACTTCTTGTGGATATGGGTCACCACGATTAACTACCTGCAGCACAAGAAACAAGAAAGAAGACAAGCAAATTTTCTGAAAGAAGAAAAGCACTTATTCAATTAAAGTGAAGACCTTAAATGATTTTCTAGTCTTGAGCCGCCAAAGTCCCTTAAGCTTTATGATTTTCACATGTGTAAAAAGTTAATATTCATTTCTTTTTTTATTTGTTTTATTATATAAAATACAAAGAAAAATAAAATAGGAAATTAAGGGAAGGAAAAGGAGTGGGGAAAGGGGTGTGTGAGATACAAGGGGGAAAAAGAAAAGAAAAGAAATGAAAAGAAAAGAAAAGAAAAGAAAAGAAAAGAAAAGAAAAGAAGGCATTGACTTCCGACTCTTCTTAGCACGTTCCAACCTCAACTTTTTGCTTTTACACATTAATATATAACTAGCCATTTCTATAACGACAAATCTTTCTGATCAACAAAACCAATTTTTCATTTTTTTTCCCATCACAAGCACAAAATCCAGACGTGGTAGCCAAATGAGAATATATTTTCCTCTTTGAATAAAATAATCAATTTAACCATTCCTGCTTTATCTTCCTTGCTATGGAAATAGTATGTATTTCTATTTGCACCTAATAATCTTCCTTGAACTGTCACCATTTATATTAACAAGATTCATTGTATTCTTTCAATTTCTTTGACCTTACTGTGGAAGGAAAAAAACCCTTTTTTTCCACCCTTTTTAAAAAAATGCTAAACTTTTTAAAAAACTTTTTTTTAAAGTCGAAACTTTCTAATGTTTAAAAGTAATAGCAATAGCACTTAGACTTATATACCACTTCACAGTGCTTTTACAGCCCCTCTCTAAGCAGTTTACACAGTCAGCATATTGCCCCCAACAATTTTGGGTCTTCATTTTACCCACCTCAGAAGGATAGAAGGCTGAGTCAACCTTGAGCCTGGTGAGACTTGAACTGCCAAATTGCAGGCAGCCGGCAGTCAGTAAAAAAAGCCTGCAGTACTATATTCTAACCACCGCACAACCATGGCTCTAAGTTAACTTTAAAACCAGGAAGTAACCATGCTACAGAAATCTAATCCAGAATTTAGGTGATTGAGAAGAAGCAGAAAAGAACCCTCTGCTTCCCATGTTACATTGGAACATTTCAAACTTGATTTTAGAGACCCATGCTCCACTGAACTTCACCACTTTCGTGGCACAGGTAGGATCAAACTAAAAATATTTCAGGGACGCTCAACTATCCACTGAAGCATACATCTAGCCCTCAAAATCGAGACCAGAATTTCCGTTGCTAAGCAAAACAATTGTTAAATGAATCACGCCCGATTTTATAACCTTTTGCCATGGTTGTTAAGCAAAGCACTGCCATTGTTAAGTGACTCATTCAGTTGTTAAAAGAATCCAGCCTTCCCCATTGATTTTGCTTGTTGGAAACCAGCTGGGAAGGTTCTAAATCAGTGTTTCTCAACCTTGGTAGCTTGAAGATGGGTGGACTTCAACTCCCAGAATCCCCCAGCCAGCACTGCTGGCTGGGGGATTCTGGGAGTTGAAGTCCACCCATCTTCAAGCTACCAAGGTTGAGAAACACTGTTTTAAATGACGATCACATGACCCCAGGATGCTGCAGCCTGGTTGCCAAGCACCCACATTTGGATCAAGTGACCACTGGGATGCTATGTTGAACACTACCAGTAGATAAAGCAATCATCTCTAGCAAAGTGAAGTTGCATAACTGTCTGGTTAAAGATCTGTCTAACCAGACAGCTGCCTGTTTTGTTTTGTTTTGAAATGCTCATGCTTTTCCAAAGTCCATTAAAAACAGCTACAGTTTCTCCTAGCCGTGAAGCCACATTGATTAGGAAAGAAATATATTTATATATTTTCATTTTTAATATGCAGAATTGCTTTAAGTGGAGTCATTCTCCAGCAGCAGCAGCATTATTCGCGGTTCAGTTTTCAAACCTATTTTGGATCTATTGTGTTAGGAGTTGTTTCTGTTAACTGCCAAAGACCACTAGATGGCGCCAGGTTTCCAAAAATTGCAAAACGTGAGGCGCCAGGAGACCAGTTCAAGTTTTAATGCCATATTTCTTTCCATAAACGGAACATTATCAGTTCTGCTTTACTCTATTTTATTACGCTATTAAAACCGTTTGCCAATTACTTCCAGAAAAAAAAAAACCAGAATTAACATTTGGAGTTCATGTTCCCTCTTTTAAGTTACAAAAATTGACTCTAACCAAGAACACGGATTCAAGCACGAAGCATATTTTTTATAAGAAGGACATGAACAGCCTAACCAAATACCTGCAAATGAGTATCACTTATGTTAAATTTTCAGCACAGGGAAAAAAAAAGTTTCCTGCTTTAATTGTTTGCAGATTGTTTTCCAAAAAGAATTATTATTATCTGGAATTTCATTACATTATCCTCAGACCTGGCAATCATCCTAACAAACATGCACATTATATCAGTATATAACTTTAAGACACATGCTGTTCTCCTTCTCTGCTGAGTCCTGCTCTGTTCTTTCTCTGTTTCCCAAGAACTCTCTATTTGAGGACGGGTGTCACATCTCAACCAGGTTACCTCAGTGTAACACTGGGTGAAAAAAATGCACTCCATTCCTTGTTTCCTTCAGGGCTGACTTTTTGGCTGATGTAACCTATAGAGGAGGGACACGGTGGCTCAATGGCTAAGACACTGAGCTTGTCGATAGAAAAGTCGGCAGTTCAGCGGTTCGAATCCCTAAAGCCCCGTAACAGGGTGAGCTCCCGTTATTTGTCCTAGCTTTTGCAAACCTAGCAGTTCGAAAGCACGTAAAAAATGCAAGTAGAAAAATAGGGATCACCTTTGGTGAGAAGGTAATAGAGTTCTGTGCACCTTTGGCGATTAGTCATGCCGGCCACATGACCACAGAGACGTCTTCGGACAGCGCTGGCTCTTCAGCTTTGAAACGGAGATGAGCTCCGCCCCCTAGAATCAGGAATGAGTAGCACATATGTGCGAGGGGAACCTTTACCTAACCTATAGAGAAGGCACCTGATGTAAAAGGTGCCTTTTTTTCATCATTGGCTACTTAAGTGAAACTATGCTTGGCAATATTTACTATGAATAGAGGTCTGTCTGAGTCTGCTACCATAATGAAATACATACATACATACATACATACATACATACATACATACATACATACATTCATTCATTCATTCATTCATTCATTCATTCATTCATTCATTCATTCATTCACAAGAGCCCTGGTGGTGCAGCAGACTAAAGCACTGTTATTAACAGTTATTAACAGTTATTAACATCAGTTGCCTGCAATTACTGCAAGTTCAAATCTCACCAGGCTCAAGGTTCCATCCTTTCTAAGGTAGGTAAAATGAGGACCCGGATTGTGGGGGCAATAAGCTGACTTTGTATAAAATATACAAAAGTATGAAGGCTATTGCTTAACACATTGTAAGCCGCCCTGAGTCTCCGGAGAAGGGCGGCATATAAATCAAATTTTAAAAAAAAAATCATTCGGCATCCATCTTGTTTCAAAAGTCTCTGGAGATTCTCACTCATCCAACTCATGGTTTGTCCCAAATGTGCTTTTTCCAAAAAGGCAACTGGGCTTTCCTTTTAGAAGTTTTTTTCCTTGAAAACGTTTTGCTTCAAAATGTTTTCAAGGAAAAAAAAACCAAGAAAGTCCAATTGCTTTTTGGAAAAAGAACCCTGTGGGACAATCTCATTTCAAAGCGATTGAGGGCAGGTTACAACATAAAAACATCAAAATGATCAAAAAATAAATATTCCTAACCCATAATGAACCGTATGAGAGAAGCTAAGGAACTGCAGAATTCAGGTTTAAGTCGGAAGCAGAAAAATAAGGGATATGAAAGCTGTTAAGGAGACATCAGGAGAACATCAACATGATTTTTGTTAGATCTTTCTGTTTATTCCTATTTCTGCAGGTCTGTTTCCAGCCTGCCATCAAGAACAGGGCACCTAGAGGCATGTTTCATGTGCTTTTAGTTAATGTTCTTCAGGCTGAAAACTTTTGTTTTATCACTGAAATCTTGCAAGGTTTCCATCGTTTTCACATGAGATTATGAGACCTTTCTGAGGTCTACACACAACGATGCAAAAACATAGAACCAAGGTTGCTGAAATCATAAAAGATCCCAGAATCTCATGAGATTCTAACAATGTTGTGTGCGTGTGCGCTTTGCTATATTCTGTTATCCTGAACAGGGAAACTAATGAATGGATCAAGTACAAGGTAGATTTCTATTAGACAGACAGAAAATACTTTCATCTTTAAAGCAAAGATTTAACAGGGTCAAAAAATTGACTGTTGTTACTCACTGACATTGGTAGAGAATGGGCAGAGAAAAGGATCACCGCCTCTTTTCTCTTATCCGGTGGAAATAAGTCTAGTTCTTTCTTTATGTGGTCTGCAAAACACTGAAAAGCAAAAATAAGAAAATTAAGAATTTAAGAGCATTAAATACAGGTGGTCTTCGACTTCTGACGGTCACTTAGCAAATGTTTGAGATTACAATAAGTACAGTAATAAATACATTCCAAAGTTCCAACCGCTCCTCACCCCCCCCCCCGTGGTCATGTGACTGCATTTCAAGCACTCAGCAACTGGCCCACATTTATGGCCACTTGCAATGTCCTGTGGCAGTGTCACTTAACAATCACATGATTCGCACTTATGACTGCCATTGTTCTGCCCCAACTACGGACCCCAAAGAACGCAGCACACACAAAGTCCGTTCAAACCTTAGTTTACTAAATAAACCAGTCTTTTACAACAACGGCTGTTAATTAATTGCATTAACAGCCGCCAAGAATTCAAAGAATAATAACTGAAAGCTTACTATGGTTGGCAGAATGCCCAGAAGCAATTTGCAGGAAGCTGATAAGATAATCAAGACAAGACATGAAGGTATGTGAACTAAGTTGTTCCCTGCAAATTGCTTCAATCGGCGTTCCTCCTTAAATAGGCTAAGGGAGTGGCCAATTAGCCCCAAACCTTACTCTCGAGGAGATCTCCTCCTGAGGAGCCACTCCTGCCTTTTGGCAGCTCTGCGCGCCCATGCATCGAGAAGAGGCTCCTCCTCTTCTTCCTCTTCACCCATGGAAGCTTCTGGAGGTTTTGAAGGCCCTGGCTGAATCCCTGCCTCTGGCACCACATCTTCTCCAGCCTCCTCATTGTCCGACTCGAGTGCCAGTTGCACAGGCTGCTGGCGCAGCACTACACCAGCCCCCTCACTGTCTGAATCAGCTACTAGTTGCACAGGCCACATACGGGCCACAACAGCCATTAAAACTCTCTAAAAATCAGATCTGGTCATGTGGGTGCCTTGAACGCAATGACTTATGACTCAAATTCCAGTTCCAATTGTGGTCGTAAGTTGAGGACTACCCGTAAGGGCTCAGAGAAAACAAAGGGCATCCAGACAAGCCTATCAGTATAGAAACCCCTTCTGGGAGGAGCAGTGGGAGGAGAAGATATTGAGGAAGGCATGACAAGACTCTTTGAGAAATCTGAAATATCTTTCAATGCATAAAATATCTTTCTCAATACCTGAATGAGGAGAGGATGCGTTGGCCACCTGTCAATCGTACTCCACTTCATCTTTGGTTTTTCTCCTTTTTGGTGATAGTAGCGATATATTGCATTCAAACTGCTTCCTGAAGGATGCACAATAATGAACTCAGATAAAAGCCTAACCCAAGAGCAGATCATCTCTCCCCCTTCTTATAAGTCTTTCTTTCAAATCTCTTACCCCAAGTCCTCTGCAAATTATGCTGCAACCATTACCAAACCCGAGCCCCAACCAATAACTCACTAAAATGATGTTTTGAGGTGGGACAGAGATAAGAACTAAAGTGTAAGCCCTAAAATGGGCTACACACTTAAAGAATGAAACTGCTTCCAAGCTGTAAGAAAATGGAAAATGGAAAGTGTCTCATGACCACTATTTACAGTGTTTCTTAAACTTGGCAACCTTAAGACAGGTGGACTTCAACTCCCAGAATTCCGGGGAATTCTGGGAGTTGAAGTCCACCTGTCTTAAAGTTGCCAGGTTTGAGAATGCTGTCCTAATCTATCATCCCCAAAGTAGACAATGAATCCATTTCTGCCCTCTTTCTGGAGACATAATGATGTCCTCTTTGGCCTAAATTCTTAAGCTGTCCATCCCTGGCTTTTGACCCACCCCTCCTTTTGAAACTTAGCAAATGACCTTATTCTGCAAGCGAACTCACCTGTGGTGGAGCAGCTATACTGTGGATACTGCGTGAAAGCAATGGCTCTTTCAATACCATCTCTTTCCATCTCTTCGATCGCTTCTTCCGTCAGTGGATGGACGTAGCGAAAGCCGATATAATACTTGTGTGGAGCTGGAAGCAAAGGAGAACGAGTGGCTCTTTGCCAGTCTATGGAAACAAAGCTTTTTCTTGGAGGCATATCGACTAAGGCAATTTTCCTCAATCTACACCAGTGCTTCTCAATCTTGGCAACTTTGTTGACTTCAGAACTGAATAAGCTTCTTGGATGAGAAGCAAAATGTTTTCAAGGGGGAAAAAAAATCAAGTAAGTCCAATTGCCTTTTGAGAAAGCATCTTTGGGACCACCATTGATTGAGAACCTTTAGAGCAGGAGTGTCAAACTCAAGGCCGTGGGCCAGATCCGGCCCACGGGGTGCTTAGATCTGGCCGCCTTGGAAACAGCGAAGGACCGGCCCATGGTGCTTCTGCCAGTGAAAACGGAGCTCACGAGAGCCACACACAGCTCTCCCACAGCTTTCACTGGCAGAGGGTTGCAGGAGGCCATCGCAGCCAAAAACGGAGCTCAGGAGCCTATTTTCGCTGGCAGAGTGCTCGGGCCACCACAGGTGCCCCCGACACGAGTGACGTCGAGGTGGCCACGGCCCCTCACCCCCACGCCCCGAGGTCAAACACAACCCTGATGCGGCCCTTAATGAAATCAAGTTTGACACCCCTGATCTAGAGACATTTCACCCATACTGAAAGAAAATTCCAAGGATGCTATCTGGGTCTTCAAAGACTTTGAACCAAAACTGCTTTATGTCTATGGAGATTCTCAGTCATCCAGGACATAGTTGTCTCAAAGGTGTTTTTTTTTTTTCTCCAAAAAGCAATTGGACTGGGCTTTTTTTTTTCTTAAGGAGAAAAACAGCTCTCAGCGTCCTCAACTCCAAGTGACCTCAACTGGCTCTGAGAGAGAATTAACGACCTGATGACTGCAAAGAAACACAATTTTTATGCACACCGAAACCCATCCTCCTGTCAGAGTCTATATTTCCATCCACCCCACCATCCAGTCTCAATGGTCTCTATTTATCTTCCCATTCCCCCCTACCATCGCAACTGATGAAGCTTCTTAGCTGAGAAGCAAAACGTCTTCTTTCTCAAGGAAGAAACAGTCTGGTTGCTTTTAGGGGAGAAAAAAAAAGCAACTTTGAGACAAAACTGCTTTAGCATCGGCCCTTTTCAAAACAGATCCACCCCCCCGCAACTTCCTGTCAGGTAGAACTGGCAGGAAATGGATCCAGCATTAACAATTAGGAGGATTTGCTAGAAAGCTTCTCAGGTCCTGCTGTCAATATTGAGGTTGATAAAGCTGTTTGATCTGGTTTAAGGTAATTTATGGGCTAAAGGACTGTCCGAGCTTTCTCTTTTGCAAAAAAATAAAAATAGGTTTGGTTTCATTCTTTCTAGACCAGGTGTGTCAAAGTCAAGGCCTGAGGGCTGAATCCGGCATGCAGGATGCTTAGATCTGGCCCACAGGGCTGCCCTGGAAATAGCGAAGGACCAGCCTGTGGTGCCTCTGTCAGTAAAGATGGAGCACGGGAGGGAAGCACAGAGTCCTCCCAGGCTCTATTTTCAGCTGGGACAGCCTCCTGCAGCCCTCTGCAAGCAAAAACAGAGCTCTGGGAGGCCGTCGCGGCCAAAAACAGAGTCCCGGCGGGCTGCATGCAGCCTCCCCAGGCTCCGTTTTTGCTGGCAGAGGACTGTAGGAGGCTGTCGTGGCAGAAAACGGAGCCTCAACGAGTGATGTCAAGCTGGCCATGCCCCCCTCCCCCAGCCCCCCAAAGTCAAACACAATCCTGATGCGGCCCTCAATAAAATTGAGTTTGACGCCTCTGTTCTAGACAGTGTTTCTCAGCCATTCTAAAATGTGTGGACTTCAACTCTCAGAATTCCCCGATCAGCATGTGGCTTGGCAAATTCTGGGAGTTGAAGCCTGCAGATCTTAAAATTGCCAAGATTGAGAAACACTGCTCCAGAGGATTACACTAGAAAGTGCTGGAGAGATCTCAAAAGAGGATTAGAAAAGGACCTAGAGGAAAAGGCAAAGCCTATTATTTGCACATCGCATTTAACCCGTTTACTAAATTAAGGTATTTTCTGGATTTAAACAATACATTGAATTATCAACTAACCAATGGGCTGGATTACTGTAATATATAAAAGCCACAGAGCAGACAAAAACCCTACCTGAGTTAAAACTGAACAGATTTAGCTCATTTTGCAAATGCAGCTACTATATATATATATATATTTCAGCGATTAAAGCATAACATGCTACCAGCCACAATGGCTATACATCAGGGGTGTCAAACTCGATTTCATTGAGGGCTGCATCAGGGTTGTGTTTGACCACAGGGGGGCAGAGTGAGCGTGGCCAGGGTGGGCGTGGCCAGCTTGACGTCACTCATGTCAAGGGCGCCTGTGGTGGCCTGAGCATTTTGCCAGTGAAAAAGGGGTTCCCGAGCTCCATTTTCAGCCGCGATGGCCTCCTGCAGCCCTCTGCCAGCAAAAACGGGGCCTGAGGGGGCACATGCAGCCTCCCCGAGCTCCGTTTTCACTGGCAGAGGGCTGCAGGAGGTTGTCACAGCGGAAAACAGAGCCTGGGAGGGCCACACACGGCCCTTCCTAGCTATATTTTCACTGGCAGAGGCACTGCGGGCCTGTCCTTCACTGTTTCCAGGGCGGCTGGAAAACCAGAAAAAAACCCTGCTATACATGATACTGCTGTTGCAGTGCCTTTCCATACTATATGATGGAAGATACAAATAGGCAGACGCTATTTCCTACTATCTCATTTACGGCATTTCTAAGGGCATCTGGCTGGCCATTCCTGGAAATGGAAACCTGGAGAAATAGATGCATCATTCTCTAGAGAAGTATAAGACGAGCTACACCCTTTTAAAAAAAAGAGAGAGAGAGATAAAATGTTTCCAAGCTGTGAGAAAATGGACAATGCTGACCTGTTTCATGACCATTATTTACGGTATTCCTCAACCTCTGGCAACTTTAAGACATGTGGACTACAAGTCCCAGAATTTCCCAGCCAACACACTGGCTGGGGAATTCTGAGAGTTGAAGTCCACACTTCTGAAAGTTGTCAAGGTTGAGAAACGTTGCTCTAGAAGCCAGGAAGTCAATTACTGGAGGTGATAAAAACTCTAATTCCAGAAGAGAAAGTGTGCAGCCCGTTTTCCACAGGAGGAAGAGATAAGAAATGGACACTGGAGATAGCCTAATCAGAATTAAACCTTTCAGCGCTCAGCTCTCCTACTGAAATCAATGGGCTTTAACTGCTAGAAGCTGTTGTAAGTCAATCCTGATTTCAGGTGACTGCCTGGACTAATACCTTTAGTTTTGTTGACAAGTTTTTTTTTTTTTCCAGAAGGGGTTTGCCATTGCTTGCTTCCTAGGTCTAAGAGTGAGTGACCAGCATAAGGTAACCCAGCTGGCTTTGTCCCTAAAACAGGACTAGAACTCACGGTCTCCCAGTTTCTAACCTAATGCCTTAATCACTAAATCAAATTCATCCATCCATCCAGCCATGTATGTAAAATTTTACCTAGGATTGGATGGGAAATCACCAAGAAATCCTAGGTCCGTGATGGCGAACCTATGGCATGTGTGCCACAGGTGGCACACAGAGCCATATTAGTGGGCATGCCAGCTTGGCTCTGGGGCGCATGCGCGTGCCGGGCAGCTGATTTTCGGGCCTTCTGGGCCCACCAGAAGTAGGGAAACAGGCTGTTTCCTGCCTCTGGAGGGCCTGGAGGGGGGGTGGGGAAGGCCCGTTTTTCTTTCTTACTTGGCTCCAGATCCTCTCTGTGTATCTGGGAAGGGCGAAAACAGCCTTTCCCACCCCCTTGGAGGCCCTACGGAGGCTGAAAGGGCCCATTTCCCAACTCCTGGTGGGACAGGAAGTGACGTTTTTTCCTGTCCCCAGCCTCCAGAGACTCCTAGAGAGGCTCCTAGACACTCCTAGAGAGGCTCCTAAAGACTCCTAGAGAGGTTCTGGAGGCTGGGGACAGCAAAAAATGTCACTTCCTGTGCCACCAAGAGTTGGGAAATGGGCCCTTTCAGCCTCCGTAGGGTCTCCAAGGGAGTGGGAAAGGCTGTTTTCGCCCTTCCCAGATACAAAGAGAGGATCTGGAACCAGGTAAGAAAGAAAAATGGGCCTACCAGGCCATCATGTGCCAGGAGCGGGGGGGAGGGGGTTGCGCACGCATGCGCATGGGCACATGCGCGCGCGACCCTCCCTTGCCCCCCCCCTCCTGGCACGCGATGGCAAAAAGGTTAGCCATCCCTGTCCTAGATCATGGGCTAAACTGGGATTTTTTTTTAAAGAAAAATTATAAAGTCAATGCAAGCCACTTCCAAATGGTTTCCAAGAAAACTACAATGTGTCTCTAAAGTCACCAACCGTTAAACTCAACTTGAGTGAATATTTACTTTTTTAAAATCCTTGGTACAACTGCAACACAGAACTCTAACTCCTCCATTCCAACCTTTTCCTCCACAAGGAAAAATGGTGGAATTATGCATTTCATCCAGGTGAAAAATATAATATTGCAACAGCTTCTAACAATAATAAAATTTCACTTCTTTTAAAAAAAAAAAAAATCAGGGCAACCCCACAGCTCAACCAAGAACATCACAAACTCTGCCTTGATCTAAGCAGTAATTTCTCCTCGCTGTCCTGAAAATTTCTCCTGCAAAGACATTAGCATGCTTGCCGTGGTGTATAATTTAGAAGAAGAAAAAAATTCCGTGACATAATCAGAGTCCGCGTTAAGATGCAAGAGACGTTCAAACAGATAAAAGTCAGGGCGGCTTTCAGTTGGGAAACCACACTGTGAAGTAAGAAGGAGTGAGAAGGTCTGACAAGCGCAGATAATACTTCCTAAACCATTAACTTGCTGCTCTGAAGTCCCAACCCTTTAACTGCCTAATTTGATGAAAAAGTGTCTGGCTTGGATGTTGAAGAATGGAGAGTCCTTGGTGCTCCCTGAGCTTGGTTGTTTAAGGATGCTAGGAAAATGTTCCTGGTGTCCTTTCAGTTTCCCAGCCTGCATCCCAAAATTAGAATTGCCCACTAAGTCCACACTTACAACTCACACTCACATTCATCGTCCCTTGCTTGATGTTGCAGCAAAGGAACAACATGGCACAACCTGAGTCCAAGTTACATGGAACAATGTGAGTCCACGTTACTCAAGGAACTGTCTCACCCTAATGAGGTAGGCCTCACTTGCACTGGCAGAAAAAGTATGCTGAGGTCCCGTCGGCTAGGGAATCTGAGCTGGTGGGGTTCGGGAAAAAGGCCTTTTCTGCCATGGCTCCTGAACTCTGGAACATCATACCCCTTCAAGGTGAGATTCACTCCCCACTTAGCCTTCTGAAGTCTAGCTCTGCCAATTGGCCTAGGGACCGGATTGTGTGTGTGTGTGTGTGTGTGTGCGCGCGTGCGCACCATTCTGGAGGTGTTTATTGGATTAAATGGAAGATCCCACTTCCATCTGTTGTATACTGCCATTTTAGCTCATTCTTAATCTAATGTTATAGTTACTGTTTTAATCTTTCGTAATGCTGCTTTTAATAAATTATAAACCACCCAGAGTCATCTGACTGCATTGGATGGCATATAAATTTAATAAATAAAATAATAAATGAACTCAATTATGGCATTGAGTTACACAGTCAGTCAGATTATTATTGACCACATCTATACGGCTGCCCCTCTCACAAGAAATTACTCTGAGCAGCATACAACAAGCAATAAGCACCATAAATATGTAAAAATGTTCATTATGAAAATATAAAAAGTCATTATAAAAAAAAGGGAAAATTGTATTAATAAAAAATTAATACATACAAACCAGAAGTGGTATTCACTTACCTTCACTACTGGTTCACAAATATGAACGCATGTGCTTCGTACATTCGCTTGCGCCACCTCTGCGCACGCGCAGTGCCTTCCACGCATGCACATAACATCAAAAACGAGACATGATGACATCTGAGCGGGTGGGCAGAGCCTCCCGCAGCCACCGCTATCAGTTCGCGCAAACCAGCTGAATACCACTACTGATACAAACCCAGACAGAATTAAAAAAAAAAAAATCAATGACAATGAAGCCATTGTCTTCATTGTTTAAGAACAGCTCTGGCTCTCTGTCTCCTTGCACAGGCACTGAGAGGGCTGAAAGAAAAATATTCATGTACTCCCATATACTCCTCATCTTACAACCATTCAACCGTTCAAAGCTACAACGACTCTGAAAAAAGCGAGTTACGACTGCCACATGACCCTATTTGTCTGGATGCTTACAGTTGTTCAAATGATGATCTTAGCCGAACAACCACTTACTAACCTATGAAATCTATTTCAGCATGTGGAAGGGTGATGGAACCATTTGATAGAGGGACTTTGCAGGTTAAACTTTCCCAACCATGGGAAGATAGAGCCAATTCTTCCTCTATCAACAGCATTGACCAGATGGATTACACCACACACACACAGTCTTCATGTCTAAATGAGCTGTCATTTGTCATTTCCAAAACTGGTATTGGCTACTTGTACAGAGTGACTTGGAGCTGTTCCTTCTTATCAACTGGTCCATATTCAAGGGAGGAACGGACTAGCTGTTGGGTGTAACCAATGACACTCTCTTTGTTTAACTATACAGGGTGTGTGTATGTTTGTGTGTGTAAACTACAGCCAAATGGGAACCTTGTTAATCACGCAGAGGCATATGCAGACATCAACATTCCTAATGAGAACACCTCACATTTCATTGATTAGGGGACTGGAGGCTAAAACATATGAAGAATGGTTGCAGGAACTGGGTATGTCTAGTTTGATGAAAAGAAGGACTAGAGGAGACATGATAGCAGTGTTCTAATATCTCAGGGGCTGCCCCAAGGAAGAGGGAGTCAAGCTATTCTCCAAAGCACCTGAGGGCAGGACAAGAAGCAATGGGTGGAAACTAATCAAGGAGAGAAGCAATTTAGAACTAAGGAGAAATTTCCTGACAGTTAGAACAATTAATCAGTGGAACAACTTGCCTCCAGATGTTGTGAATGCTCCAACACTGGAAGTTTTTAAGAAGATGTTGGATAACCATTTGTCTGAAGTGGTGTAGGGTTTCCTGCCTGGGCAGAGGGTTGGACTAGAAGACCTCCAAGGTCCCTTCCATCTCTGCTATTCTATTCTATTCTATTCTATTCTATTCTATTCTATTCTATTCTATTCTATTCTATTCTATTCTATTCTATTCTATTCTATTCTATTCCATTCCATTCCATTCTATTCTTTAAGAAGAGATGTCTTAAACCTGTCTTTTTCAGAAAATATTCTGAGGGAAATACTTGGGATATTTTTTTTTCTTAATCACACTTTCCTAAGGAAAGCTGTCCTGCCAGATCTTACATAGTTCTTCTCACTGCACCTACACTTGGAGCATCCTGGGGTGTGTGAAGTAATCACTAAGTCACCAACAGAGTTCTCATTGGCACAGGTGAGAGGAAAGAAGTAAAAGTTCTGATGCTTGACCTCTTTACAAATAGCGTGAACATGTTCTTCCTTCTGGACAAATTAAACATTTTATTTCCCTGTCCACATATTGGTTGGATTATTCTGAAGGATCGCATAACTCTAAGAACATACAATGATTACTACAGATCTCTTATGAAGGATATTGAGCAGGGAAGGGGAAGGATGGTATTTACTAACTAAAAATCATTTTACACTAAATCTAAGTTGAGCAAGGTTTTCGTGAAGCCACACTGACAGTGTTTTAGCAAGCAGCTGTTGCTGCTGGAAAACTAAATTAGGAATTTGTCAGCCATGTCTTTGCAGGGCACAGAACTATGAAAGCAGTAAGCCTTACTTATTTGGGGCATGTATCATGGAGTTTGTGATACAAGTGTGATGCTTTCATTAAAATGACAAAAACACTCAGAGGCCTCAGGGAACTTGTAATCATTGTACAAATTTAACTAACTAGTTTAGATGATCTCAAGAAAATGCTAGAAACTCTGTATTACAAGAGTAAACACTGGCATACCTTTTAAAATACTCTGAAAATCTCCCCCTCTTTTTTGGTTGTTATACTGTATGTAAATTGCTTCAGGAGGTAGGTAGGTAGATAGATGGATGGATGGATAGATAGATAGATAGATAGATAGATAGATAGATAGATAGATAGATAGATAGATAGATAGATAGATAGATAGATAGATAGATAGATAGATAGATAGATAGATAGATAGATAGATAGATAGATACATAGATACATAGATACATAGATACATAGATACATAGATAGATACATAGATGGATGGATGGATGGATGGTAGACAGACAAACAGACAGACAATAAAATAACCTTCACTGGAGCAAAGATAAAGCCACACTTGAGTTTGATTGTGTGGCTCTAACAAGATTGCTCGGGTTACATGAAGAAAATGTGAGAAAATGTGACTTGCTCTTCTAGGTAAGAGCTCCCATATGAGAAGATAAGAGATCTCCCAAATCCAATTTAACTGTAAATAAATCAATAAATAATTTCAAGGCTAGGGACTAAACCTTCCAATTCAACTCCAACCTAATTTAATTTTAAAAGCAACTCTGCATTATTACACTTCACTGAAACCCGTCAGTAAGGGTATCCAACTGCTATTCAGATTTCTGAACATGTTTTCCCACAGCAGCAGCTTCAACAAGAAAAAATAAAAAGCTGAAATACCAGACTCCGGAGACATTTCATTCAGCAACTTCACCATGCCTTCCCCTTGGGTCTCAGTCCATTTCTTAATAGGTGATCCACCCCCGATCCGCCTGTATTGCTCTTGGATTTTTGGAGTACGTCGCTTTGCAATAAAAGGTCCTAATTTACTGAAATACATAAAATAGATACGGTTAATAACCATACATTTTACCTTCTTCCCCCTTGATGGGTTAAAAATAAACTTTAATGCTGAACATACAGACACACTTAGAGTGCTAATATAGTGCTACTATGCTACAGCTGAGTTCTGTCCAAAAAAGTCTCTGAAGAATCACTTTAAATGTAAGTCCATTTGCATATTATAATAATTATTTCTTGTGACAATATCTTTAGCACCATCAATAACATCTGCCTATCTCAGGTCCTTGGGAAGGACTGGATAGTTGAATAAAAATGCCACATCCAATCTAAACATCTGGCTGACCAACTGCAACCAACCATAATAATAGGACTTCCTCAGTATCTGGAAATATTGAATTTATTAGACCTGAACACTCTAATATTTTTTTATAAAAATACCCTGCTTGGAACTGCCCATATTCTTAGATGGTCTCTTAATATTTCTTAGGTTTTTGGTTAGGATTTGACTCATTAAGTCTCGACCAGTTCTTAGAGTGCCAATCTAACTGTACATTACCCATACAAAATTAGGTTATTAGGTTAAAGGTAAAGGTTCCCTTGCACATATGTGCTAGTCGTTTCTGGCTCTAGGGGGTGGTGCTCATCTCTGTTTCTAAGCCGAAGACACTGTCCGAAGACAACTCTGTGGTCATGTGGCCGGCATGACTAAACACCAAAGGTGCACGGAGCACTGCTACCTTCCCACCAAAGTGGTCCCTATTTTTCTACTTGCATTTTTTACGTGCTTTCGAACTGCTAGGTTTGCAGAAGCTGGGACAAGTAACGGGAGCTCACTCCGTTATGCGGCGCTAGGGATTCGAACCGCTGAACTGCCGACCTTCTGATCAACAAGCTCAGCATCTTAGCCACTGAACCACCACGTCCCTTTTATTATTAGGTTATAGCAGGTTAAAACTATCGTGGGATTTCTGAATTCAAACTGACAGAGTCTTGACTCATAACACACCAGATTTAAGTATGGCTGAAAAAAAAAGTGTGGATAATTGATATAGCGATTCCAGGAAATAGAAGAATAGAGGAGAAAAATTGGAGATTTCCAAGTATCAAGACCTGAAAATTGAAACCAAAAGATTAAAGCATGAACTGGCCGTGATGTTCCCATTGTTCTATACCAAAAAATCTTGGACAGCACTTAGAAAATCTATGCATTGTGCATTCCATCTGTCAATTACCGAAGGCCACAACTGCTTGGATCTTCACATATACTATACCCGTGATGGCGAACCTATGGCATGCATGCCACAGGTGGCACGCAGAGCCATATCTGTGGGCACATGAATGTTGCCCTAGCTCAGCTCCAGCACGCATGCGTGCTCCGGCCAGCTGATTTTCGGGCATTTCAGGCCCACCGGAAGTTGGGAAACAGGCCTCCCCAGGCTCCTAGAACGCCTCTGGAGCCTGGGGAAGGCAAAAAATGGGCCTTTCGGGCTCACCATGCCATCGAGTGCCAAAACCAGAGGGGAGCACCGGGGAGTCATGCATGTATTCATCGGGGGCGGGGCACATTGAATTATGGGTGTGGGCACGTGCACACTCAACCCCTCCACGCTCCTCCCCGGTTTTGGCATGCAGCGGCAAAAAGGTTAGCCATCACTGTACTATACTATACCAATACACTACAAAATCTTAGGTTCTTAGGAAGGTTCTTTGTGTATAAAGGTCAATACCATCTAAAAAAGCTGTCAGCTGTGACATCACGTGTTTATGTCTATAATAATAATAATAGACAAAAAGACGAAATCCAGTCTAAGCATCCGACTGATAGTATGACCAACCATAATGATAATAGGATGTAGCAATTCCTGAATATTTTGCATCCTGCCTTTACCCAAAAGCTGTAGCTCTTTCATGTTGCAAGGGCTGACATAATCTGAAGAATGATTAATGGCTTTTATTACATTTTTTAAAAAAATTATTTTTATATGCCACCCTTCTCCAGAAGACTCAGGGCCCCACAAACCGGGTCCTCATTTTACCCACCTTAGAAAGGATGGAAGGCTGAGTCAACCTTGAGCCTGGTGAGAATTGAACTCGCAGTAATTGCAGGTAGCTGGATGTTAAATGCTGCCTTAGTAGGAGGCATTAGCCTCCTACGCCACTCAGGCTTAATGGGTAATGCGTGATTAAGAAACTGAAAGTAGGTAAGCACAAGTAGGTGCAACTGGATAAAGAAAAAACATGCACATGAGCACTCATCCATTTCTTTAGATATAAATGTATTCTCCCTTTTCCCTATAGTGCTCTCTGGATATTTTGCTAATCCCCAGGTAATGGCAAAGAATTCTGCAAGCCTCAAGGTGGAAAAACATGACCTACTAAATCATCCTGCTAGCTTAGCGGAATAGTTAAAATGCACTCTATGTGCATGAGAGGGCTTGGAAAAACCCATGAAGCTACAGAAATGCAAAGAAGGGTCTTTTAAAAAAACAAATTAATTATACTCATTTTGTGCAATTAAACACGTTCTTAAGCTTCTCTCTGAAGTTCATTAGGATAATCAGTAGCTGAAGGATTGTCTTACTTTTGCACCGGAAGTGTCATTAGATCTCTATCAAGAAAAAGCCTTTGCAGGAACCCATGGACATCTTCTAGGGTCTCTGGGCCCCCCATATTTAACATTAAGATCCCTGTTTTAGGTTTCCTGTGGAGAAAAAAAAAAGAGAGAATAAAATGCCTTTCATACACCATTTATAAATTTAAAATTATAATGTATAATTATCTATTAAAAATGGTCTTTTTATAATCTTATTGGGTATTTTTAACATTGATTTTGCTTGTTTTTACCGTTGTGAGCCGCCCTGAGTCCTTTCGAAGATAGGGCGGCATACAAGTTCAAATAATAAATAATAATAAATAAATAAATTACAAAATTATAATTTATAAATTAAAGTCAGATTTTACTTTTGATAACTGTAGTTAACTGTATCTAATTGTCTTCTTGCAGGACTTTTCCCCTAAAGGTCTTATTTACTTGTTTGCTTGTTTATTAAATTTAGATGCCACCATCTCATTATCAAGCAAATCTGGGCCACTTACATATCATAAAATAACACTATAAAACACAACTTTTTTTGTGGTCAACCAGTCAGGATGATGGCACCTAACTGGTACATCTTTTGTGGATAATCACGTAAGATTGTTTTTGTCTTTGGTTGTTTTCCTAGGTATCCCAGGGTAATTTTTTATTATCGCTGGGAGGAAAGTATTATGGCTGAATGGAGAAAGAGAACATACAACATAGAATCAGAGGGATGGAAGGGACCTTAGAGGTCTTCTAGTCCAACCGCCTGTTCGAGCAGAAGACCCCATACCATTCAGTTGGTCAGAGTTCTAAAGGATAAAATCTGGCACTTCCTATATCTGTCCATTTCACCTGTTCTTTCCAGGTACCTTAAGTCTATAACATGGACTCTCCTGGCTGAGGAAAAAACTCAGGTGTGAGACACATATGCAGGTCTCTATCCAATCAAAGCACAAAACTACTACACAGGTTTGTCCTGAACTTACAACCACATATGGGGTCAGAATTTCCATTGCTAAGCAAGGAGATTGGTCAGTGGGTCCCACCATGTTTTTACAATTTTTGCCATGGTTGTTAAGCAAATCACCACAGTTGTTAAGCGAATCCACCTTCCCCTATTGACTTTGCTTGTCAGAAGCTGGTTGGGAAGGTTGCAAAGGGTGATCATATGACCTCAAGAATGCTACAACTGTTGTAAATACATGTAGGTTGCCAAGTGCCAGAATTTTGATCACATGACTGTGGGGCTGCTGCATTAAGTGTGAGGGCTGGTTGTAAGTCATTGTTTTGTGTGTGTGCCACATAAATAGTTGTAAGTTGAGGACTACCTCCCCTTGACAATGTCTGCAACTTTTTAAAAAGTATTAGAAGTTTAATTTTCTCATCATCCACTTGTTCCCTTGCCTTTCAGGAAATGAACAGTCATAAACCTTTAACATAAAAAGTTAATGAAAAAAGAAAACAAATATTTTAATCTCATTTAGGGCATAAAGACAACAAAATAGTTATGAATGTGCAGCAATTAACACTCTTAAAGAGCCAAGTCCTGCTTTTCCCCCTAAGATTTTCATTCTGAAAACAGATACTTTTTTTAAAAAAAACAGAAATCCCAGTTTTACTACCAGTCCTGGGAAAATATCAATCCTTTGACCACTAACCTTACAGTATTTGTGTCTCACAAATTAAAAATATCATGAAAAGCTGATTCCAGGGAATAATTCTAAAAACAATAAAAAGTGAATTCTTTTAAATGACCTGTGTTAAATTTCTTCCAACCACACTGTTCTCTTTTAGCACAAACAGGCAAGTCTTCAAAATCTTTTGTCCTGAGTAAAAAGAAAATTGACTATAGCTTTATCCTGGGCATGCTGCAAATCCCCAAGACAAAAAACAAAAAATAAAAAGCCCAAGATATTCTTCTGCATCAAATCTCAAAGCAAGTAACAGGGTAATCTTACACTCAGAAGTTAATTCTTTGAATCTAAGTTCACTGGGACGTATTCTCAAATATGCTCCCAGCAAGAGATTAGAATAAAAAGCACATGGAGTATTTGATCTCTCTGAGCTTGTTTTCTGGCAAATGTTTCATTACCTAACTAGGTAACATCATCAGTGTAGGTGAAGGTAGAAACTACACCCCCATTAAAACCAGCACGGCAAGCCTCTGCATATAAACAGCCAGCAAACCCTCTTCTCACTGATAACATTACCTAGTTAGATAATGAAGTATCTGCAAGAAAACAACCAGGCTCAGGGAGCACCAAGGACTACACAGTTCAACCCTGATCTACAAGTATTCTCTTCTATTGGAATAGAAAGCATATTATTAAAAAAGTTTTGCAGCAAGTTTTCTCTGCATGAAGAATTCCAGCTACAGGAACTGCAGCTTTGAGACAAACCAAAACCTATAAATTAACGAATAGATTACCAAAAGGAGTAGATTTTCTTCCTCATTTACCAGTTTGCTCATTCTCAGTCAACTGTGGCTGCTTTAGCACCCCTTAAATGCCAGGTGAAAAGTACTATATGCCCATCCATTCAATTCCATTGGTGTGCCTTACCTCTTTTCAGGTTGAATCTGTGGCTTTGCTTTTTGTACAGCGGCTGTTGACTGCCATCTCCAATGCAACTGGACTCTTGTCTGATTCCAGCTATTCCTTTTTGCAACTAAAGGGAAGACAAGAGACCAAGCAATTTACTTCCTATAATTTTACTTCATGTTTTGAAAATATTTTGATCATCTAAAGCAGGGATCTCCAAACTTGGCAACTTTAAGACTTGTGGACTTCACTTCTGGGAGTTGAAGTCCACAAGTCTTATATATATATATATATATATATATATATATATATATATATATATATATATATATATATATATATATATATATATATATATATATATATATATATATATATATATATATATATATATATATATATTATTTTATAAACAAACAAACATACAATACATAAACATTCAGTGTATCATCTAGGTCAGTGTTTCTCAACCTTGGCCACTGGACGATGTGTGGACTTCAACTCCCAGAATTCCCTAGCCGGCTCTGCAGAGCCGGCTAGGGAATTCTGGGAGTTGAAGTCCACACATCGTCCAGTGGCCAAGGTTGAGAAACACTGATCTAGATGTTTCTATTGTGTCTTCATCTTCTTCTTACTCCACTGATCTTCAGCGTTTCTTTATTTTTCCCATTTCTTTATTATAACATTCTCCCCATACTTCATTTATTATAACATTTTCTTGTTTACTATTAATACATTTATCTATATCTCTTCCCTAACCAATTGTAAAATTGTCTCTATTCCGAATCCTCTCTTTCTTTAATTATCAAAGTCAGTCTATTCATTTCTGCACAATCTAATATTTTCTTAATTACTTCATCTTCTGAAGGGATTTTCTCTTACTTTCCAACTTTGCACAAATACTATCCTCGCTGCAGTTATTACATGTATAATCAAATATACCTTTTCTTTGCTAATTCTCTCTGGAAGGATAGCCAATAGGAACAGCTCAGGTTTTAAATCAGTATGTTGTTCAAGCATTTCTTCTAACCATGTCCACAAGTCTTAAAGTTGGCAAGTTTGGAGACCCCCTGCTCCAAAGCAACAATCTCCAACCTTCGCAACGTTAAGGTTGGAGATCATGTGGCTCAGCAGACTAAAAGCATTGTGATTAATACCAGCTGTCTGCAATTACTGTAAGTTTGAATCTCACCAGGCTCAAGGTTGACTCAGCCTTCCATCCTTTCTACGGTAGGTAAAATGAGGACCCAGTTTGTGGGGCCAATAAGCTGACTTTATATAAATATACAAAAGTATGAAGGCTATTGCTTAACGCTTTGTAAGCCGCCCTGAGTCTCTGGAGAAGGGCGGCATATAAATCAATTTTTTTTAAAAAAATACAAAAAAATAATAATAAAGACTTCAACTCCCAGAATTCCCCAGCCAGCCAGCATTGTATCCAACCTGCAGCATGGCTGGCTGGCTGAGGAATTCTGGGAGTTGAAGTCCATAAGTCTTAAAGTTGCCAAGTTTGGAGACCCCCTGCTCTAAAGCAACAGTCTCCAACCTTCGCAACGTTAAGACCTATAGACTTCAACTCCCAGAATTCCCCAGCCAGCCAACAGTGTATCCATCCTGCAGCATGGCTGGCTGAGGAATTCTGGGAGTTGAAGTCCGTAAGGCTTAAAGTTGCCAAGTTTGGGAGATCCCTTATGCAACCTGCGGCCAAGTGAGGTAACAAAATCCTGCCTGGGGTGGCGGGGGGGGGGGTGTGAGTGGACAAGCATTGGGACCTTGCTTAGTCCCTTTCCCATGGCGAGGTTACCCTCTCGCCTCGAGCCACCCTGCGTGGCTTTCATGGCTTGCCAAACCCCAAACACATTAGCGCGATTTCTGGCTGGATGCAACGCGGGAGAAATCCCAAGGACCCTCCAGAGCAGGGGTCTCCAACCTTGGCCATTTTAAGACTTGTGGACTTCAACTCCCAGAGTCCCCTCAGCCAACTTTGCTGCAGGATGGATAGTGCTGGCTGGCTGGGGAATTCTGGGAGTTGAAGTCCACAAGTCTTAAAATGGCCAAGGTTGGAGACCCCTGCTCCAAAGCTCGAGCGCCTTTTGATGCCAGAAAAAGCCAGCGGGATCGATGCCTCTGTGCCCCCAGCAGTTTAGGTAACAGCGGCCCGGCTGGGTGCAAACACCACCCAGCCACACCCCATAGCTTTTCCCCTACAGAAAATCGACCACTCCCCCAAATAAAACTATGCCCAAGCTCCCCCATAGCCCCTGCAAGAGGCAAGGCAAGCGCTCCAGCATTCAACCGAGGCACCCTGCATTCCGCCTTCCCCAATCTTAAACTGCGGATCTGGAAAATCCTGCAAGAATTTTTTTTCCCCCCTTTGAAATAAATAAAAAACAAGCAAACAAGGCAATTGACATACTTACATGGATGCAAGGCTCGACTCGCAGCTCGGAAGGCAGCAGCCATACTTGTGTAAGCTCAATAGATTCCCCTCCTGTACGGCAGCCGCAAGGCACAGCAAGTCTTTCCAAAGGGAACCGGATTGCTCTTGTTGCATCCCTTCTCCCAAGTCTCTTAGGCTCTGCCAGGCATGTTAGTTCCCTTCGGCAAACCAGCGGAGGGGGCGGAGCCTTCAGGAAGACAAGGCAGCCCCTCCCTCCTCCCCCGCCCCCTCTCTCTCTCTCTCTCGGTGGTTGCCGGAAGACAAAAAAGAGGGCGGAGTCAGGGGGCAAAGCGGTGAATCAATGAGCGGTCCGAGTGACTCAGCGCTTCGGGTTCGCATGGAACTAGCTGAGGGGAGCTACGGCTGATGATGTAGCTGAGCCTCTCAACAAGCGCGGGCGGGGGTGGGTGGGAGACGAAGTACTTTGGTACGAGGATGAGAGACCACTAGGAAATCCATCGCTTGAATTAGGTAGACAAAAGCACTCAGTAAAAATCCAAATGGCCATTTTAATTTAATTAATTTAATTAATCATATTTCTATGCCGCCCAACTCCCAAGGGACTCTTACCACTTACCACTTAAGAGTGGTAAAGAGATACAGAAGTTTCAAAAATCCTGCTAGGTGGCTGGTATCGAACTTTTCAGCTTGACAACTCTGAGTGCAGAACTTTCATTGTCCAGTAATCATTACAAGTGGAGTCCCAAAGGTGTTTTTTTCAAGAGGCAGCTGGACTTTCTGCTTTTTCTTTGAAGACGTTTTGCTTCTCGTCTTCTTGGATGAGAAGTGAAAGAAAAAACAGTGGTGCAAGGGTTGAGGGAAGGTTTTTACAATATTTTTTATAGATATTAAATAGCGAAGATGGTATTTGATTATACGTAGTGGATTTGTAGAGAATAAGATGAATAAGTTTATGCAAAGTTATTAAGTAAGGAATGTTTCCAGGAAGAATCAATATAAGTTTATGGGGTAAAAAGTAAAAATAAGGTTTTTACAATATATTTTATTTGAGATTGGTTAAAATATTGTGTTAAGGTGTTAATATATGTAAGGGTTGGAGATGTGATGGTTAATTGTAACTGGGCTCTGATTGTGTAATACTGGAAGAAAAAAGACTTGCTTATTATTGAAGAACAGACAAGAACGAAGGTGGATTGATTACTTTCAAGCAATAATTGGTTTAAATAGTTATATTTAGATATGAACAAGGGGAGCTAAAGTGCAAGAGGGAGATAAATCTATGGATAGTTAGCGTGTTTTGTTTTTGTTTTTTGTTAAATGTTATACCCTGTATTTGCTCTGAGAAGGGGGGGGGAGAGATGGGGCAGGAGGGGGGAGGAGGGAGGGGAAAATCTGTAAAAAATTTTAAAACTTTACAAAAAAAAAAGTGAAAGAAAAAACAAAGTCCAGTTGCCTCCTGAGGGGGCGGGGATGGGGGGGGGAAGCACCTTTGGGACAACCATGACCTGGATGACTGAGAATCTCTACAGACTTTTAGCTATACAATTTGGGATGAAAATCCTTGGAATGGTGTGGGAGTAGGAATGGATTTTCAGAGGAAAAATTGGAGACTACAGGAACCAGGAGCACTACTTGGGTGATCCTGAGGACACAGATAAACCTCCAAGTGCTTCAACCACCCTCTAAAAGGATGCAAATGACCAGCTGTCTACAAGGAATATAAATCCTTCCATTCCCCACTATCCTGTCAGAGCTGAAGATGCTTCTTGGATGAGAAGCGAAACGTCTTCAAAGAAAAACCAGAAAGTCCAGTTGCCTCTTGAAAAACCACCTTTGGGACAATCATGACCTGGATGGCTGAGAATCTCCACAGACATTACAAGTGGAGTTTAAATAAGGGAGTCTGCTTGGTGCAGAAGCTGGATTGAGATCCATTGACAGATGCAGATTTGCTATTTAGAGTCCCAGTTGGCCAGCAATGTTTGTGCTTCTCCACCTTCAAAGCACAAACCTGGTATGGCCAACTGGTGGCTCTAAAGTCAGATACAACCGTGGACGTGCATTTTTGCAGCCCATGATTATTGAAAACTCTAGCATAATCCTCCAAATAAAGATCCCAAAGCAGAAACATTGGTGTTTTATCTTCGCCTGAAGTCTTCATTCAGTTGGAAGAATTGCCTATTTTTTTGAAGGTGCAGATATTTTTTTGAAGGAACAATAATATACTTTGCTGTGAGGTTTATTGATGTCCTCGCCCCTATCAGTAGCTGCCTTGAAAGTTCTGTTGCAATGGAATTATAAGATAAAAATGCAGAAAGTGGGCAAGACTTTGTTGCAAAAGCTTATCCAAAGATCACTCAATATTTAGCGAGTTTATTAGCTCCCTCAGTACAAATGAATAAGGTTTCATATTGTCAAGGCTTGTGGCAACAATTATTGTGACAGCGCGGGGAGATTTTTGTTACTTTGGATAATATAAATTAAATAAATAAATGGCAGATGAACCAGAAATTCTTCATTGTTCATAAGGTTAGATTTTTGTATTGGATGCTGCAGACATAAAACAGGCAATTTTATGTCTTTTACTCCAGGAAACACTTGAGGGACGATTGTATGGCATCATCTATAAACACATCATACATATTACTCATGAGCAAATATTGTAAAATGCACTGTATTAGGAGTGGAACTGCCAAGTTCTGATGTATTTCGGGAAAATTTGTACAGGTAGTCCTTGATTTACAATAGTTCATTTAGTGACCGTTCAAAGTTACAACTGCACTGAAAAAAGTAACATGACCAGTTTTCACACTTATGACTGTTGTAGCATCCCCATGGGAAGTGATCAAAATTCAGAAGCTTGGCAATTTGCATTTATGATTGTTGCAATGTCCTGGGATCATGTGATCCCCTTTTGCAGCTTTCTGACAAGCAAAGTCAATGGGGAAGCCAGATTCACTTAACAACAATTTGACTAATTCAAGGGTCAGCAACCTGCGGTTCTGGAGCCGCATGTGGCTCTTTCATCCCTCTGCTGCGGCTCCGTCACTCAAAATATGTGTCACAACCGCCAATGTGCGACACCCACTGGCATGCAATTTATTGAGCTTTTCAACCCCCGGTAGGGCAACCATGGATAAATCCAAGAAAAGTTTCAGAAGAAAACAGAACATTTACTTCAACTACCTATGCTAGTTTTGTGGCTGCTCAAGAAATAGTCAGGCATGAGAAGGGTTTTGTGGCTCCTGGTGTTTTCTTTTCTCTGGGAAACGGATCCAAATGGCTCTTTGAGTGTTTAAGGTTGCAGACCCCTGGACTAATTGAATAACTATAGTGATTCAATTAACAACTGTGGCAACTGTTAACAACTGCGCCTTGGTGGTGCAGCAGACTAAAGTGCTGTTAAGTAACACCAGCTGCCTGCAATTACTGCAAGTTCAAATCTCACCAGGCTCAAGGTTGACTCAGCCTTCCATCCTTTCGAGGTAGGTAAAATGAGGACCCGGTTTGTGGGGGCAATAAGCTGACTTTGTATAAAAAAGAACACTGCTTAGTGCGGGCCAAAAGCCCTACTAAGCAGGTATATACAAAAGTATATACCTATCACTTAACGCATTGTAAGCCGCCCTGAGTCTCCGGAGAAGGGCGGCATATAAATCGAACCAATAAATAAAATAAATAAATAAGGCAAACTCAACTTAACATGTTTCACTTAGCAACAGAAATTTTGGCCTCAATTGTGGTCATACGTCAAGTACTTGTTTTCACTGAAACACGGGGGTTCCTCATAGCAGAAAAAAACCAAACGGCCCATTTCTTGTCATACTAATTAAGCCATAATATGGTTTGATTGAGCTTGGTATGCTGAGCTACCCCACAGATTTTGGAGATACAGCATGCTGCAATGGTTAAAGTGTTGGGCTGGCATTGGGGATCACAGATTTAGATTCCTTTCTCACTTTCCATCTTTGTAAGTGACTTTGGGCCAGTCGTATTCTTTCATCCCAACTGGCTTTACATGGTTGCTGGTGGGAAGACTGGATGACCTTATAAGGCAGGATGTATCTCTAGAGAAAGAAGCTAGCGTATACGTTTCATATGATTGAAGCAGCATAAAAGCAAGCTTAATAAAATCTATACTGCCCAGAAGAGTTGATACTGACTTAATGGCATATAATCATTTAATATATTTTGGGTTGGTAAAATGTGGCTTAGGGAACGTCTTCATATAGTACAGGTTTCAATCAATTTCAAATGTTCAAAAGATAAATGGAAAACTAGCAGGTTGCCAAGTATCAGCCTGCTTCACAGGTCAAAATGCCTGTCTTAGGTTGTAGTTGTGACCACCTTGTTAGGAAGGGTGAGCTCGGAAGAGAACAGGAAGCCATTTTGACCAATACACCTTTCTCAGCAGGTGTTTTATTTTGTGACCAATGGGAATTGGTCTTGACCTCTTCCAGCAGCCTACATTTCTATCCCTTTCTTCCAGCTCATCTTAAGTTTCAAGAATGCCTCTAAGTTCCAAGTAAGCCTTGAATCTTAAGAAAATCATAAGAAAAATGGTGGTTTATTTGAAAACAAGCCTTGAAAGAAGGCAAAACTTAATTGGGGTAGAGCATTTGGGGGAGAACTAATGTTTCTTAGCTTTATCAACTTTAAGATGTGTGGACTTCAACTCCCGGAATTCCCCAAGCAGCATGATCATCTCTTTTTCCTCAAAATCCTGTTAGTTGCTCCTATCCTTTGGAACAACTTGCCACAGAAGGTTAAGATATCCCCAGGGGTGGGCTTCAAAAATTTTAACAAGCGGTTCTCTGCCCGGTTGCTGGGTGGGCATGGCCATGGTGGGCGTGGCCTAGTCGACCTCCTGCACCACTGCGTGCGGGGGGGTGGGGGCTTTTTGCCCTCCTGGGCTCCGGAGGCTTTCCTCAAGCCTCCGGGAGGGTGAAAACGGCCTCCCCAGGCTCCAGAGGCCCTCTGGAGGCTGGAAATGGGCTTCCGGTAGGCCTGTTTTTCGCCCTCCCCAAGCCTCTGTGAGCACCCTGCACTTACCTGCATCCAAAATAGGCCGTGTGGGGACTCCTGGGAGGGGCAGGGTGGAAGGAGCCAGCCAGGAGTGTGATTTGGGGGTTCTCCGAACTGCACAGAATCTTAGCTAGACGTTCTCTGAACCTCTGTGAACCCTCAGCAGCCCACCCCTGGATATATCCCTCTTTTAGCCTCCAGGAAAGCCCTTAAAACCTGGCTATGTTGGCTGGAGATGACTGGTACTAACAGTGAAGGCACCCCCACCTCCTCCCTCCAAGCCACTGTTTTTTGGCTTGTTTTAAGTTTTGCTATTTTAATCCGTTTTTACATTTATAATTGTAGTAAGCCGCTCAGAGTCGCCTGAACTGCAAGATGGGTGGCAAATAAATTTGACAAATAGATATTTTAAGAACTGGCAAAAGGAAGACAAATGGGACAGTCATGTGGAACATTTTTTCCCCTCTCCAATGCTCTGAATTTATTGATTGCAGCTCTTGAAAGGGGGACACAGCAGTTAACAGAAACATGTAAAGTTGAGATAAAACGTACATCAAAGAATGCTGCCAGAGCTGGCAATCCAGAATCTCCTATGTTCCTTCTACATTTTTTTTCCTAATTGTTTTGGTGGCTCAGAGGCAGTTTACATTTCAACCGTCCTATGTCAGTAAAAACATTTAAAGGAAAGCTAAGTACAACTCGGCCCAAGTACTTGCAGACTAGGAAATATCAAAAGTAATAGCAATACATTCAGCTTTCTTCAATTGCCAGTTCCCAGCTCCTTTGGAGGGAATAAAGATGTCAAGTATTTTTCTGAATCAACCGTTTAGCGTAACTCATATTCACAGATCCTGAAAAACAAGCTAATTAGCTGTAAAATACAGAAACCGTTCTCCTGAGCCATGCTGGAACTTAAATAGTAGTCATCCGTAGGAAAGTACTGAATGCTACCAAGATAGCTCAATAGACTATTTTTAAGATCCCAAGGTAGTGGGTCAAAACTGGGCTAGAATTGTCCTTTTTCCACAGGATTTTATTTGGCCACAATTTATATCTGCTATTCGTATTGGCATCAGCAAAGTCTGCTTCCTAATGTTTATTTTCCCCAAATCCGATATCAAATCCTGAATCCAGCTCCTACTAAAAATTATGCAATGCCTTGCATTTTTTTTTTCTTTTTACTTTTCTGAGAGCCCAGGGCTACAAAGTGTTGTTACAGATCATATGACCTTGAAGTAGAGCCCACAGCTAGCTTCCACCGGCAATCAATGATTTCAAATATGTTAAAAGAATACGTGAGAGTGAAACCAGGTTGAGACAATCAGAGGGGAAGACATTTCTGGAATCAGTAGTCTGGAATTTAAATTCCAATTCAAAGCAATTAATTTCATTTGGGAAAAAAACAACAACATCTGTACGTATTTGTGGGATGGAGACATGAAACCATGAGGAGGAAACTGCTTAAGGTTGGATAGACTTTGTCCATCAAGAAACTTTTGATTAGGGTTTGCATCGCTGAACGAAGCGAGGGTATAGGCATACATCTCGGATATGGTGTCTGTTCAGAATCCAGGTAAGGAATCGCTCCAGGCCTAATCCGTAACCACCATGAGGACATGTGCCATATTTACGCTGCAAAGTCAAAAACGAGACAGGCGTCAATAAATGCCTAATGAACAAACCACCTTGCAACCCCAAACCCAGAACTGTGACTTAATAGTGTATATTTACATGTCATGATAAGCCAAGGTGATTCGCCTGGGGTTTGCTTACAAAGCCAGCCCTCATCCATTGCTAAGCCATACAGTTGTGCAAATCAAGACACCTGAGATTATTTTAACACCTCAGAGCTGGGGACAACTTAACCTTCAGGATTTATGCGGGTATTCCCATTCTACTTCCAAAGAATTCAGGATTACGATGAACTGATTCCATTGTCACACAAGCCTGTGTTGTGGGTTAGTCTGAAAAAAAATGTAGCGCCATTCTCCGGCTGATATCAACAAGGGAAGTTTGCTCAGAAGAACGGGCTGGAGAATGGCTGCCATTCTGGAGCCTTGCTCCAATTTGGGTTAGTAGCTGAGCGCTAAGAAAACCTGCTAGGCATGAAAGCCAGCTGGGTGACTTGGAGCCACTCACTCTCTTGGTCCAACCCACCTAACAGAGTTGTTGTTTTGGGGAAAATAGGAGAAGAAAGGGATATTAGGTATGTTTGCTGCCTTGAATTACTTATAAAGTATTAAAGACAGGGATGGATGGATGGACGGACAGGTAAGCCGTCTGCTCATACAGACCGACTGCATATATTCCAAAAAGCTTGCCTCTTAGATAACATCTGATATTTTAAAACAAATATCTCCTGCAAGCAATGGCTTCTGAGTGACATCTTGTTGCATGAAAATCTTTTTAGACGTTTCATAATCCTTGGGCCAAAGTCCAAACAAGGCATTACACTGTTCATACAATTATTGCTCGAATATATATTTCAACTAAATCACCAGCAGGGGAGAGAATCTCCCTGATTGGCAGGGAGAAAACAGATGAATGAAAACTCATCAGCAGAAACAGAGATTATAGGCTTTTCCCCATAGCCAATTCCCCCTCCTGTCAAAAAATCTTAAACCTCTTCCCCTTTGGAATAAGAAGCAGCCATCTAACAATCAGGCTGTGTGCCACATTCAATGTGTAAGGGGTGGAACCTAAGGCAAATGAAAAACAGTTTGGAAGTTTGAGATCAGAAGCATATTATGGGTTTTTTTGTTTTTTTTTCATGCTGAAGAATGAATTTTGTTTTAAAGAGTAGTCTATTAGGTTTACCCTGCAAAAATGCTTAGAATCTTCTGAATGTTCATTTTATGGAATTAACATTAATGATTATTAATAGGATTTATCCCCATGTATTTAATGATTGGCATCTTTTTTTTCAGATTGATAATTATGTTACCAATTTGGGAAGCTTTTCTAGAACTGTTCCAAAAGCTTTGTTTCCAAAATTTTTTAGCATTTTCTACATCCGTGATGTCACCTGGCACACACGGCGTCGCCCGTTCCTCTTCCGGGTTTTTGGCGCACATGTGCGTGCTACGATCAGCTGGCCTTTTTGCATGCAGCAGTGCCGGAAACTAGAAGAGCTGGTCTTCTATTTTCCTGCGTGAGCATGTGCACTAGCCAGCTGATCGTCACGTGCGCAGGTGCACCAGAAACCCGGAAGAGTAGCTGGCTGAAACCGGAAGTTCAGTAGCTGAAACCGGAAGTTAAGCTTCGGGCATGTGCATGCGCTCTGGGCAACTCCTCTTCTGGGTTGTGGCCCAGACGTGCGCGCATGAAATCCACGCGCACTTTGCCTTTTCGGCACTCGGTGCCGAAAAGGTTTGCCATCACTGTTCTACATTAATTGGTCCACCAAAGTCTGCTGGATTTGATTTGATCTTTGGTTTGCCTTCCAATATTACTATGTTCCTGCCACATGGTAAACGAATGACAAGACAGGCCACCAACTCATAACACCTAATACGTACCTGGTCTGTATACCAATAATAAGGGGTGGGATCAATTCCTTCTCTCTTGTAACCTTCCAGTAGCTCTTCACTGTCCCAAATACGCATGGAACCTCCCACAATTTCACCAACATTAGGCATCAACACATCAACCTATAAATCAAGACAAAAAAGCCCATTGAGAGTCAGAAGTTGCATATGACTTACCATATTTTTCAGACTATAACACACACCGGAGTATAAGACGCACCTAGATTTCAAAGAGGAAAACAAGAAAAAAAAGTTTTTGGCCGCTACGCATCCGGTTTTTGTTCTCCTTGGCCCCCAAGAACACGCTGCAGGCCTCCCAAACTCTTCAGACGTCCCGTTTTTGCCAAAAATGGGCCTGTCCCAAAAACGGGATGCGCAGGGGAGTTTGTGAGGCAAAAAACCAGGGCCGTATTCGGTCTGTAAGATGCACAGACATTTCCACCCACTATTTTGGGGGGGGGGGGGGAAGTACGTCTTATAGTCCGAAAAACACAGTAACTTGGTTTAGAGTGGGTCTTTCAAAACTTCAACTCCTAGCTTACAACAATTATTGTATAATAATTAACCTTATAGTAGGTCACTCAGCAGAGTTGGGAAGCCAAACAGAAGGTACTGGTTGTAACATGTATGGTCCAAGGATTAGAGATGAGCAACACAAGGGTTCCGGGAAATTTCTCCTTTTCCCCTCCCCCTGTCAAATAACCAGATGGAACTGTAGGTGGACTCTCCATAAGAACATCTAGCCAAATATTACAAACAGAGATCTCCTGTGAGCTGTGGGTCTGAGTGACATCTTGTGGTCAATGACCTGTAAAACAGACTCCCAGGAAGAACATCCCAAACTCTGTGCTGGTGCCCAGAATTTTTTCAGTCTGAAAGGAGTCCTGGAGAGTAAAATTTAATAACTTAGAACAGGGCTGTCAAACTCGCGGGCCGGATGTGGCACGTACTGGCCACGCCCATGCCTGGTTTAGTGAAGTGGGGGGAGTCATGATACGTCATGTGACGACACGAGTTTGACATCCATGACTTAGAATCACTCTTTCCAATTTAGGAAAGATGCATTTCAATGCTGGAATGTTCTTTTTACCCTCTGCACTACAGGTTATGGTTACAAATATGTGTAGAACATTCCTCCTCAACCACAATTTAGCTTTCGGCATGGATTTAGACAGCAGACTAAACCAATCACATTATGGTTTAACCAGCCAGTCACTGACTTGGGATCCATCTAACACTTTAGGTAAAGATTCCCCTCGCACATATGTGCTAGTTGTTCCCGACTCTAAGGGGCGGTGCTCATCTCCGTTTCAAAGCCGAAGAGCCAGCGCTGTCCAAAGATGTCTCCGTGGTCATGTGGCCGGCATGAGTAAATGGCAAAGGCGCACGGAACACGGTTACCTTCCCACCAAAGGTGGTCCCTATTTTTTCTACTTGCATTTTTTACGTGCTTTCGAACTGCTAGGTTGGCAGAAGCTGGAACAAGTAACGGGAGCTCACCCTGTTACACAGCATTAGGGATTTGAACCACTGAACTGCCGACCTTTCGACCGACAAGCTAAGTATCTTAGCCACTGAGCCACCATGTCCCTTCTAACACTTTACACAGGATTATCTAAGATTCTACAGGATACCATTTTGGGTGTCATGAGACATCCGTTTTGAACTTATAGAGTCTTTCTTTTCCGAATGTACTAATGTTCTTTATAGCATAGAAAGCCAAACAAATACAGTACCAATAATCTGAAGTAAAACAGCTCAGGAGGGTCTATGGAGAGTCTCAATCATCCAGATAGGATTGTCCCAAAGGCAATTGGACTTTCTTGGGTTTTTTTTCCCTTGAAAACATTTCAATTCTCATCCAAGAACTAAAGAAGCTTCTTGGATGAGAAGCGAAATGTTTCCAAGGGAAAAAAAACCCCAAGAAAGTCCAGCTGCCTTTTGAAAAGGCCCTTTGGGACAGCCCAGGAGAATTCTGCCGCCATGTGGATGAGCTCTCATCTACCAAGAGCTGCCAGAAATCAAGAGACACCAGGGGAGGAAGAGATGCAAAATGACAGCACAGCATCGTACCATTACTCCTTCCCCAGGAGCTTGTGACATGATGCTCTTCAACTATTTTGATGAAAGCAGCAACACCGTGCAAATACTCAGGAATCAAGTGTTACTTTTTTTTAAATCCTGTTTTTGAATAGGTTTCAAGACCTTGCTAACCAGGTGGGGAATTTTAGACTCCACATTAAGAAGATGAGTAAGTTCCCCAACCCCCCCCCCCACTGCCGTATCTTGCATGCAATACACGAAAGGGAACACAAACTGACAGATTCAGTAAGACGGGCGTCCTCGGGGCAGCGCTGCATGTAGAAGGATTTAATCTCAGCAGGAAATCGACACAGCAAGATTGGTTCATTAATAGCATCGGTCATCTGTCTCTCTGGAGCTTCTGGGATATCCTGTGGTTGAAAAAAAAACCCAGCAATTAATTTCTCCTTCTGCCTAGAACTGTTCCACTGCCACTGATTAAGCCAACTTCTATCTCTGGAGTCACATTTTTTTGGGGGAACTAGCCTAAATCCTTAGTTAGCTTACTGCTATTTTAGCAGCTAGATTTGGGGAATCAGCCAGTGGTCACATCAAAGGTTAGGTTGACCAAAACAGCGTCCACAGAGGAAGTGTTGCTTGTCCGTGTAGACAACCTGAGCAAATCCTTCAAGAAACTGGATCAAACCCTCCAGAAGAAGGTTTCAACCTTTTGAGGGACACTTTACAGGTAGTTTTTGTCTTACGATCATTACTTAGAAACAGTTTGAAGTTACAATGGTGTTGAAGAAAGTGATTTATGGATAGTCCTTGCACTTAATGACCATTGCAGCAACCCACAATCATGTGATTGCCATGTGTGACCTTCCCAGCCAGCTTCTGAGAAGCAAAGTCAGTAGGGAGGTCACAAGTCACAATCATGTCTCACTTAATGACTGTGGCAAAAAAAAAGTCATTAAATTGGCTGCAGTTGCATGATGTCTCATTTAACAACCACACTGCTTACAATGAATTTTCCGGTCTTATAGTGGACGCAGCCACTGAAAATGACTTTTTCCCATATCTTCTGAATGTATATCAGATGTTGACCGAATGAAGATATCTTTGGAAAATTTGAACACCAGAATTTAAATCAACTTGGGCCAGTATAATTAATAATCAATTGAATTCTCCTGGAGATTCAGATGCCCTCATGATTAGCTTAGTTAAATTAAGATAGGCCTTCCTTAACTACTGTTTACTCAATAAAGTACCATTGGTTAAGCTTACATGATTTGCCAAGCCATACATTGTGATCTCTAAATCACAATCTATTTATATGACACATGAAGCCAAGTCCAAACAAACCATGTTATGGCTTTAGACAATGTGCCACCAGATCCACAGCCAAGCCACAATCTGGGGCAAGAATGCAAATTTCATCAATTTGGGGATAATCTATAAATCATGATGGATCCTGAACCAAAGGCACAAAAAGGAATGACTATAGCTTTTTTCTCTGATTGACTTTTTTCACTTCTGACAGATACTCTCATCTGATACTCTAATTCTCTTTTATCTTTCCACATCCTTTCCCACAGAGAAAGGGACAGAGATCTGAATTTGTTTAAAGTTTTTTTTTTCATATACAATTCAACCTCCTATTTTTTTCACAACAATAACCCAGATGACCTGAAAGACAGTGACCGGCCCAAATTCTCCCAGCTGGTTTTTCATGCCTAAGGTGGACCTAGAACTCACAGTACAGAAACTGATGTATTTGATTGTTGGGGATTTTTGAAATTAGGACAACAGCCATAATTTGAAGGTCAGTCCTTCCAAGAACTTGATAATCTTTCAATCAATTCAATTCAATCAGAATAGAGCTGGAAGGGACTTTGGAGGTCTTCTAGTCCAACCTCCCCACCCCCGCTCAAGCAGGAGACTATAGCATTTCAGACAAGTGACTGTCCAGTCTCTTCTTAAAACCTCCAGTGATGAAGCACCCACAACTTCTGAAGGCAAGCTGTTCCATTGGTTAATTGTCCTCACTGTTAGGAAGTTTCTCCTTAATTCCAGGTTGCTTCTCTCCTTGATTAGGTTCCATCCATTGTTTCTTGTCCTGCCCTCAGGAGCTTTAGAAAATAAATTGATCACTTCCTCTTTATAACAACCTCTCAAATACTAGAATACTGCTATCATGTCCCCCCTAGCCCTTCTTTTCTCTAGACTAGTCAAACCCAATTCCTGCAACCGTTCATCATACTGTTTAGTCTCCAGGCCTTTAAACTTAATTATTGATTGATTGATTGATTGATTGATTGATTGATTGATTGATTGAATTTCTATACCACCCTTCTCCCAAAGGACTCAAGGCGGTGAACAGAATAAGATTTCATATACATATAATAATTTTTTTTTTAAAACAGTAAATAATAAATTGTTCTTCTCTGCACTTTTTCCAAAGTCTCAACATCCTTTTCGTAGTGTGGTGAACAAAACTGACGGCAATATTCTACAAGTGGCCTTACTAAGGCTTTATAAAGCGATACTAATACTTCACGTGATTTTACAGAAGCGGAATTTTATTTTTACTGCTTTCAAGTGAGATTTTTTTTGAGTTTCCAGTCTACCCTGGGATCATCTGGTGTGGGGGTCAGCAATCTTAAACACTCAAAGAGACACAAAGGCCCTAACCGGAAGCCCCCCGTTCAATTCTGGGGCCAACCGGAAGTCCGGTTCCCCCACCATAGAGTCTCCTCCTGCGCAACGTCCTTTTTCCTCTACCTGCCCTAACCGAAAGCCCTATTAATTGTGGAGCCAACTGGCAACAGGGAGCCGCAGCAGAGGGATGAAAGAGCCACATGTGGCTCCAGAGCCGTGGGTTGCTGACTCCTGATCTGGTGGTTTTCCATCCAAGGTAACCCAAACCATCCAAGATCAGTTAAATGCTGCTACCCAGTTTATTTATTTATTTAATTTGATTTGTATGCCGCCCTATCTCCATAGGACTCAGGGCGGCTCACAAAAATTAAAATCAAACCAGATAACAACATATTAAAATACAATGTCAAGCTTCAATGCTATCTCAAAATAAATGACCTTCCAAATTGCCAATCTTTAAGGAAATTTTCTCTTTATTCGAGTACAGCAACCGGATCATGACTCTGCGCGGACAGTACTGACCTTTGCCCCCCAATCCCTCCCTTTCCGATCCCCAATTCTCTGCTTCTCATTGGCTATCTTCCAAGTCACTCTCCTGATTTCTTTTCCTGTCAGTTCACAGGAATGTTCCCCCTCCCCTCTTCATCCCCAAGGAGATCGAAACTTCAAAGGGATTTAGCAGGCAAAAGTTCAAACTTCATCCTCCCTTTTCTATGTCAGCGCTGAGACGCTGACATGCAAATTAAACGTATGTTAAAACTCATTAAAATAATCAAAGCCCATCAGTCCAGCCTGGGCGATTTAAACAGCCATGTCTTTAGTTCGCGGTTGGTCAGGGGCCAACCAGAGCCCCAGGGGGAGTTGATTCCAAAGGGTGGGCGCGCCCACAGAGAAAACTCTACATCTGGGGGCCGCCAGCCGACATTGTCTAGCTGACGGCACCCTGAGTAGGCCCTCCCTGTGAGAACGCAACTGACGATGGGAAGCTGTTGCTGGTTGCAGATGGTCCGACAAATATCCTGGGCCTAAGCCATGGGCCAGATACTTAACTACTGCTGCTGCTTCTTTGAGTACAAGAGAAAGCATGGGTGCTCAAAAACAAAGCCAGAAACTTACCTCTCCAAACTCGTAGTAGGTGTCATCTTCCTTTTTCACCTCATGTTCTTTGAGCCAGATCAGGGCTTCTGTGTAGTTCATCCGTTTGAAGGGGCGCTTGGGAGGCTCAAAGTTCTGAAATTACAGGTGAAAGATGCACCGGTAAAGATGGCAAGGCTTTAAAAACTACACCAGTGGGTTGGTTTAATTTTATTGCAGATAGTCCTCGACTTACAACCGTTCATTTGGTAACCATTCGAAGTTACAACAGCCCTGAAAAAGTGACTTATGACCACTTTTCACACTTATGACCGTGGCAGCCTCCTCAAAATCATGTGATCAAAATTCAAATGCTTGGCAACTGATTCATATTTATGACGGTTGCAGTGACCCGGGGTCATGTGATCATCTTCTGCAATCCTCTGATAAGCGAAGTCAATGGGGAAGCCAGATTCACTTAACAACCGTGTTCCTAATTTAGCAACTGCAGTGATTCACTTAACAACCGTGGTAAGAAACGTCGTAAAATGGAGCCAAATTCACTTAACAAATGTGTCACAGAGCAACATAAATTTGGGGTCGTAAGTCGAGGACTACCTGTATCCTCTTTGGGTCACGTTCTATCTTGAAACTGCCAGGCATTCTGACCACTAGCGAACCAAAACGTACCGATAGTCCTCAATGTACGACGGGTTGCTTAGTGACCATTTGAAGCTATGATGGATCCTCCATAAGTTACTTAAAAACCCAGTTCCAGTCTCCTTCCCCGCTTGTGATCACATGACTGCATTTTGGTTGCTTGTCAACCGGCCAACATTTTTTTTTTTTAAGTTTTTTATTTTTTTTAGACAAACATTTAGTACATCATTCATTTCTTCCATGTGACATCTCGATGTTATCTCCAAAAACTTCTTTTCTGTTATCTCTTCGATCTTCGTTCTCACCAAGTCCATTACAAAAATTTCCCACTAATCTAATATTCTAGTTGTAACATATTTTATCTATCTCTATTAAATCTTATTTATATCTTTTTTCTAACCAATAATAAAATTGATTCCATATCTTAAAATATTCTGAATCTTCCCTTTCTTTTATCTTCATAGTTAATCTATTCATTTCTGCACAATCTAAAAAAATTTTAATTACTTCTCCCTCCGATGGTATATTCTCTGCTTTTACTGGCCAACATTTATGGCTGTTTGCAGGGCCTTGTGTTCACAGGACTGCAAATTACATTTTTCCCCAGAAGCTGGCATTTCGTTCTGATGTCTGAACAAAAAAAACCCTCCCACCGCATAATGAACAATTATTAACCTTTGTAAAAAAAAGAAAAGAAAAAGATAATAAAATCAGATCCGATCACGCGATGACCAGCTTTACAATGATCATAACTTTTGGCCGTAATTGGGGTCCTAACTCAAAGACTATCTATACAAATGATCCTTTAAAAACATTTCATATATTTGTGCCTGCCTCCCTCTTCATTTCTAAGGCCTCCCTTGTGCCATATTCTGGATTATTTAGATTAGATTAACAGAGTTGGAAGGGACCTTGTAGGTCATCTAGTCCAATCCCCCCACCCCAACCCAAGCAGGAGATCCTACACCATTTCTGACAAATGGCAGTCCAATCTCTTCTTAAAAGCCTCCAGTGATGAAGCTCCCACAACTTCCAAAGGCAAGCTGTTATTTTTTTTACAGAGAGGTTTGGTTCTGCAACAGGAAAACTTGTGTTTTTTGTCTCAGCCACTTACCGGATTGAGGGCATACACTAGGTCAGACACTGAGGATTTGAGGACCCTATCCACCACATCACAGACGAGATCCTCCAGACGGTTCAGCAGGTCTTCATAGCTCATGAAAGGGCACTCCGCTTCAATGTGAGTATACCTGGAAGAAGAAACCAGTGACTTCATGAGAAAAAAGGCTGGGAACCACCATGCAATTCCTCATCCCCTCCAGGAATGACCCTGACCAGTGAATGCTCCTTTACAAATACATCCGGAGAAAGCATTACTCCACTTAGGTTTGGACTGGATTATGTGTCTGCACACATCAGTTAACCATTTTTGGAAGAGTGGCAGAATGAAAGGATGGAAGGGAGAAGAATATCTATCTATCTGTCTGTCTGTCCGTCCGTCCGTCCGTCCGTCCGTCCATCCATCCATCCATCCATCCATCCATCCATCTATCTTTCCATCCATTTGTCAGGTTTCGTTGCTATCTTAAATAAACTTCATTCTCAAATGCAAGGTCTCTAATGAATCTTTTTTTTTATTTAAGAATAGGAGAACGACATCCCTGAACTCTTTGTGCAGCCAAAACTGGCCCCTCCTTCCAAAACCCTCCCTTTCCGTTCTTCAACCCCAATGTCTCATTGGCCATCGTGCAGATCCATCTCTTCGTCCCAAGCACTTCCTTTTCACAGGAATTCCCTCCCCCTCTGTCGCCCAGGTAACGCTATCTACTAAAGAGCAGGGAACTAGGTAAAGGTTCATCTCAGCATTAAAGCAAAGCTTCTCCCTTCTTTCATTCATGTCAGCGCTGGAGGAGAACATAATTTGGAACGCTGACACCATTTCTATCTATCTATTCATCCATCCAACCACCCAACTACCTACCCATCCATTCCTCTCTCTGTGCCTGCCTGTCTGCCTCTCTGCCTCCCTACCTCCCTACCGCCATCCATCTCAGTCAATGACTCTGGGCAGCTTACAATTCAAAAAATATATCACAATTAAAAATAATAAAAACATGATTAGGGGACTGGAGGCTAAAACATATGAAGAACGGTTGCAGGAACTGGGTACGTCTACTTTAATGAGAAGGAGGACTAGGGGAGACATGATAGCAGTGTTCTACTATCTCAGGGGCTGCCCCAAAGAAGAGGAAGTCAAGCTATTCTCCAAAGAGGGCAGGACAAGAAGCAATGGGTGGAAACTAATCAAGGAGAGAAGCAATTTAGAACTAAGGAGAAATTTCCTGACAGAACAATTAATCAGTGGAACAACTTGCCTCCAGAAGTTGTGAATGCTCCAACATTGGAAGTTTTTAAAAAGATGTTGGATAAATATTTGTCTGAAGTGCTGTAGGGTTTCCTGCCTAAGCAGGGGGTTGGACTAGAAGACCTCCAAGGTCCCTTCCAACTCTGTTATTCTATTCTATTCTATTCTATTCTATTCTATTCTATTCTATTCTATTCTATTCTATTCTATTCTATTCTATTCTATTCTATTCTATTCTATTCTTTTAAAACAATAGTAAAAACAATAAAAAATGTTTTAAAAATCCAAATTACATATACACAGGAGCAAGATACTTGGCCATTAGTAGTATGGCCAGGGAATGGGGCCCTTGACACTTTCAATGCCCCAAGCTTGGGACACAGCCAGGTTTTTAAGACCTTATGAAAGACTAACAGACTAAGAGGCCATTCTGATCTCTGAAAGGAGGATGTTCCACAGAGCAGGGGCCAATGCGGAAAAAGCTCGTCTTCTGGCCCCGGACAGCCAACATTCTGGATGATGGGATCTGCAGCCTGCCCCTTCTGCTTGATCTAGTTAAACCTCTTCTAGTAACACAATATTCCTCTTCTGGTATGAACTTCAGATCGTTAATTTAATTTCCAACTCTTGTTATTTTATTGCCATCCCCTGCATTATTTCCAATGCTTCGTCTACTAAGCGAACAATCCAGATTTTTAGCAAGCGGACACTTCCTTTGGTGTTTTGCATAGAGAAAAGGAAGGAAAGACACACATGAAAAGAAAACAAAGGGAGGGAAAGAGAAGGATGTTGGGAAGGAAAAGAAGACAAGAAACGTCTCATGACTTTGGGCTCCAGCCCTACCACCCAACCTGCAGATCTTGCAGATTAACATAGAATAACATAAAATAACAGATTTGGAAGGGACTCTGGAGGTCTTCTACTCCAACCCCCTGCTCAAGCAGGAGACCCTATACCAGTTGTTGTGGCCCCGCCCTCTGAGCCTATCTCATCGGAGGAAGAAAGCTCCGAACATGAGGAAGAGGAGTCAGCCAGGCCTCCCTCTCCAGGCCCCTCCCCTCTGGCACTGCCTCAGGTGCCGGCCGAGGGAGAGGAGATTAGCCAGGAGCCAGGTGTCTCGGATGAGAGCGAAGGAGAGCCGTCATTCCTGGATGCACGCCAACGAAGGCGTGATAAACGGTTGCAGCAGTTAAGGAGGCGTGCTAGGGATTAGAACTGAGTCACTGGACCACACCCCAGAGACTATATAAGAGAGGGTGGTGGCTGGTAAAACTCCGTGACGAACAAAAACGAACTTTGGCCAGTCACTTGAACAACGTCTGAAGCTGCCGAAAGGGATATTGTTTTGCTGGACTATTTGCAATGCGTATGTAATTTTCTGTTATCTGTTGCAGTAAAAGTTCTTGGCAGACGGTGATTATATTGCTGCCAAGTTTGAGATAACGACCTGTGTGCGTGCCAAGTACTTTCTTAACCCTCGACTGGCTGTGTTTGTGTGTGTGGATGGGGACAGATCACCAGTGATGGCGAACCTTTTTTTCCTCAGATGCTGAAAGTGCGCACAAGTACGCGTGCCGACACCCATAATGCAATGCCCCCCCTGCAGGCCCCGCCCCCCATGCATGCATGTGCGACCCCCCCCATGCTCCCCCCACCCCCTGCGCATGACCTCCGTTTTGGTGCTAGCAGGCCTCCTGGAACCAAAAACAGGCCGCATCCCCCACCCACCCCTCACATGTGCGTGTGTCTCCCGGCAGAGACCCGAAAATCAGCTGGCTGGCGGGAGGTGGGCATGCGTGGTGGAGCTGACCTGGGCAATGGTTTGCATGCCCACGGAGATGACACGCGTGCCATGGGTTCGCCATCACGGCCCTATACCCTTTCAGACAAATGGCTGTCTAATTTCTTTTTAAAAGCCTCCAGTGAGGGAGCACCCACAACTTCTGAAGGCAAGTTGTTCCATTGGTTGATTGTTCCCGCCGTTAGAAAAATTCTCCTCAGTTTTAAATTGCTTCCCTAACCTTGTTCCATTCATCTCAAATGGGAAACGGTCCATTCCAAAACAGTCCATGAGTTGAAGTCCACACATCTTAAAAGTTGCTATGGTTGAAGAAAAAGTGAAATAGGCACTTACTCAGAGAGGTGCCTGCGTGTCCTTGATTGTTCTGCTCGGTAGGACTGGGCAATGCAGAAAGTGTCCCCCAAGGCTGGGATGCAGGTCTCCAAATATAGCTGGGATGACTGTGTCAGATAAGCTTCCTCGCCAAAATAATCCATTTTGAAGAGGGTTGATCCTCCTTCTACCTGCGTTTGAACCAGGGTTGGTGGGGTGATCTAAAGATAAAAGAAAACGTTGTACAGGAATTCCATTTTGCACAGAGTTCAAGATAGAAAAACTACACCTGTTGGGGACTTTATCAATAGAAAACTAAATAGCCAGAAATATCCCAAAGGTGCTTTTTCAGAAGGCAACTGAACTTTCTTGTTTTTTTTCGTCTTTTGAAGATGTTTCACTTCTCATCCAAGAAGCTTCTTCAGCTTCTGACAGGGTAGTGGGGATTTATATTCCTTGTAGACAGCTGGTGATTTGAATCTTTTTAGAGGATGGTTGAAGCACTTGGAGGTTTATCTGTGTCTTCAGGGTCACTCAAATAGTGCTCCTGGTTCCTGTAGTCTGCAATTTTTTTCTCTGGAAATCCATTCCTACTCCCACACCATTCAAAGGGTGTTCATCCCAAATTGTATAGCTAAAAGTCCAGTTGCCTCCTGAAAAAGCACCTTTGGGACAACCATGACCTGGATGACTGACAAATAGCCAGATACTTTCTTAGAAGGTGAGGGCAGCAGGGAAGAGAGAAAAAAAATTCTAGAGCAGGGGTCCCCAATCTGTGAGCCGCGGCCCACGGCCTATTCGCCAGCAGGCCATGTGGTGACCTGGCTGACAGGCACGCATGCATGCGCACAGCCCCACTCACACGAGCATCATAGCTTCTTGGGGCCTCACTTCCGTGTCGCAGGCACTCTTGTCCCCACTCACACAAGCGTCACGGGTGCTCGGGCCTCAGTCACGTGTGGATTGTGGGCGCTCTCAGCCCCACTCATGCAGGGTGTCAAGATGTGCAAGCATCATGGGCACGCTCAGCCCCACCCAGAGTGCTCTTGGCCCCACTAGCGCGATCAACGGATGCTCATGTGTGCACACACACATGCCCACCCTTTCCACAAAACCATCCCCTCTTTCCTTTCGCCCCACTTCTGGGCCTCCAACCCAGAAATGTTGGGGAACTCTGCTCTATGTCAGGGTTCCGATGGATTAATTAACTCATGAGCCTCGAGCCAAGTTTCAAAAGAAATCCAGTTATTTATTAGGAGCAACATGTCAGCACCTACCCAGGTGAAGTCTGCCCCACGCAATTTACGGCCCAACTATGACCCTGTTTCCCCCCTCCTCCCAGGGTGTGTCATAAATCACATTCTCCAACAGAGCACTTTCGCGGGCTGTAGAGAAAACGTCTCTCCAGCTGGCTCTGGTAACCTAGGATGCAGCCTTGAGACAGGCCAGGAATGCTTTACGAGTTGACACTTAAGAGTATTTTGGCATGATTCTCTCATCAACTTGCAAAAGCTTCTTTTACTACACGGAATAATATGAGACACCAAGGATTTCTGGCTTAAAGAGCAGCAAAGCCGGAGGCGTACTTACTTCATAATATCCGCGGTCAAAGAAGTGGTCTCGGAAGCACTGGATGACGGTGGAGCGCACCTTTAAGATTCTGCTCAAGGTTTCCCCCCGGATCATCATGTGCCGGTTGTTGAGCTGCACATCTACATCCGACTCTTCATTGACCAGGTTATCGGCTCCTCCGGCTGGAGCCAGACCAATGAGTTCCCAGTAGTCGCAACTCAGCTCGTGACCTCCTGGAGCCTGTGGGAGTTTCAGATTTTTAAAGACAGAAGAACGCTACCACAATAACACTCACGTAGCGCTATCTGAAACTCACCGCTGTGAGAAAGGCGTGTTAGCAATTACAGGTAGTCCTCGACTTACAACAGTTCATTTAGTGACCATTCAAAGCTACAACGGCACTGAAGAAAGCGACTTTTTCACACTTATGACCATCGCAGCATCCCAATGGACACATGATCAAAATTCAGATGCTTGGCAGCTGACTCATATTTATGACAGTTGTAATGTCCCTGGATCATGGGATCCCCTTTTGCGACCTTCTGACAAGCAAAGTCATTGGGAAAGCCAGGTTCACTTAACAACCGTGTTATTAACTTAACAATTGCAAAGATTCACTTAACAACAGGGGCAAGAAAAGTTGTAAAATGAGGCAATATTCACTTAACATATGGTTCACTTAGCAACACAAATTTTGGGCTCAATTGTGGTCGTAAGTCAAGGACTACCTTGAACCAAAGGAGACGGTCACTGATCTCTCCCTTCTGGAATGATCAGCGGATTTCAGAGACCGATAAACTTTTTACATGTACAATCAATGTAAATGTCAGGGTTCCAAGTAACACCCCCAACAGGCCTGAAGATGCAACGAAAAAGATGGCTTCCAGGCCTGACAGGAACTTTAAAGGGAAAACTTGTAAACAGAAAATCAAACCAGCCCAAAGAAAACTGAATCAACTCCTTGACAAGAGAAAGAAAATGAGAGCCATTCACAAGAGTCAGACCCATTAATAAGTTAAAACTGACTTTTACTCAAAGTTAAAACAGCCCCTTCCCACAAATCAGGGTTTGAGTTCACATATCATACTAAGTTGTCTTGGTTTATTTTGACTTAGAATGTCGGTCTGGACCCAATGATATTACTTCATAAACCATGGTTTGCAACTTAACTGCAACGGACAAACCTGACAAATTGTGGCTTATGCAAAAACCAGTATTATACAAGCCATGGCTCAGCACAATTTGCAAATTTGGCTGTGCTCTGAAACCAAGGTCACTTAAGATATATTGCTGGAAAAAGTTGGCACAAGTTTGATCTCCAGATTACTAAATAAGTCATGCCGTCAAGCAAGAGAAAATTCCAAAAATGAATATTTCCTGAGCATTAAAAAATTCCACTCAAAAGTTCAGCATGCCAGAAAATCTAAAGTCCTCATTTTGTCAAGTGTGTCGTGTCAAACTAGTGTGACACGACACACTAGTTTGCACGTTCCTATTGTTCACTGATTGAATGACAGAATAAAGGAGTAAAGAAACAAACACCCTGCCTTTATGGCGGGCAACTTTCGAGCAAACATAAAGTCCTTAAAAAAGTAAAAATAAAATGCACTTACCTGCTTGCCTTCAGGAACCAGACTGAGGGTGCCATATACAGCAACGCTGCTCTCAGTTGAAAGGACCACACCATTGTAACATTGGCACTACAGGGAGAAATAAAGGAACATTTAGACTCTGTCAGAGATTTAGAAAATAAAAGCTTCAAGTCAGTCTTGACTTCTGGCAATTGCTAAGACAAGTCCTTTCAGGGTTTTTTTGGCAACGTTTTCAAAAGTTGTTTGCCATTGTTTCTTTTCTTCCTAAGGCCAGTGGTGGGATTCAGCTGGTTCGGGCAAACTGGTAGTTAAATTGCTGATTGGCCCCGCCCCTTCCCATCCCGCCCCTTCCTGGAGTCCCCATGCCCATCATTTTGGCTCCCAGTTAAGTGCAGGGAGGCCTACTAGGCCCAAAGCGGGGTGCGGGGGGTGGCGCTCTCCCCGGTGGCCCGTTTTTGCTCCCAGGGGGCTGCAGGAAAGCCGTCTAGGCCAAAAATGAGGTGCGGTGCTCCCCCCCGCACGGCCCATTTTCACTCCCAGGGGGCTGCAGGGAAGTCTAGCCTGTAAGGTTAGGGCACCCAATCGATCTATTCGCTGCCTCTCAGACTCCCAGCCGATTGGCATGGTCGGTCTATTGCTGCCTCCTAGGTGATCGGCTGGGTCTTCTTTTGTTGGGAATGGGGATTTTGCAGTATCCTTCCCCTGCCATGCCCACCAAGCCATACCCACAGAACCGGTAGTAAAAATTTTTGAATCCCACCACTGCCTAAGGCTGAAAGAAAGTGACCAGCCTCCGTGGCTAAGGCACCACTAGAACTCACCGTATCTTGGCTTCTGCCCTGATGCCTTAACCCAGTGTTTCCCAAACTTTTGACATGTGTACCCCTTCTATAATTTTCGTAACGCTGAGTACCCCTCATAAAAAACATATGCTTTAACTCTAACCGTTAGATAACACTGCAATTCTCCGGCGTTTAAACAGCTCCGCGGCTCAACGTCAACTGTTAATGTTCCCGCAGTTTAAAAATGGCCGAACCCGAGCTGCGCGAAGGATGCGCAGAAGTTCCCGCCATAATGAGTTGCGATACGATGTACGATGGCCCCAGTTCCCGTGTAAAAACTGCGATACGCGCCTATTTTTTTCCTTGTTCTGTGGGCGCAGCTAAGCACGGTGCAGTGGATATTCCCACGTGATCCCCACCAAACTCCGGTGCAACGCGTACCCCCACCAAACTCTTCCTGTACCCCTGGGGGTACGCGTACCACACTTTGGGAAACACTGCCTTAACCATTACACCAAGCTGGTTCTTAAAAATAATAATCAGGGAAAAACCTGTTTTCTTATTCATTTTAATGGATTCAGTCACACCATATTGTAACAATATTTGCCAGTCCCTCTAGTCACTAATTAGGAAGGAAAATAGTAAACAGAACTTCATATAGGAATACAAATGTATACAGAATGGATCAATATTTTTACAGTAAGTTGAAGACTAAAGAACACGAAACCAAGATAAAAATGAAAAGAAAAGATTCTAATCATATAATGAGCAATCATATTAAATGTAATATAATGTGATTGCTCCTCATGTGTTTAGGATCTTTTCTGTTCTTTCACACTGAAAACTACAATTTTGGGACAAATTTGGAAGGGTGCTGGGTCTATACCCAAAACTCTTGAGGAAAGGATGAAATGTTGCCCAGGAAACTGGAATGCAAAGTAATTTGATGTAGAAGAAGAAACACTAAAGCCGAAAGCATTAGCAGAAAGCTGGAACATTGTAGAATCTACCTTCTGGGAGAAAATAAAAGCTGTGAGAAGATAAAAAGTTGGAAGGATGGGTGAAGTGTCACTAACGAAAGACAGCAAGGTTGCATGATGATGATGCAAGGTTGAATGATGAACAACATCTGGCTGCATGATGAACATCTGGTTGGCCTTTGTGGGATAAGGATTGTAAGTCAAATAGATCTGATCTCCAGGCTATGCCCCACAATGGCCAACAAAATGTTGTCACTTCAACCATGCTGTTTAGTGATATCCTTCCTATAACCATGGAGATTTCCCACAGAACTGAAAAGATGATTTGCCTTCAGAAAACTTTTCCACCTTTCTTTCACCATGTGTTTGACTTTCAATTGATCTTAGGACTGCTAGAATAAAATTAACAAGGGTATGAAATTTTGACGTGTTTCAGAAGGGACTAAAAAGGGAACTTACCAGTTCATCTGACAAGACACACTGAAGGAAGCCTGTGCCATCTCTTAAGACAATAAACATCAAGTTTTTCCCTGTATAACAAGAGAAAGAACATAAATTGTATAATCATTTAATTTCTATCTTAGTGGAAAACTGTTTCCCTTCCTACCCATCATTTCAAAACTCATTCTATTAAGAGCCTTCAGAAGTAGATAAAATACTAAATATGCCTGGCTAGGTGGCTCAGTAGCTAAGACGCTGAGCTTGTCGATCAGAAAGATCGGCAGTTCGAATCCCTAGTATAGGTCTCCTGCGTGAACAGGGGGTTGGACTAAGGTCCCTTCCAACTGTTACTATTACTTTTGGGAGAAGCTGAAAAAAAATCTGCTGGCATCCTAAGAACTAGACTAGGGGGTGAAAAGTTTTAATGGGTGGCAAACACATTGACATTTTTGACAGAAGATGAGGCATGTTAGGGTTGGAGGCCAAAACATATTACACTGAAGCACAAATTGATTTATTGGCACCACTGGAGGCAAAGTTAGTCCTGACAAGGAAGGCCTCTTTATAAACGTATGCAAATTACAAGCATACATGTAATTGAATATAGCAGCAAGGTATATCTGATCACACTGGATATAAAGAGCAAGTATTGATTGGATATAACTCATCACGTTCCTAGAGTGATCAGTGGGGCAATTAGGGTGTAAGTATGAGGCAGTGTAGACAGGGCTACAAAAACAGTGGGTTTCGGAAAGAATAAGGGGCCTGGTGGCTCAGCAGACTGATAGCATTGTGATTAACACCAGCTGTCTGCAATTACTGTAAGTTCGAATCTCACCCCGCTCAAGGTTGACTCAGCCTTCCATCCTTTCTAAGGTAGGTAAATTGAGGACCCAGTTTGTGGGGGCAATAAGCTGACTTTGTATAAATATACAAAAGTATGAAGGCTATTGCTTAACGCATTGTAAGTCACCTTGAGTCTCCGGAGAAGGGCGGCATATAAATCAAATTAAAAAATAATAATAATAATGAAGTAATTATTCCATGGAGAGAGTTTCTTTCTAGGAATTTACTTCCTTCTGCTTCCCCAGAACTCTGAGCATCTCTCAGTATCTTTTCCCAGTTTAACATTCACTCCTTGATCTTCTAAATCACTATTTCTTATTGGCCAACACAAGGAATTTGTCTTGGTGCATATGCTCTCAGTGTACATAAAAGAAAAGATACATTCATCAAGAATCATAAGGTACAACACTTAATGATAGTCATAGGGTACAAATAAGCAATCAGGAAACAATATCAATATAAATCGTAAGGATACAAGCAACAAAATTACAGTCATAGAGTCATAAGTGGAAGGAGATGGGTGATGGGAACGATGAGAGGATTAATAGTGCAGACTTAGTAAATAGTTTGTACAGATAGGTTTAGCTTTTCTGAGAAAGTTGTATTTCTTGCCATGTGGCTGAGTAGACTATTTACCCACATCTATCTCCAATTTATATTCCATCACATCTGCAGCCCACAGGAGAGTTAATGGGGCAAAGAAACATTACTTTCCAGTTGGGACTCAGTGACACTTGCAAGCATCAAAACATCCAGATCTTCTGGAACACGGGTGTCAAACGTGCTGCATCATGTTCCCGTCACACGTTTTTCACATTTGCGGACCTGGGGTGGGCGTAGCCTGCACATGATACATCCGGCCGCAGGCTGCCAGTTTGATACCCCTGTTCTGGAAGGACTCTTCCACTGTGCTAGATGGTACTCACCCTGCCTACGCAATCGATGGACCCAGCCAAACACCTTTATTCTCTCGCCTCTGTAGGCTTCCAGCATACGAATCTTCACCTGTAAAAAGACAGGTAATTTAACATACAAAGAGACAGGCTGCCGATTCAGAATCCAGAAGAAACTAGAATCTTCTAAAACGTATTCAGAATCTGGTGCTACTGGTGTTTTCCTAGCCAGAGGTTATTCAACAACCCCTTTTCAAAACTTAGGATGCTGATGCTTCAACTGCTACTTGCCCTAAATAGGAATCGGGCATTTTCTCTCATTAATTATACAGGCAGGCACAATAATAGCCATATTAACCATTAGCAACATGCGTGCAAAAAATCCCATTGGCATGGAAATCCACTTTGGGTTAGAGTTAGCCTCCATGAAATCACTGAGAAAAATCAAGGTGGCAAAAAGGTTCAGAGAGGTGCACTATAGTTAGGGGGATATCTTTATCATAATAGATATCATAACATCTTCTGGAGTGGTGCGGTGGCCTAGAGGTGGAGCTCTCGCCTCACAATCAGGAGGCTGTGAGTTTGATCCTAGGTAGAGGCAGATATTTCTCTCTCTGGGCCCAATGAGAACATGTCTGCTGAACAAAACTCTGCATTGGCAACAGGAAGGGCATCCGGCTATTACAACACTCTGCTAGCTCCATTCAGTTGCTCAGACTCCACCCCGCAAGGAATTATGGGGTCGTTAAAAGAAGATGATGATGATGAACTGGAACATCTTCTGATACACATGCATATCCCTCTCACTTGGTTACAGAGAATCATCAAAAGAGAAAAACCATCAATTTATCATTTTAGTTTTATTTATTTATTACTCTATTACTATCACTGGTCTTCATTAAAAAAAAAAACTGTTGCCACCCCCTATACATACACACACATTTTATGCCTTTGCTCCAGATACAGAGAAAAAAATGGCTAAGCTGGTAAATGGATTTTCTTAAATTTTCCACAAGATCAGTTGGCCAGCTTCTGTGGCAGGGTGATGCAGCAAAGACCACACAACAGGAATTTGACAGAGCCTCCCAATTACAGTTTTCTGAGTAAATGTGCATAAGATCCCTCCAGATCACCCAGCCATGCCATCAAAGTTAGATCATGTTATTTCCACTGCATACACACAATGTAGTTTTAATCTGAGTAATTGCCAGCATGCCAGCTTAGAATCTGTCAATAGGGTCATCCATATGGGGAAGATCAAAAAAAGACAAGATGGCGACGGCTGCAGTTAAAAAGGCTGAATTTTCAATTGCAGTTGACTTATTAAATGTCCTCCCTGGGGTGGGCACTCTGATCTGAAAGGCTTTTACATTCTCTGTGAGGATATTTTCACGCTGACATGTTTCTCCTAATAATTAATGTATAGAATAAAATAAGATATAAAATGTGTTTAAATATGTTGATTAAGTAGGAATATGTGGGAATAGATGAAGAAAGGATATTTTCAAAATAGTTGGGTTTTCATCTTTACAAAGGGCTGCAGAGCTAGAAATATACTCTAGTAGAGTCTTCCCAAATCTGATGCGATCTCAACACCTCAACCGCCCTAGACATCTGGAGAGTGCCAGTAGATCAGAGGCTGTTTTATAAGGAAGGAAAAGGAAGGAAGGAAGGAAGGAAGGAAGGAAGGAAGGAAGGAAGGAAGGAAGGAAGGAAGGAAGGAAAGAAGGAAAAGAAAGAAAGGAAGGAAGGAAGGAAGGAAGGAAGGAAGGAAAAGAAAGAAAGAAAGAAAGAAGGAAGGAAAGAAGGAAGGAAGGAAGAAAGAAGAAGGAAGGAAAAGAAAGGAAGGAAAGAAGGAAGAAAAAGAAAGGAAGGAAGGAAGGAAGGAAAAGAAAGGAAGGAAAGAAGGAAGGAAGGAAGGAAAAGGAAGGTAGGAAAGAAGAAGGAAGGAAAAGGAAGGAAGGAAGGAAGGAAGGAAGGAAGGAAGGAAGGAAGGAAATTAAAAGTATAAATGAGAGTCTAGCGTGATAGGGAAGAACATGGAGGCAGATTTGGGCATGCAGATACCATGTTACCTACCCTTCTGCCGTCAAGCTAATTTCCACATATATCATATACCATTTCCCCCAACATGCTGCAAGTTCACAATGTGTGTTGTTTTTCTGAGGATGTTACTCACACATTTGGGCTCCGGGAGGCTGAGGTCTTTCTTAACGATAATTTTCTTTGCTTCCTCCAAGTTCTTTTCACGTCGCAACAAATCTTCTGCCTATAGATTAGGTTTGGGGATCCAATTAAAAAAACTTGACCTAAAAGACTGGGGGATGGATATCATCTATGATATGTGGCTTATCCTAATGTGAGAACGAAACCAATGTCACTTTTACTCAAACAAACCATGTCTTATGGATGCCATTCAGATATCTGGACTTCAATTCCCAGGATTCTCTGGTAGTCATGCTCACCAGAGAATCCTGGGAGCTGACAGTGCCAAGTGCGGGAAAACTAGCTTAGCATGAAAAGTAACTTCAGCCATAGCAAGCTGGTTCTCACATTTGTTACAACCCATAATGGATGGTTTGCACCTTACTGTGAGCCAAAATAAATCACATTATTGCTTCATTTTATGCCCGAACAAGTTGTGTCAACTTGCCAAATATTTCTCTACAACTTTAATGAACAAGTGACTATTTAAACCTGACACTAAATGGCCCAATTGTAACTACTTATTACACCATGATGATTCTTGCTTGAAAGTTGCTTCCTTTTGAATGGTTACACTCAAGAGCTCTGATGTATCTGCCAAGAGCTTTTGAAGATAAATGCGAAGGTTCAAGATAAGAAGATAAATTGGGCTAACAATCTGAATGGTGATGACACTGCAGAAGGACTTATATATTATTCAGATCCACTTGGATCTGGATCCACTGATCTGGAATCCACTTGGATTCAGATCTACTGGTCTGGAATGCTGGTTTATGCAAGGATCAGCAGATGACTGGGTTCCCCGTTCATGTTAGATTATGGTTTGTTTATCTGGGTTTAATAAGATTCACACAACACATCACATCACATTTCACATCAGTGAAAACAAATGCCAAGATGCCTTAAGGCAGGGGTTTCCAAACTTGGCAACTTTAAGACTTGTGGACTTCAACTCCCAGAATTCCTCAGCCAGCCATGCTGGCTAGGGAATTCTAGGAATTCCACAAAGTCCACAAAGTTGCCAGCTTTGGAGACACCTGGTTTAAGGCAATATTTCAACCCAGCTGATGCTTTGCAAGAACTCCTGTCCTGTAAGGTGATATGGAAATCTGTGAATTTGAAGACTAATCTACAATGGTTCACTTCCACATTACTTGATGCTACAGAAGATCCAACTTCATTTAAATCTCTCTCTCTTCTCTCATTTGTTTCAAAAAACAAATTAAAAGGACATCTAGAACATTGACATTCTTGAGCATTGCAAAAGATAGTTGCCAACTTACCTCTTTCTTTTCTCTGGCTTCACTCTTCTGCTGCTCTCTCTGCCACAGCTTTTTCACATTCTTGAGTTGGCTCTTGGAGATAGTATCCCATCTCTAGGTAGATTAAAAGAGTTACAAGAATCACGTGACTGATTTTTGAGCCAGACAAGAAAAATCTTAAGCCACCATGCCATTTCTAATTTTGACAAGGAATCTTTTTTGGCTGTTACTTCACAAAAGCTGGTATTCCGTTAAAACCAGAATATGAACATTGATTCAACCACCATTCCCTCTTATTTGTTGCCAAGACAATATGTATAATTCCTTATGTCAGTGTTTCTCAACCATGGCAACTTGAAGATGTGCAAAGTTCAATTCCCAGAACTCCCCAGCAAGCATGGCTGGCTGAAGAATTCTGGGAGTTGAAGTCCATACATTTTTAAATTGCCAAGGATGAGAAATACTGGCTTGTATAGTCACTAATGAACAGAGAAGTGTCAGAGGTAGGTAGTCTTCATCATCAAGACAACCATCATGACAGCCAAATTCCTGACTATGTGCAAACTCCTGAAATAAATGTTAATTAACAACGAGGACTAGACTTGCCCTCCTCGACCATCTCAATTTTCTTTCAGCTGAAACTTGGAAGAGGCCAAACATTTCTGGTTATGGTTTTACAGAACTCAAGCTTAGACAAAATGGATCAGTTGGTCCAGAATGCAGCTGCGCAAGTTATAGTGGGTGCGCCTAGATACACCCATATTACACCAATTCTCCGCGAGCTGCACTGGCTCCCTATTGGTCTCCGGGTGCAATTCAAGGTGTTGGTCATTACCTTTAAAGCCCTACATGGCTCAGGGCCAGGCTATCTTTGAGACCGCCTTCTACCACATAGCTCCCAGCGACCGGTAAGATCCCACAGAGTCGGTTTCCTCCAGGTCCCGTCAGCTAAACAATGTCGGCTGGCAGGCCCGCAGGGGAGGGCCTTCTCTGTGGCTGCCCCGGCTCTCTGGAACCAGTTACCTCCTGAGGTCCGGACCGCCCCCAACCTATTGGCCTTCCACAAAGTGGTGAAGACCTGACTCTTCCAGCAGGCCTGGGGCCGTTGATCTCGTTATAATGATCTTGCGAGACCCGGCCACGAATTGGAGTGCATGTGTTTTAACGTTTTTAACGTTTTTAATGTTTTAATGTTTTTCTTTTTAACATTTTTTATGGGATTGTTCGCATTGTTTTATTCTCTGTTGTAAGCCGCCCAGGGTCCCTTGGGAGTTGGGTGGCATAGAAATGCGACAAAACAAACAAACAAACAAACAAACAAACAAACAAACAAATCAGGATTGCATTCCAGGAATGCATTCCTCATTTGCATAGAATTAGAAGACACAGTGCAACTTTTTAGGTCCAAAGTTTGGTTATCGGTGACATCCAATTATTTACAAGCGTACCAAGGATCTCAACCCACATACCCTTAAAAATGAAATGCTAATGAGTTGCATGCTTAATAGAATAGGGGGAAGGAAACTTTGGGAAGAGATCAGAAAGTGAAGAGTACAAGAGAGAGAAGAAAAAAAAAATTCCCTCTGCCTATCCCAAGAAAACAATAATAGCCACATACCACACTTCAACATGATGTAGTAAGACTCAGTTTTAATAATTAAAACAGTTTCTCCCCCCACCCCCAGTTCATTTAAGATCCTGATTACAAAACCATCTAAGCTGAGACCACAATTATATGGACCACAGCAGCCCAGGCTCCCCTATCCTCCACTGTCTACTGGAGTTAGCTCAAATTCATCTTCATTGCGTCAATGACACTATCTAACTATCTCATCCTTTGCTGTCTACTTTTCCTTTTGACTTCAGTCTTTCTCAACAACAGGGTCTTTTCCAATGAGTCCTCTCTTCTCCTTTGGTGATCAAAGTATTTGAGCGTCAGCTTCAGTACAGCTAGTCCTCAATTTATAACAATTTGCTTAGTGACAGTTCAAAATTACCACAGCACTGAAAAAAGTAACTTATGACCATTTTTCATGCCTATGACCATCGCAGCATCCCCATGGTCATGTGATTTAGAATAGAATAGAAGAGTTGGAAGGCACCTTGGAGGTCTTCTAGTCCAACCCCCTGCCCAGGCAGGAAACCCTACACCATTTCAGACAAATGGTTATCCAACATCTTCTTAAAAACTTCCAGTGTTGGAGCATTCACAACTTCTGGAGGCAAGTTGTTCCACTGATTAATTGTTCTAACTGTCAGGAAATTTCTCCCTAATTCTAAGTTGCTTCTCTCCTTGATTAGTTTCCACCCATTGCTTCTTGTCCTACCCTCAGGTGCTTTGGAGAATAGTTTGACTCCCTCTTCTTTGTGGCAGCCCCTGAGAGATTGGAACACTGCTGTCATGTCTCCCCTAGTCCTTCTTTCCATTAAACTAGACCTACCCAGTTCCTGCAACTATTCGTCATATGTTTTAGCCTCCAGTCGGTTAATCATCTTTGTTGCTCTTCTCTGCACTCTTTCTAGAGTCTCAACATCTTTTTTACATCGTGGCGACCAAAACTGAATGCAATATTCCAAGTGTGGCCTTATCAAGGCATTACAGAGTGGTATTAACACTTTACGTGATCTTGATTCTTTCCCTCTGTTTATGTAGCCCAGAACTGTGTTGGCTTTTTTGGCAGCTGCTGCACACTGCTGGCTCATATCTAAATGGTTGTCCATTTAGATATGAGGGACTCCAAGATCCCTCTCATAGTTACTACTATTGAGCAAGGTACCACATATACGGTACCTGTGCATTTTGTTTTTCTTCCCTAAATGTAGAACCTTGCTTTTTTCACTGTTGAATTTCATTTTGTTAGATAGCGCCCAATGTTCAAGTCTGTCAAGATCCTTCTGTATTTTGAGCCTATTTTCTGGAGTGTTGGCTACTCCTGCCAGCTCGGTGTCATCTGCAAATTTGATGAGTTCCCCATCTTCATTGCGTCAATGACACTATCTATCTCATCCTTTGCTGTCTACTTTTCCTTTTGACTTCAGTCTTTCTCAACAACAGGGTCTTTTCCAATGAGTCCTCTCTTCTCCTTTGGTGACCAAAGTATTCAAGCTTCAGTACAGCTAGTCCTCAACTTACAACAGCTCACTTAGTGACCATTCGAAGTTTCCACGGCACTGAAAAAAGTAACTTATGACCATTTTTCATGCCTATGACCATCGCAGCATCCCCATGGTCATGTGATTTACATTCGGATGCTTGGCAACTGGCTCATATTTATGACGGTTGCAGTGGTCCCAGGGTCATGTGATCCCCTCTGTGACTTTCTGACAAGCAAAGTCAAAGGGGAAGCCAGGTTCACTTAACAACCGTATTACTAATTTAACCACTGTAGTGATTCACTTAACAACGGTGGCAAGAAAAGTTGTAAAATGGGGCAAAACTCATTTAACAAATTTCTCACTTAGCAATTTTGGGCTCAATTGTGGTCGTACATTGCGGACTACCTACATTTGTCCTTCCAAAGAACAGTCAGGGTTGATTTCCTTTAGGATTGACTGATTTGATTTTGAAGTCCAAGGGACTCTCGGAGTGATGTCACTGCTTTTTACTACACTATCTAGATTTGCCGTAGCTTTTCTCCCAAGGAGCAAGTATTTGTTTTTTTTTTAATTCCATGGTTGCAGTGAGACCACAATTACTTCTGGTGAATTTTGGAAACTAGTGATATATTTATGCTTGCTCATTTCTGAACTGCTCACCAGTATTTTTTGGTGCATCTGGAAATGATAATGAGTTGATTAACTAACCTGGTTTTCTTTCTGTGAGTCCACATAGATAGTAGGAAATGGTTCCTTTCCAGTAGACATCAAAGCCTTTGAAATAATAAAAAAAAGACAATTAATGAATGAGTAATTTTTGATGTATTTAATTTTAGTAACTTTTAAAAAATCCTAAATTCTGGATTATCAAGATGAATAATCGGTACCTAAAAAACTACCTACATGCTTCAGAAATACCCAAAGTTACCTGCAAAGCTGTTTTGAAAGGTTTCTCCTGTGTCCCATCACCAGTGCTGTCACAGCCTTCTCGATCAGATACGTAAACCTCTCCTGAGGATACAAACAAAATTATTCTTGGGGCTAAGCACAAAGTACACACGCATACATACCTAGACAACATGCATTGCTGAGCCCCTGTAGGAAAATGATGACCAGCACTTAACAAACTCCATTTGATCTTCCAGATTTCAGGTGTGCCAAAGCAACAGACAATCTACTAAACCTCTCTGGATCAAGGAATTCAATTTTATCATCTATAGTATCAGCAGGCCTTTTCAATGGGTAACTGTAGGATCCATCAGTGTTAGAGGTAGGTGGATGCTCTGGCTTAAATAGCCTATCTGACACCAATGGATTTAAAGCTTTGACACCTTCACAGAATGAAAGAATCAATGAAGGCCATTCAGGTCCAAAATCTCCTAAGTGTGGGAATCCACTTTAAGACATTTGCTGGGAGAGCTGTCCACTATTCAAAACCTTCCCACCAAGCGGGGTTTACAAACTCACTGGGTAGCTTATTCCAATGTCAAATTGCTCATCCTGTTTTTTCTAACTGCAACCGGAATCTAATTTCCTGCAATTTAAGACAGTTTTCTTTGCTCTTTGGGGAGAATGACAGAAGACCTTCTTCTATGAGATCAAGATCTCTTGATCTTCTTCCATGTACAGTCCTTTCAAGTGCTTGGAAAATAATATCATATCCCCCTCTTAAAGCTGAACGTCAGTTTCCTCCATCCTCTGATTACAAAACTGAGTTCCCAGTGAACATTCTAGATCCGTGATGGCGAACCTATGGCACATGTGCCACAGGGGGCATGCAGAGCCCTCTCTGCGGGCACGCAAGCCGTCGCCCCAGCTCAGCGTGCATGCCTCCCGCCGGCCAGCTGATTTTTGGATCTCTACCGCACATGCGCGGGGCACATGTGGGAGACACGCGAGCAGGGGTGAAATGCTCCTAGTTCGGACCAGATCGCCCAATCCGGTAGCGATGAAGGTGGGTGGTTCAGAGAACCGGTAGCAAAAATCCCTGCCCCCCCCCCACCGCAATACCCAGCTGAGCCGCACAATCATCAGAGGCTTTTTTTTTTTACTTTTAAAAGCATTTTTTCTACAACCTCTTGGCCGAAAAAATGCTTTTAAAAGTTAAAAAAAAAAAAAAGCCTCTGATGATCGCGCAGCTCAGCTGGGATCGTCAGAGCCTTTTGAAAGCATTTTTTTTACAACCTTTTCGCCAAAGAGGTTGTAGAAAAAATGTTTTTAAAAGTAAAAAAAAAAAAAAAATGGCCATGCCCACCCAGTCACATTACTCCCCCACCCACCAAGCCATGCCCACAGAACCGGTAGTAACAAATTTTAGATTTCACCATTGCACGCGAGTATGCGCGTGGGGCCAGGAGTGGCGGGGGTCGCGTGTGCATATGTGGGTGGGTGGGGCACAGGCAGTGGGGATCACATGTGCAGTGCATTATGGATTATAAGTGCAGGGAGGCCTACTAGGCCCAAAATGAGGCGTTGGGGGGCCTCTGGCACGGCCCCCCAGCAGCCTGTTTTTGCTCCCAGGAGGCTGCAGGGAGGCCTACTAGGCCCAAAACAGGGTGCGGAGAGAACGCGGGGGGGGGGTGTTGCATGCCCAAGGGGCTGGGGCCCACAGGGGGTAGCATGCGCATTGCATTATGGGTGCGGGTTCACGCTTGCGCTTTCAGCACGTGACAACACAAAGGTTAGCCATCACTGTCCTAGATGGAAGAGCAGCCAGAGGAGAATGTCGTGGACATTTTATGTATTCTCCACACAGGAGGGGCAAATAAAGCCAATAGGCTACAGGTGTTCAGCAGAGTCCTTAATATTCCTTTCCCCCCAGAATCCATGTAGTAGATTACTGATTCCAAGGAAGGCAGGTGCAGAAGAATTTCTAAGCAAATCCACTCATTAGAAATAAATTCCCTGTATCTACGAAGTTTGTTATTAAAATGTGGCTGTTGTACTTCATCTCTCATGCTTTCCCTTTAGGGCTTTATTAAATGTAATTTAAAAAAAAAAAATTTATAAGGAAGCAAAAATTCTCATGCTTGTTTGAGATCGCTTCAGTTGGCAACTCCAGGCTGATCTTGTCCTAGTTCAGCTAAACACTAGCAGGTATGATTAATGGAAGCAAACCATGAACTTTCAAAGCTTTAGGCTATAGACTGAGATTCAAAAAACACAACTGCAGAAGGCAACAGAATAGGAAAAATGTAAGGCACTTGTCTAGCATTGGGAAAATATGGCTTGAAGTAGATCATGTGAAGGAGCTCTGGGTGTCACAGTGATGCAGCTGCTAAGAAAGCAGATATGGTCTTGGGGTGCCTTAACAGGAGTGAAAAATCCAGATTATTGAAGTAATTCTTCCACTCTACTCTGCCCTGGTCAACCCCTATTTGGAGAACTATGTCTAGTTTGGGGTACCATCATTCAAAAAGGACAGTGACAAACTGAAGCAAAATCTGAGAAGGATTACCAAGACGATTGCAGTAAGATTTCAAACCTATGAGTAGTAACTTTTCTTCAAGCCCTTTGAAGAATAGTCAAAGGATCTGAGTGTATAATATTTGATCTAGAGACCTGGCCCATAGAATTGCCAAGAGGTGGTCAGGACTGAATGTCTATAAGCGATTCTCAGTCATCCAAGTCATGGTTGTCTCAAAGGTGCTTTTTCAGAAGGCAACTGGATTTTCTTGTTTTTTTTCTTTGAAGACGTTTTGCTTCTCATCCAAGAAGCTTCTTCAGCTCTGACAGCGGACTGCAAGGAATATAAATCCTTCCATCCAGTCAGAGCTGACGAAACTTCTTGGATGAGAAGCAAAATGTCTTCAAAGAAAAAAACAAGAAAGTCCAGTTGCCTCCTGAAAAAAGCACTTTTGGGACAGGACTGAATGGGTAACATCATCATCATCATCATCACATGTGGCCTACAGAAGAGATAACTGAAGAGAGAGATATGAGAGTTGTCTTCAAATGTCACATAAAAGGGGGAGAAGAGGGAGGGCTAATAATGTAGGGAAGGCAGCCAGGAGAAACTTTCTAACATTGATTGCATCAGCCAAATGTCCTTCTCTGAAAGTCTTCAGGCAGAGGCTGGTGGTATCAGCCAGAAATGTTGTAGTGGATCTGCACCCAGAGGACTAAATGACTTCTAAAATCCTTCCATTTTGTCTACCAAAGCAAGGACACATCATAAACACCAGGAACCAGGTAATAATGAAAATTATTGTTAAAGCCCCAGCCTCTCTCAGCCAGGATGGGTTTTTCCAGATCCAGTTTCGTTTCCCACAATCAAGAAAGTCTTTTTCTTTCCTTTGGGAAGAAAATGGGTTCGATCAGTCCATGATAGGGAATCTATAAAATTCCACCAAAAAAAGAATACAAAGAAACACCACGAATAAATAAATGAATGAAAGAATGAATGAATGAATGAATGAATGAATGGCCTGTTTTGCGCAGCTTCCCGAATTGGGGACCCAGAAGCGAAAAGACTCAGACGCGCCCCCACCTCACATTTCTCCTCGAATCGTCCTTTGCAATGCCCCGTTTTTCTCCCATCAAGAGGGAATCCTTGCAAAAAAAAAGGGGGGGAAGGAAACAAGAGGGCGGACCCAGGTGGCAACCACGGAGGCCTCCCGCTCCTTCCTCTCGCGTTTATCCCCGGCGAAAACGCGTGGAAGAGAAGCGGCCGTGGGGGGCGCGATCGTGGCTGGGGTGTCCTTTTCCAACACGCCACGTGAGGCTGCGGCAGCTTTTTGCAAGCTGCTGCTTCGGAGGCCCGGGTTGGCTGGGAACGCTGGGACTTGTATTCCCAAAGGGTCCGGAGATGGGAAGGTTGCACCGGGCCAGGTTTTCCTTTCGCTTCCCGGTTCTCCAGCCTTGCATTTTGCTCCGGCCTCGGTTCCCGGTGTCCTAAAGCATCGGGGCTGGAGGCCAGGCCTCTTCCTCCCCTCACCTTCGGCCGCCTCCTTGCAAACTCACCCAGGCTCAGCCTGTCCGTTTTCTCCAGGATGATCTCCGACATGGTGGCTTTGGGAAAGGGTCCCCCGGAAGGCTGGGCGCGGCTGACCCGGCAGCTCGTTCCTCGCTCAGCTCTGCGGTTCTGACGTGGAGTTGCAAGCCGATTGCATCAGGCCAGCCCTGCCGCAAAGCGAGCCCGCCTCTTCCAGCCACCGGCGCTCATTGGGAAAGGAAGCGTCGTCAGAAGGGAGGCTGGGCCGAGATTGCGCCTTTTTGCGGCCCGGTTTGCAGGTTGCTCCGGGGGAGACGGTGCGTGGGTGGGTGGTGAACAACTATAGGGATAAAGTCTGGAGAGATTCTCAGTCAACGACCCTCTAAAAGGATGCAAATGACCTGCTGTCTGCAAGGAATATAAATCCTTCCATTCCCCACTATCCTGTCAGAGTTGAAGAAGCTCCTTGGATGAGAAGCAAAATTGCTTATTGCTGTGAGCCGCCCTGAGTCCTTGTGGAGAAAGGGCGGCATATAAGTCCGATAAATAAAATAAAATAAAATAAAATAAAATAAAATAAAATAAAATAAAATAATAAAATAATAAAATAAAATAAAATAAAATAAAATAAAATAAAATAATAAAATAATAAAATAAAATAAAATAAAATAAATAATAAAATAAAATAAAATAAAATAAAAAAATAAAACATCTTCAAAGAAAAAACAAGGAAGTCCAGTTGCCTCCTGAAAAAGCACCTTTGGGACAACCATGACCTGGATGACTGAGAATCTCTAGACTTTCAGCTATACAATTTGGGATGAAAATCCTTGGAATGGTGTGGGAGTAGGAATGGATTTTCAGAGGAAAAATTGGAGACTACAGGAACCAGGAGCACTACTTGGGTGATCCTGAGGACACAGATAAACTTCCAAGTACTTCAACCATCCTGTAAAAGGATGCAGATAACCAGCTGTCTGCAAGAAATATAAATCCTTCCATTCCCCGCCATCCTGTCAGTGCTGAAGAAGCTTCTTGGATGAGAAGCAGAATATCTTCAAAGAAAAAACAAGGAAGTCCAGTTGTCTCCTGAAAAAAGCACCTTTGGGACAACCATGACCTGGATGACTCAGAATCTCCATAGACGTTTAACTACACAATTTGGGATGAACACCCTTGGAATGGTGTGGCAGTAAGAATGGATTTCCAGAGGAAAAAATTGGAGACTACAGGAACCAGGAGCACTACTCAGGTGATCCTGAGGACACAGATAAACCTCAAGTGCTTCAACAACCCTCTAAAACAGGGGTGTCAAACTCAAGGCCGGTGGGTCGCATCTGGCCCGCGGGATGCTTAGATCTAGCCCGTGTGCTCGCCCTGGAAACAGTGAAGGACCGGCCCACAGTGCCTCTGCCAGCGAAAACAGAGCTCAGGATGGCCGCGTGTGGCCCTCCTGGGCTCTGTTTTCAGCCACGACAGCCTCCTGCATCCCTCTGCCAGCGAAAATGGAGCCCAGGGAGGCCGAGTGCAGCCCTCCTGAGCTCCATTTTTGCTGGCAGAGGGATGCAGGAAGCTGTCGTGGCTGAAAGGCCAGTCCTTCACTGTTTCCAGGAGCTTTGATGAGAAATGTTGAGCTGGCCATGGCCCCCCTGGCTCCCCAAGGTCAAACACAACTCTGATGCGGCCCTCAATGAAATAGAGTTTGACACCTCTGCTCCAAAATGATGCAAATGACCAGCTGTCTGCAAGAAATATAAATCCATCCATTCCCCACTTTCCTGTCAGAGCTGAAGAAGCTTCTTGGGTGAGAAGTGAAACATCTTCAAAAAAAAAAAAAAGTCCAGTTGCCTCCTGAAAAAGCACCTTTGGGACAGCAATAGCGATAGCACCTAGACTTGTATACTGTTTCATAGTGCTTTATAGCCCTAAGAGGTTTACAGAGTCAACATATTGCCCCCAAGCAATCTGGGTCCCATTTTATCCACCTTTGAAGGATGGGAGGCTGAGTCAACCTTGAGCCGATCAGGATTGAACTGTTGGCAGTGGGCAGAGTTGGTCTGAAATACTGCATTATAACCTCTGAGCCACCAGGGCTTTTAAGAGATTAAACCAAGCGGCTTGCCTCGGGTGAAAAACTGAAAGGATCTGGACAGGCTTGGGTGGTATTTCTGAGATGCAGAACCCTCCCGTGGTTGTGAGAATCAGTGCAGCCCAAACTGGGAACCATCAGAAGAGCCCTATTGGGTCTTCTATATGTATCATACAGCGGAGACCTGGATGCATAAGAGACACGCACAAACCAGGATTCGAGGGCTGCATCCCTGTCCCGTTTTGCATCCCAGATAATTGTGCAAACCAGAATCCAGGGGATAATAAACAACCATCCCGACTAGTAGTTACATTCTCCACGGAACCTGTCCCGTTTGCTTTTTAAAGTGGCCAGATTGCTAACATATTTCATAGTTTTAAGTGTGCCCACAGTGTGGAAATGGGAGGGGGGGTTAAGCTCCTCCCTTGGATATTTGCCATCAATTTGTTGAAATGGTCACAAGATTTGATAAAGCCAACAAGTTACATCCATGGATTTTTAAAAAATTGGCATGTTTTAATTTTACCATTGTGGGAAGAAATATCCATCTGGTTCAGTTCCAAGTTGGGAGAAAGACACTGGAAACATGGAGGCTGATTGGAAAGATCGTTTATTGATGAAGCAGAACCACATGGGTCCTGGGCAGCTAACAAAATGGAGTTGAGAGTGGCAGGGATGTTATACCTTCTCTTGGGCTTTGCACTTGAGCTTCCTGTTCCTGAGCAAGAACATGTATTCTATTGGCTGTTGTCAGATTCCCATTGGGGCATGTAGGGGTTATGTAGGGGTCATAGCTGGCTCTATAGGCAAAGTACAAATCCTAGGTGTTTGTCTGAGCTCCCAGGTTTGGTTGAAGTTTGGACTGCTCTGAGATGATGCAATGACTGAAATATCCTTAGGAAATTATGCAATGTAGTGAGCTCTGTGTCTTCTGCTAAATGGTAGTGGGTTAATCCTATTATGTGCTAAAGGATCATGTCCTGTTCTTCTTAATCCCATCATCCTGGATCTGAAGGTCCTATGTTTTGTAGATAGGCTGGTCCAGTCTTTCTTAATGGGCACAAAATATATTCTTGGGGGGGGGGGCTATTAAGAGTGAATCTGCTTCATGCCTCTGAAAAAACATGTATCTCCATTCCTCGTTCAATGAAATATAATATTCTGCTTTTTTAATATTCATCAAAATATTTCATTCTTCTAGGAGGGGGAGCCTCCCATATCATAATGTCTATTACAAGAGTGATTTTTCTCTTGTATAAAGAATAAAATCCCACTATTCCTCCTAAAATGGTTTGCTACTTTGTCAAGCAGTGGATTTAAAAAGAAAGCTAAGCTACTTCAAGACACAAGACAGAGGAGAAACAGCACTCCCAGATTGGGAGCTCTACTATCAAGCGGCGGTGTTATCATGGGTAAAGGACTGGATGGAATTAAAAAACAGCAGGATATTAACAATTGAAGGCCACGAACTGCAAATGGGATGGCATTCCTTTTTATGGGATGAAAGATATAAAACACATACCTATTTTAAAAGACACACAATTAGGAATACACTACTACTAATTTGGCTAAAAATTAAAAAACAACATTATACAAAAATTCCGAATTGGCATCACCATCAGAAGCGGTAAGGCACCCAAATTTAACAGAACCCAAAAATATAATTAGATATAAAGACTTAATTGATTATTAAGGGAAGCTGAAAACCAAACAACAATTGGAACTAGAGTTAAATAGAGAAATTGATTAGTGGATTTTCACACAGATCCAATCCAAACACAAGGAACACATAAAAACATATGAAATCCACAGAGAGAAACAAGAACTAGATAAAATTATATTAGACTCACAAGATAAATTAATTAGTAAAATCTATAATTTTCTATTGTGATATAAGATGGAGGAGGAAACAGTAAATGATACAATGATTAAATGGATGCAAAATTTTAAATATACAATAGATTTGGAGAAGTGGGAGGAATTATGGCAAATGAATACAAAATTAACACTAGCGGTGGCATACAACGAGAACCAGTTGAAGATGTTTTATAGGTGGCATATGTCGCCCACAAGATTGGCAAAAATTCATTCAAAGAATAGTTCATTATGCTGGAAATGCAAAAAATCGCAGGGTACCTTTTATCATCTATGGTGGACGTGCCCGGCAGCAAAGAAGTTTTGGTCTAACATCAAGAAATGGTTGGAACAAATAACAAAATTACAAATAGAGATGAAACCAGAAACTTTCCTGCTAGGAATCTTCACAAAAACATAACCTAAAGATATAAAATATCTGATAATACATATTCTAACGGCAACTCGAATAACATACACAAAGAACTGGAAACAAGAAAAAATCCCAACGGAAGAAGAGTTAACAGATAAAATCGCACAGTGTGCTGAAATGGATAGACTAACAAAAGAGATTAAGGAAAAAGAAGAGACAGAGTACTATAGAATATGAGACAAATGGTACCTATGGTATAACACCGCTAATAAAGATATATAGGTGCAAGAAAAATAGAATAAAGATGTAAATAGATATATTAATAATTTCCTATGGGCAAGTAAATATGAACAGGAGTTTTAAAACAAAAGTATAATTCAAATATAAAGATTGTTAAGAAATCCTAAGGGGAGGGGGAAAAGAAGAGGAGGGGGGAGAAAAGGGAATGGGAAAAACTACTAGGCTAAACATAAGGGGGAAATCACAACTGTATTAATTGAAGAACCACTACGAAATATTGCTTTAAGAAGAAAATTTACTTATACGTTGTATGTTTTGTAAATGTTTTTTATATGTGTTTTATATGTGTTTTAATAAAGTTTATAAATTAAAAAAAATAAAAAGAAAGCTCTGTGGAACATATCTTATTTTACTTTCATTCCACTGAGATATTTACATATTCTCGTGTTTTATAGCAACAATTAATTTGGCTACTAATAGGAGAAATGCTAAAATTTACTTTGTTCTATCAAATATGTGTGATACACCTAACTGGAGAAAATTTAGTCTTCAGTTTTCTAAACACCTCTCGTGTTTTTTTTTAAAGCTTTCTTAAAAGCTATGCTCCTTCCAGAGGACAGGAATTCCAAAGGTTTTTTAAACCTAAAATATACAATGAATGGTTGCAGGAACTGGATACGTCTAGTCCAGGGGTGTCAAATTCGATTTCATTGAGGGCCACATCAGGGTTGTGTTTGACCTTGGGGGACTGGGATGGGCAGGGCCAGGATGGGCGTGGTCAGCATGACATCACTTCTCGGGCAGCACTTGTGGCAGCCCGAGTGCTCTGCTAGCAAAAATGGGGTCCCAAGCTCCGTTTTCAGCTGCGATGGTCCCCCACAATCCTCTGCCAGCAAAAACGGAGCTCGGGAGGGCCACATGAGGCCTTCGTGAGCTCTGTTTTCACTGGCAGATGCACCACAGGCCAGTCCTTCGCTGTTTCCAGGGCGGCCCTGCAGGCCAGATCTAAGCGCCCAGCAGACCAGATCCGGCTCCTGGGCCTTGAGTTTGACACCCCTGATCTAGTCTAACGAAGAGAAGGACTAGGGGTGACATGATAATAGTCTTCCAATATTTGAGGGGCTGTCACAGAAAAGAGGAGGTCAGCCTTTTCTCCAAAGCACCTGAGGGACAAGACAAGTAAGGGATGGAAATTATCAAAGAGAGATTTAACCTAGAATTATTTCCCTGATAGTGAGAACAATTAATCAGTGCAATGGCTTGCCTCCAGAAATTGTGGGTACTCCGCTATGAAAGTTTTTTTTTAAAAGATTGGACAGCCATTTGTGTGGAATGAGAATTTTCTTGATTGCTGGGTCAACTGGAAGAGAATTTTCTTCCTCTTCCAGTTGAACCAAGAGAACAAGGGATATGAATGATTCTTCTTTTACTGCCCCCAATTTTATAAGAATCAGCAAATGTTACATGTGTGCACACTTACAATACCAAGGACACTTTAATAAAAACATTCGAAGCAATGAAAATACTTCTTTTTACACCGGATAAAAACATTAAAAGGCACTTTACTTATATATACATAATGCTTTAAGAAATAAAATATTTACATTTTATAATTGAGATACATGTGTACAATCAAAGTATTAAAAGTTGCAAATATTGCACTTAGATTAAAAGTCTGAAAGATAAAGACTAACCTCGTCCTCATTTCTGAATAGAAAAATCAATTTTTAAAATCAAAGTAATATCTGCTTTATCGTTTACCAAAAAGCTGTAAACTTTTCAACATTCAATAGCAATAATGAAGGAATGTACCAAGTCCATGTTCCTTAGAGATGAGCTCTGTTCATCCACCTACACAAATGTGAGGAACAGTTGTGAATATTGAAACAGGATCATTTGTTGCATGCTGAGAATATTGAAATGTAAACCATTTTCGAGTCCCAACACATTGAAATGTGTAGATGAATACATTTTTAAAAAGAACATCGTCCTCTTTTTATTATTAAAAAAAATCATGTAATAGATTCATTATAAATGCAAATTATTCTCTTGCTCCAGGTAGTGCTTCAATCCGTGCTTCTCATTCCCACGAACAAGACATATCATTCCCTCTGGTGAAGATGCTTTTGATTACGAACATGAACTTTCTGTGCCCAAATGTCTGAACATTATTAAAAGCATGCAGCCCTAACTGACCAGTATAACTTTTGTTGAATAGTGCATTATGCTCTTTCTTTCATAGATTTCACAGGTCTATAACACGGGATCAATTTTTGATGTGGGATAAACCTTCATACATCCCTTTTGCCACATAAGCATGGTGAAATTGGCATTGTCATCTTCAAGCATGATGCTGCTCAGATACTCCTCCTTCACACAAATCATTCCAACATAAAAGACAGTGCTATATAAGAATCGCCTCCTGTTGTTTAACGGCTAGATGGCCATTTCCCTTGACCAAGAACAACCCAAGGATGAAATCAATCAACATATCCAAGAGGAAACTCTCCACTGATTGACTCTGTCTTTCTTATTTCTCAAACCAATACAAATGACACAGTAAGATTTGGAGTAAGGTTGAAAAGGCTGGGTATAAAATACATTACCGGAAAGGCACATTAATTCTTGCTGCTACAAAGCTGCTACACATTTAAAGAGGGGAGATCCCCACAATGCCCAAAGTGAAAATATATAACAAGCTATTGTTTTCCTGAAGAAACTTCTGATGAAGACCCCTTTAATTACAAACTTGAATGCTGTTGAGTTTTTTCTGCCCAAATGTCTGAACATTATTAAGAGCATGCAGCTCCGATCAACCAGTACAACTTTGTTGGATCGTGCATTATGCTCTGAATGCTTACAACATAAAAATGCACAGCTAGCTGGAAAAAAAAATCATTCTTAGGCTGCCAAAGAAGAATGTTATGATGACAGAATAAATTAACGGAATGAAATGGCACTCAGAATTGTATTGCCGTGGAGCGGTTCATCTTTGGTGCTGAGGCATAAAATCTCTGTCAGGTTTTTCTTTAAAAAAAAAACAAACAAAACAGTACTGTTTAAAAACACCTTAAAATTGTTGGGTTTGATGTCCAAGGCTTAAGGATATCCTTCAGTTTCAAATAAAAGCAATGTTTACGCAAGGACGGAGAATTAAAAATACGGTCCATTCAAACCATTTGTTCTGTCCAATTTTAGTCCCAAACAAAGCAATTGGAAAAGAAAAATAATTAGACTCCCTTCATAATCCTGCACAGGTTTTTCAAAAAAGAAAAAAAAATCCATCGTCCGTTGTAAAAAAAAATAAACTTTTGGTGCTATCCTTTCTCTGCTTTCTGTGGGATTGGGAAGTCATCAACTGTTTTCTTCAGCTCGCCTAATTTCGGCCAAATTGTTGCCCAGAACTGCCGTTAGGGAGGCTCGCCTTCGACGCATGATCCGTCCAGAAGCGATGAGGTCAGCGTAACCTCGCTGATGGGAGAAGGCATACGCAGAACGACGGCCAGTTACCCCGCGACGGAGAACGCTCCGCCTTCGCTTCCACTTCTCCTCTTCGGCCTTGTACTTTTTGCGATTCTTCCGAATCTTTAAAGGAAAAAATCGTAGAACAGATTAAGAGGCAGAAAGAGGCTCAGTAGCAGCTATTAGAGAAGATTAAACCTCTAAGTCTCCTGGGATTTTGGGAGCACTTGCAGTGATTTTTTTTAAAAGAATAATTTATTTATTTTTAAAAATCCCTCTCTTTGACTGACAGGTGGCACCATAAATTTTCAGGCATAGACAATACAACAAATGCTCAGTCAAACTCGGGTCTGGACATTCCCACATTCCTACCCATGGCTGAACTGGTGGAGGAGACACAGATAGACAAACCGAGGGCACCACAGTTCCGGCTTGTTCCCATTATTCTAAATACAGGTAGACCTCAACTTATCACTAATTGGTTAGTGACCATTCAAAGTTATGATGCCCCCCCCCCAAGGGAACCTATAACCCAGTTCTGAAGTTCTGATGGCCACCCACTCCAATGCTTACTGACCACATATTGGGGGCTCAGCACCCAGTTCTCATTTATGGCCCTTCGAGCCATGTGACTGCATTTTACATTGGTTTTGCCCAGTGGTGAAATCCTCCCCGGTTTGCCACCAGTTCGCTGCCCACACACATGCGCATGCATGCAGATTACACACCAAACACGCGCTGCGCACAGAAAAAGGAGGCTTGGGAAGGTAAGTAGAACAGTGAGGGGGGAACAGCTGTGCCCTGCGATTTAGATTCACTAGAAAGCCGTATTTCTTGCTTTCTAGCTATTTTAAAACGAGTGGCACAGCTGATCATCGGAAATACCGGGTCGGACCAACCGGTAGCTTTTTTTAAACTACCGGTTTGCTGAACCAGTAGCTTTTATCACTACCAGTTTGCACAAACTGGTGCAAACCGGTAGGATTTCAGCACTGGTTTTGTCCCAAACAAGCATTTACTTCTGGCTTTTGGCAAAACTGGGACATAATGATTAATAGGTTTGCTTGATGACCGTTGCAAAAAAAGGGTTTCCAAATTGGGTGGTCACATGAGTGACCCAGTTTAAGACACTTATAACTCATGATTCTTTTGTGTGTGTGTGTGTGTCTTTTAATGACCCCGTAATCTCTTGCATCGGGGTGGAGTTGGTGGGGCAACTGAATGGAGCAGAGTGTTTACTGGCCGGATGCCCTTCCTATCGCCAACACAGAGTTCGCAGCTGATCAGTGGTGGGTTGCCCCCTGTTCGCACCTGTTCTATAGAACCGGTAGTAAAACTGGGGGGAGAGTCCGCCCACCGACCCCGACGTCATCAAAATGCTTCTGCGCATGCACAGAAGAGCACACACGAGCGCGGCCCTATTGTGAACATAGAACCCACCCGTGCAGCTGATATTTACTCATTGTGCCCAGAGACAGAAATACCTGCTGCTACCTAGGATCGAACTCAAAATCTCCTAATTGTGAGGCGAGAGCTCCACCTCTAGGCCACTGCGGCACACACAACTCAGGATTCATGATTATACAAAAAAAAACTAACCAGCTCTTCTTCAACTTGTTGGTAACTTGGATTAATAACCAGAAGTCTCCTACATACCTTTTCACTTTTTGTAGGCCAGATGGTCATCATCAAGAACCGGAGGGCAATGATGGGCAGCAAACAGAGAGCGACAGATAGTATTATGGTCAACCAGATATATGGCTGTCGGAGGGCATTTGCAGCGGTACCTGGGAAGGAGACATGACAGTTACAGTGAGGTGGTTGACACATGTGGAGTTCCTTCAAACCAACAAAACCTAAAAGCAAATGATGAAAGCCGCATCACACTGAGAGATCCACTCCCATATCTGCGAGAATGGAGGGCAGAGCTTCCATCGCAGTGATGCCATGTTGCTTTGTTTTAAGAAGTGCATCAGATCCTGCAGGGAACCTTGCAATTTGATATTACTAGTTTTGGGGTGCACAGGTGATACGTTTCTGTTTGTAAAATACAGGTAGTCCTCAACTTAGGACCATGATTGAGGCCAGAGAATTATGGTTGTAAATTGTATCGGTGGTTTAAGAGGGCCATCCTGTGATCAATCTGATTTTATGACATTTTTGGGGTAGTATTAAGCAAATCACTATAGCCGTTAAGTCAGTGGTGAAATCCAAAATTTTTTACTACTGGTTCTGTGGGTGTGGCTTGGTGGGCGTGGTGTGGTTTGGTGGACATGGCAGGGGAAGGATACTGCAAAATCTCCATTCCCACCCCACCAGAAGGATACTGCAAAATCTCCATTCCCACCCCACTCTGGGGCCAGCCAGAGGTGATATTTGCTGGTTTTCTGAACTACTCAAAATTTCCGCTACCGGTTCTCCAGAACCTGTCAGAACCTGCTGGATTTCACCCCTGTGTTAAGTGAATGCAAAAGTCGTTACGCGAACCCATTATATGCAATGGGTGGGGGTTTTTTGACAGAAATGGGAAATAAATACAGATTTCTGGCAAAAAAAATTGTAAATTGCAATTTACATGTGACTTGAGAGATGCTGCAAAAAGATGTAAATGTTGGATGGTTGCCAAATGCCCAAAATATAGTCATGTGATTGTGGGGGGCCCAGGGCAGCCATCAGAACTACAAATCTGGGTGGTAAGTATTCTTTTTGGGATCTGTAATAACTTCAAACTGTTGCTAAGTGACCAGTTGTAAATGGAAATACAGTATATGCTAACATACTAAGTTTTTTATCCTTTTGCATTTGTTCTCCATCCGCAGTTTTTGTACAGCTCAGAAAGTGGTTGTCTTTCAACCTAATGGTTGGTTCATGCATAATCTAAATAAAAATATTTTTTGAGGTGTTTTGGGTTTAGCATTCTGATTTGTAAACCTTGTTGTTTGGCTTCATGGAATGTATGATCCAGGACAATGTGGCTTCTTCCAGGAATCATACTTAAATTGTAGCTTGTGCAAAGGATGAGTCTAGTTAATTGCTATTTTTTTAAAAAAAATATTCAAACGTATCAAGTTTTTTTTAAAAGTATAAACTCATTTAATCTCATAACTAAAGGCAGTGGTTAAGGTGTTGGCATTATGCTAGGCATAATGCCAGGTCCAACTGAGTTCCCCGCCAAGAAACCTTACTGGGTGACCTTGAGCCAGTCATTCTCAGCCTAGTCTACCCTACAAGCTTGTTGCGCTGGGAGTAAAAATCTAAGGTGCCTGAGCTCCTGCAGGAAAAATGAGATTATAAACCTACCAAATCAAAAGAAAATAGGCATGAGTTCAAATTCTAAATCAAGTAATAGAGCCATAAAGTGCTAGCATATTTTAATCTAGCATTATTGTCATAGAAATAGTCTTCGACTTACAACAATTCATTTAATAACCAAAGTTACAATGGCACTGCAAAAAGTAATTTATGACCTTTTTTCACACTTACAACCACTGCAGCATCCCTACAGTCACATGATCAAACTTCAGATGCTTAGCAACTGATTAATATTTATGACGGTTGCAGAGTTTCCAAGGTCATGTAATTGCCTTTTGTAACCTTCTAACAAACAAAATCAATGAGGAAGTCAGATTCACTTAACAACTGTGTTACTAACCTAACAACTGCAGGGATTCACATAACAACTGTGGCATAAAATGGGGCAAAACTCACTTAACCAATGTCTCACTTAGCAACAGAAATTTTGGGCTCAATTGTGGTTGTCAAGGACTATCTGTATTACTGCCAAGTTTCATTACATTCTTTAAATTGTGTTGGGTCATTTTAGTTCGTTACCTTTTGAAGCTTACAATCTTTTTCAGTCCAACCTGAGTTACTAAGCTTTTCTTTTTAAAAAAAACAAGATCAGCTGGGATACACAATTTTGACATTTTAAGAGAGTAACTTGTTTGCAGATAGAAAAAAAGAAAGAAAAATCAGTACCAACCTGTAAACTGAAACACGGAAGGAAGGAGGACGTGGATCCCAGCACTATGCAGATCAAACATGATGCCAAAATAAAGTGCAATACTGCCAAATATTGAAAAGGCATTAACAAATGTCCAGTAAGATGTATCCATTCCAATCTACAAGCAAACAGGAGAACAAGACAGAAATATGAGATCCATAAACAAGATAGGAAGAATGGGAGACAGAGCAGCATTTTTTGAAACTGTGGACCAATCAGCTCCCTAGGAAGATCATGAGAAATTTAGAAGCAAAGGGGATGACATGATTTTTTTAAAAAATCTGTCAGCAAATTGGGAAAGCTATCAAAACTAGTTCCAGGTTTTGCTTGTGCAAGTGCTGTTAAGCGATAGAAGTTTGATATATACATTAACTGTTAATGTTTAGAAGGGAATGATATATTAATTGCTTGTCCTAATCCAATTACATATTATTTGGGAAGAAGGAGTCATATAAATTTCTGGAGCTTCTGGAGTAGAATCAATTCTCTTTATGTTTAATATGGAAAGTCTATGGAGATTCTCAGTCATCCAGGTCATGGTTGTCCCAAAGGAGCTTTTTCAAGAGGCAACTGGACTTTCTGGTTTTTCTTCAAAGACGTTTCGCTTCTCATCCAAGAAGCTTCTTCAGCTCTGACTGGATGATGGGGAATGGAAGTTTAATATGGAAAACTGATTGGATTCGCCTATTGTCCAATTTCCATTTCAGCATGAGGAGGAAGAAACACAGCTTCTCAAATTTTCCTTCCTACTGATTTCACTGCCTCTACTTCATTTCTCCACAATAGTGAGTTCCTCCAATCAGCATTTTTCCTTTCTTGGCAAAAAACAACAACAACCTGTCAGGTTTGATGGAAAGGGAAGACTTATCTTGGTAAAGACATTAGCAAGAACTACAAAGTTTCCAACCATGAATGAATGAACCATGAATGCCAACTTGGCATTTTAAAGGAGTGACAGGTAGTCCTTGAGTTATGACTACAATTGGCAACAGAATTTCCTTTGCTAAGTGTGACAGTTATTAAGTGAGCCATGCCCAATTTTACAAACCCTTTTTGCTGCAGTTGTTAAGCAAATCAGTGCGGTCATTAAATGAATTATGCGGTTGTTAAAAGAATCCAGTGTTCCCCATTAGCTTTGTTACTTGGAAACTGGTTGGGCAATCACAATGACAATCACTGATGCTTCAACTATTGTAAATGCATGCTGGTTGCCAAATACATGAATTTTGATCATGGGGAGAGTGACCATGGGAACACTGTGATGATTGTAGGTGCAAGAACTGCTCATAAGTCACTTTTTTCTCAGCACCGTCATAACTTCAAATGCTCGTTAAATTAATGGTCGTAAGTCAAGGACTGTCTGTTTGGAACAATGAAGGCTGATTGACTTGCCTGAAAATTAACCGCAATTATGAGAGAAGATGAGGCAGTGACTGCAAATGACTGGTAGTCGGAAGGAGCTTCTCCATCCTGTCCCATGGTTTGTAGGTAAGCACCGTACGGTATGAAGAAAATGATCAGTGATGTTATAACACCATGCAGCAGGCTTAAGAAGAACTTCTGGTAGTTAAAAAGCAAGTCTTTTTGTCCCAAGATGTACAAGTTAGGAAACCGTATGCTCAGTTTATCACTCACATCCTGAAGTGAAAGAAGTAAGACAAATGACATTCCAGTTGTGGTTTTGCTTGAAAATCATTTACCATGTAATGCATCCCCACAGCAGAGGTGCAACATCAAACATCAAATAGAAAAATAGCCACATTTTAGCTAATGCATCAGTGGGCAAAAATGAGTTGGCAATGCAAAATATCTGCAGAAAATTAAAAAAGAAGCTAGATTCACTTTTCTGTTGTTTGAGAATGTTGCAATATTTTCAGGATCAGACTCAATAAAGATAATAGGAGTTAGAGTTTTAAATATATTTCCTTTTAATTATGATAGGCATTCTATATTCACTGAATATTCAAGGTAGAAGCAACGAGAATGGTGAGGGTGGCTCCTTATATATACAAGGGGTGGAGCTAGGAATGGGAGTGGTAAGTTATGAATACATTAAAGTCCAAAGAATAAGTTAACCTCTGATGTTCCATATATACATTATTTACACATTGGAGAATAAGGCATTTACATCTGACAAATCCCCCTCTAAATGCCGGTTCGTTACACAACACCAATTACATTCTGATTCAGGACAATATAATACATATAATTTAGAAGTTAAATATTTGTGTTGTTTAGAAGGTAAGGGTTTTGTTAATATGTCAGCTAATTGTTCAGAAGTATCGCAATGTATTGCTTTAATGAATCCGTCTTGAGACAGTTGTCTCACATGTTTAAACTTTATATCAATATGCCTGGACCTTTGTCCAATTGCATCGGATCTGGATATTTCAATGGCCGCTTTATTGTCTTCATGCATAATAAATGGTAAGGTGGGTTTCTTCCAAACATCAGTGATCAGATCATTGAACCATACAAGGTTATTTGCAGCCTTGGACAAACAAACATATTCCGCTTCTGTAGTAGAAGTGGCTACTAGTTCTTGTTTACCAGTATACCAGTAAACTGGACAATCATTCAATAGAAAAACATAACCAGAAGTACTCTTTCTGCATGATGTATCACCAGCCCAATCTGCATCAGCATAACAAGTAATTTTTGGTTCTCTGTCATTATTGGGTTCCAACATTAAACAAAAATCTAATGTACCCTTCAGATATCTTAGAATTCTTTTGACAGCTTCCCAATGATACAAGGTTGGTTTACTAACATATCTTGACAATAGATTGAGAGGTAATGCAATATCTGGCCTAGTCCAATTAGATATATAAAGGAGTGAACCTATAACTGATCTGTAAAATGTGTTGTCTTTAAACTCAGGGGAAGATTCATCAGTGTTTCTAAGAAAATCAGTTTGCATAGGGGTGTCACAGGTTTTGGCATTATTTAAGTTACATTTGTTTAGGAGTTCGATGATTTTATCTTTCTGTGTAAGTTTGAATCCCCTTTTAGTTTTGTTAATTTGCACACCAAGGTATTTATTCACTTTACCCAGAGATTTCAGTGAGAAGTGTTCATTTAACTTATTTACAAAGATTTCCCTGCTCTCTTTATGCTTTCCAATGTATAAAATATCGTCCACGTAAATTAATACAAATTCAATATGATCATTACTCTTTTTTACAAAGAAACAGTTATCAGCAGTGGTGGCGTTGAAATCCATGGTCTTAAGTACTTTTACCAAGCAATCGTACCATCTTTTGCCGGATTGCTTTAATCCGTACAGACTCTTATTTAATAACCAAATTTCGTTCTTATTAGTGTATTGACTGTGTGGTGCTCTTACATATATTTCCTTATCTAATTTTGCATGTAAGTATGCGGTCTGTATGTCATATTGGAATACGTCCAGATTGAGTGCAGATGCTACTACAAGGGCTGTTTTGACACTCTCTGTTCTCACTGTGGGTGAATATGTATCAGTATAGTCTTCTGGATATTTTTGTGCATAGCCTTGTGCAACTAGTCTAGCCTTGTATAAGGTATTGCCTCCTTCTAAGTTCTTAATTTTATAAATCCACCTGGTACCTATAATTGTTTTATCCTTAGGTGCGATCGCAGGTGTGAATACATTTAATCCTTGTAAACTTTCCATCTCTTTTTCCATAGCTAGTTCCCATTTTTCTCTTTCTTCATGTGGAAGTTTCAATACTTCTTCATATGTATTAGGTGTTATTTGTTCTCCATTCATATGCATTATGTAATCTTTGTATTTATTTGGTATTTGGTTTCTATTGTTTCTAATAGTTCTTTCAGGCTTGCTATGGTTATCATGCAAATATCTAGCTTCCTTTTTTGTTAATGTGTCTGTCTTTATTTTATGCTGACTATTAGTCCAAGTTTTGGTTTTGTTCTTACTTTTGTTAATATTTTGATTTTCTGTTGTTCCTTCCTCGCAAGATATCGTATCTTTACATTTATTAGGAAATATTTCATTAAGGTGCAATTTTGACCAATTGGCCTGTTCATGGAACACAGCTGTTCTGGATACTATAAATTTGTTATTACTATCAATAAATCTGTACCCTTTGGTTCCAGTTTCGTATCCCATGAATCTTAATCTCCTGGATACGTTTTCTCCCTTTCTCCTCAATTGTTTAGGTATGTGTACGTCTGCAGTGACTCCAAATATGTGCATGTGTGATAATTTGGGTTTTCTATTGTACATCACCTCATATGGTGTCTTATTCACAATACTGGACCAGGTTCTATTTTGAGTGTAATTCGAATAATGTAATGCCTCTGACCAAAATTGTTTGCCTAAACCAGCATCCTCTAATGTGCACCTAATCATGGTTTGTAGTGTGGAATTTTTCCTCTCTGCAACTCCATTTTGAAATGCAGAAAAAGGATTGGACGTGAAATGTAACATTCCTCTATCCTTTAACCATTGGGAGAATTCTTTAGACATGAATTCACATCCCCTATCTGTCATAATTTGCTTTATTCTGATATTATGTTGTGTTTCTATACGTTTGTAGAATTCCTTAAATTTCTGAAATGTTTCATCCTTGTGCTTTAATGTGTAAACAAAACCATATCGGCTGTAGTCATCCACTATTGTTAGAAAGTAACGTTTTCTATAGGTAATTGAGGGACTTAATGGACCAACTAAGTCCATATGTACCAAATCAAAAATATTGTTAGTTGATCTGTTAGATTTTTTTGGTCTGGGACTGGTTTTTAGTTTGGTGGATTTACATACTGAGCATTCCAAATAATTTTCACAATTTTTTATTTTGACACCTTCTGCGTGTTCAGTCATTTTTTGTACTACAGGAAAGCTTGCATGTCCTAACTTCCTGTGTAAGATGTGAGCACACTCATCATGAATTGGTTTACCTATTTTTGGTTTCTTTTCCTTGTATGTATTTTTGTGATCATGAGTTATTCTACACTCATCATTGTCACTGTTACTGACATTTTCATCATCTGCTTCAATACAATCTTCCATATTTGAATCAATGTTGTGTAAACATCTTTCTTTAGTTATTAGATAGGGTAGACCTCCTTTTATCATTACAGTACCTACATTTGTTTTGTTCTTTTCTATAGTTGCTTTCCCCTTTGAGAAAACTATATTGATATCAGATTCTCTGCTTAATTTTATGGCACTTAGTATGTTGTGAGGTATTTCTGGGATTAATAATACCCCCTCTATTTTCCCTAGACCAGGCAAGGTCACATTTCCTTTGCCTAGTACTTGAACCTTTTCTTGATTAGCTACCTTTATCGCAAACTTATCTTCTATAAATGAAGATAATATACTTTTGTTGTTGGTGGTGTGATTTGTTGCACCAGAATCAATAAGCCAATTGTTATTCTCATCCTGCTGTGTTCTGGTGCTGTCTTGTTTATTTAGCCCATTCAGTGACCCAGATTTCCTCTCTTTTGAATTTTCTCTACCCCTTCTACCTTCTTTGTAATTTGGTGGACTTCTATATTTGTGTCTATCTGTGGAAGATTGTCTGTAATTATATTTGCTCCTATATTCTGGTCTATGTCTCTCTCTTGAGACTTTGGGGCAGTCTCTTCTACTATGTTCCCTGGATCCACAATTGTAGCATCTAAAGGCCTCATTATGTTTATCTTGAAAGACTACTTTCCTAAAAGGTTTGTGGTCTGTTTGGTTACTGGATCGATTTTTTCTTGAATTGTCTTCTGCTATCAATTTGTTAGATAGACTTTCTATGGATAAATATCCCAAATTAATGGTATCTAAGTGTGACATAAAGCTATCCCATGATGGATCAAGTGAATTGATAATAACACTTTTCATTGTTTGATCTGAAATCACTTCCCCCCTCAATTGTAGCTCAGCTCTTATTTTGTTTAGATTTATCAAATGCTCACTTATAGAAACCCCTGGTTTTACTCTAGAGGAAAAGAAATCCTTAGACATTCTTGTGGTTGTAGCTACGCTATCGCTGTGAAATAGATTAAACATGCATTGAATTATTTCTGATACAGTTAGGTTTGGTTTGATGCTATGATACATTGCAGGAGACACGCTAGATATTATTATGAAAAATGCTCTATGATGTAAACAATCTATTTTTAAAGTCCAAGGTCTTCTTGGAGGGCTAGTTATAAAGAATAGTAAATTTTCTTTCATGAAAATAACCTGAAGCTGTTGATACCACTCTTGTAAATTAATGCCATCAATTCTAAGTTTTGGGAAGTCACTGGGTAAGTTACCTACATTATTCTGTCCATTACTTACAACCTGGGGCAGTCCGTGATCTCTCAAGTGCAGGAAATTACAGAACGGCATTGGGATGCTTGCAATGAGTCTGCGCGGTTCTCTGGCCAGTTCAAGTCCTTCTGGGTCGTCTACGTAGTTTCGCACATGCGCGTTGCTCATTTCTTCTTTGGTGGCGTCGTGGAAGGTTCTCTCCCTTTCAGCTCTCTCGATCCGCTCCTCCTCAGATGAGTCGGTCTCTGGCTCGGTTTTTGGGGTTCTGGTGGTGATGACGGTTCTTTTCTTCTTTTTGTGTGTGTTGGTATTCGATTTTGTCTGTGGTGTAGGGCGAAATCGGCATGGCTCTCTGGGCTCGGGCGTCGTCGCTTTCGAAGTCAGGATGGGAGCGTGCAGGTCTTGAGTTGCCGGTTTGATTTCTTGCTTCTTCGTAGATGTCTTGGTAATTTTCAGTCTTGGCCCAAAAGCAGCAAAAAGCGTTTTAATTGCTGATTTTACTTGAGATTTTGTTAAATCGTCTTCACTTTCTGATTTTGGATCATCTGAAGAGTTTGAGACTTCTTTCTCACTTTCTTCGTCTGATAGTGTTTTTCGCGCCAGAAATTTTGAACTGAGCGTTTTGATTGGCTCTGCTCCATTCTCTTTTGAAGTTCGTTGAAACCAAGATGGCTGCCATTCAAAATTTCGCGCGGGATCACATCTTTTCTTTTTAACAACTATTTTCTCAGTAGTCATCTCACTTACGGTTTTTTGATCTTTGGGTTTTTCTTTAATGACGTTTTTCTCTCTCGCTGCTCCGCTGTTCTTCAGCATCTCCTGGAGGTCCGCGATGAGACTTTCATCATTCTTTTGGCTTTTTAGTATCTTTAATATCTCTGACCTGAGTTCGTTATTTTCTATTTCGATTTCTTTCTGGTCATTATTTTCACTCATTAGTTCTTCTTCTTCAGTGGTGTATTCTTCGGATTCTCTCGAAATCGCATTGGTGGATTCGTTGATCATCTCTTGATCAGTTTCTATTTCTTTGCTGTAGGCCCTGGTGTTGGGCCTATCTTTCTTGGACATTTTTAATTACTTATTGAGTCAATTAACCATCCTCTGCTACCAGCTTGTTGCAATATTTTCAGGATCAGACTCAATAAAGATAATAGGAGTTAGAGTTTTAAATATATTTCCTTTTAATTATGATAGGCATTCTATATTCACTGAATATTCAAGGTAGAAGCAACGAGAATGGTGAGGGTGGCTCCTTATATATACAAGGGGTGGAGCTAGGAATGGGAGTGGTAAGTTATGAATACATTAAAGTCCAAAGAATAAGTTAACCTCTGATGTTCCATATATATATTATTTACACATTGGAGAATAAGGCATTTACATCTGACAGAGAAGTTACACGTTAACTTCCTGATAAGACTTCTTGAAGCCTTCCACCTACCCATCTTATAGAAAAAAATAGAGAACTCAACTCCCATCTTGCAATGTTCATGCACAGACCTTCTCTCTTTGGATGTCCAAATCAACACCAAAGTGTTCAGAGAGGACCAGTGACATGCTCAGTGCTTGGGATGGCTCCACTCACACTGAGTCATCACAAAAGCTCATAATATGTAAAGATATATCTAGTTGAGTGAAAAGAAGGACCAGGAGTGACATGATAGCAGTGTTTCAATATCTGAGGGGCTGCCACAAAAAAAGCAATGGATGGAAACTAATGAAGGAGAGAAGCAACCTAGAACTAAGGAGAAATTTACTGGCACTGAGAACAATTAATCAGTGGAATGGCTTGCCTTCAGAAGTTGTGGGTGCTTCATCACTGGAGATTTTTAAGAAGAGATTGGACAGCCATTTGTCTGAAATGATACAGGGTCTTCTATTTGTGCAGGAGGTTGAACTAGAACAGTGTTTCCCAAACTTGACCCTTTGAAGATGTATGGACTTCAACTCCCAGAATTCCTCAACCAGGCATACTGGTTGAGGAATTCTGGGAGTTGAAGTCCATACATCTTCAAAGGGTCAAATTTGGGAAACACTGAACTAGAAGACCTCCAAGGTCCCTTCCAACTCTAAAGGTAAAGGTAAAGGTTCCCCTCGCACATATGTGCTAGTTGTTCCTGATGCTAGGGGGCAGTGCTCATCTCCGTTTCAAAGCCGAAGAGCCAGCGCTGTCCGAAGACATCTCTGTGGTCATGTGGCCGGCATGACTAAACACCAAAGGCGCATGGAACACTGTTACCTTCTCACCAAAGGTGGTCCCTATTTTTCTACTTGCATTTTTTATGTGCTTTCGAACTGCTAGGTTGGCAGAAGCTGGGACAAGTAACGGGAGCTCACCCCGTTACGCGGCACTAGGGATTCAAACTGCTGAACTGCCAACCTTTTGATCGACAAGCTCAGCATCTTAGCTACTGAGCCATCACATCCCTTTTCCAACTCTATTATTCTGATAAACAACTCAGTCACTAAATGAAGACTTCCTGTACTCTCAATTTGAACCAATACAAGAAAACTGTTAATTTCCATAGTATATTTGTTGAGTTATAAGCTTATGTTTTACTCTGCTCTTTCACTGACTAGCTTTCCTATAAAGGATTCTAATGATATGATGAGTACTTCATAGGCAAATGGCAGCTTCAAAGATGTGGCATTACCATAATAAAGAAAGCAGCCACATGATGGCACTATTTGTCCAATATTAATGCAATATAGTGTCAAACACTGGGAAATGGTTTTGCAACGGAAAAGATAATCCTGACATAGTGGCTATAATGCATTAATAAGCCAAAACCAAAGAAACCATATCATGACTTATTGCACTCTGTGAATTTAGTCAACAGAAATTTCAGAAATTTGCATCGCACACAGAAGCAATGATCAACTTTTAAGGATCAATTTTTAGTTTATTGTTCAGACAAACCTGGTCAAGTAATCCAACAAGAAGAACTGGTAGGCTGGAATATAATACATTGTATAGCGTGATAAACCAATCCTCGTACGCTGTCTGTAATTGCAAAGAAAATATATTACACCTTTTAAAAATATTTACTTAAATTGTATTTAAATAAAATAAAATAAATCCATATCGGAGGGGGAAAAAACAACTTTGGCAACAAGCAGTAATTGAATAAAACAATAATTTTAAAACAATATAAAAATCCACATTAAAAGATAAATGTTACCAAAATGGATATACAAACCCTAGGTAAAGAGGGGAACTCAGAATGAGATGGAGCCAATCTAATGGCTTGTCTGATTGATTACTGTCACCAGAGAGGGTGGGGCTTTATTGTTTTTTATTATTTGTATACTGGATTTTTATTTTTGTAAGCCACTTAGAGTCACTGAGGGTAACTGGGTGGCCATATAAATTTTCTTAAATAAATAAGAATGACCAGCTCAACAATGGAGCTATCTAAGTATGTCTTCTCTGGAAGCCCCAAGCCTGATGACATAACCAGATTTTGAGGCACTTCCGGAATATCAAAAGGAGTGGAGCTAATTTCAGAGGGAAGAAAATTCCATAAGAAGGAAGGAATGAGAGTGCTAAATTATCAAGTCAAGTGCTATGACAGCTAGAACTTCAAGGACCAGTCATAAATACCCCTTGTTCAGCCCTATCATAACTTTGAACAGTCACTGAACGAGTTAAGTGTAGTGAAGTCTAACTCTTCTAAAGTATTCCAATCCTTTTTCATTGCGCAAATCAACAGAAATATATAAATTCATAAATATTAGTAAATATTGATTGCTGCAAAGTTTCCCAGGTCTTCTTGATCCTTTACCTGAGCAGAATAGCCATTGAAGAAGGAGTACCAGAAGTGCACTAATGTAAAAGCAAAGTTTTTGTAGAAGAAATACCGAAGGAATTTGCACATTCTAATGTAAGACCATCGACCATGAACCAGCAACAGCCTCTGGAGATATCTGAACTGGCCAAAAGAGTAGTCACTGGACATGACGGCTTGCATCCCTTCTTGACCACTTATCCCAACACCAATGTGGGCAGCTAGAATAAGAATAAAAAATACACACCATTGAGCTAACTCATTTATTGTAATCAGCTATTGAGTAATTAATTTTTGAAAAATAAATAATAAATAAATGTTTCAAGAAACATTATGGAACAAAAAATAATTAATTCCTGTTTTTGTGTATTATTATTTGTGTATTATATGTCATGTAGCCTTCCTTATTATTTTTATCTCAGCCATCTCTAAAACCGTAGAGTGGTTTTTTTAAAAGTGTATTTCAGGAATGCAAACAGCACTCATTGTTTTTAAAAAGCTTTCCATTATTAAAATTTTAACAAAACTTTATTGTGTAATACAATGTGAAATCCAGAAACAGCAAACAAAAAGATAGAGCGCACAAAATGCAAAGAATGTGTAGGCTGAGGAACTAAATAAAACACAACAGTAATAGTTTGCATAAAGCCATCACTATCATGAGAATAAAACTTGAGATATGCATACAAACACGTTCATGCCTTTTCTTGGGAATGAATTTTATGTAACACGCAGAAAGGGAGTAAGAAATAATAGAGCAAAAAGATTAATGCATGATGTAAGAAAAGAAAACATAATTAAAACTAGTTTCATCAGACAGGCTCAAAGATACTGATTTTCAGCAGCTGTCTGGGTTTTCTTTGGTCAATCAATTATTTCAGTTTTTACAGAAGTTTTATTTCTTTTCTTTTCATTTCTATTTCATTATTTTATTTTATTTATTTTTAAACCTTTGTATAGAAGCCCATCTTTCAGCCAACTCTGAGTGGTTCTCAAAGATTTTAAAAAAACAAATAAAATCATTTTAGTATGGATGGACCAAGCCTTAACTGTATCCATGTCACATTGAATGTTCCCTGCTAAAGATAATGACAATATCAATCAGTGAGAGAAATGATTGGTCCCAAATTCTTGGATATTTAAATGTAAAACTGTATGGAATAAGAGTTAAGGGTGTCCTCCTTCAACTCTGATTCAAATTTGATATTTAAGTTCCAAATTCAGCTTATGTTCAAAAAGAAAATGTTGCATGCTTTTAAAATAAACTTTTCTGCTTCCACAATTTAGTTGGCAAGATTGGCTCTTTTTTTTAATTTTTTTATTTTTTTTATTATTATTTTTTTAATTTGATTTATATGCCGCCCTTCTCCGGAGACTCAGGGTGGCTTACAATGCGTTAAGCAATAGCCTTCATACTTTTGTATATTTATACAAAGTCAGCTTATTGCCCCCACAAACTGGGTCCTCATTTAACCTACCTTAGAAAGGATGGAAGGCTGAGTCAACCTTGAGCCTGGTAAGATTCGAACCTGCAGAAATTGCAGGCAGCTGTGTTAATAACAGGGTGCATTAAACCACTGTACTACCAAGGCTCTTAATTTTTGTTTTGGCAAATCAGAGAATTGGCGGTTTCAGGGAGAATTATGAATTCAATGGTTAAAGGGAGACTAGAGACTAGAATAGAATTCTTTATTGGCCAAGTGTGATTGGACACACAAGGAATTTGCCTTGGTGCATACGCTCTCAGAGTACATAAAAGAAAAGATACATGGAAGAGCAATGGAAATGCTAAAATACAGAGACTAGGGGACAATGGTAAGGAAAAACTCAGTTTCAAAAATCTCAACCTTTCTCTTTAGAAACTTCCACCCTAAAACTGCTGATGTTTTTTTTTTTTTCCTGAGATGAAAAAGCCTTGAAGAAACTTTTTAAAAAGTCTTTTTTCTTTTCCTAGTGAAGGAAAAGGTATTACTGTTCTTCCAAGTTTGGCTTGGCTTTACTGCCAACTCTGAGATGAACAGAGGGCTGGGGTTGTTTTTCACAACCTAGGAGAATGAATTACCAGCTGCTTGAGAAAAGATCTATGTAAAGAAATGTTACAGAAAACTTTAACAGGCTAATATTAAGAGCCGAGCCAAATCTCCGTTAAACTGGGAAATGATTTTTCAAGCCCCAAAACACATTTATACACCAAAAAACCTACTTTATGATGGCAGTGAATAGTTTGAGGGAAATTGTGAACACTGGTTGGAATAGTTCATTAAAGTCCATTATTGCCTTACAAATTCTAGATCCAGCAGACTTTTTTCATTAAACCCTACTCTGTTAAACCCAGATCGCTTAAATTTAGGTTTTACTGTACTTAGAATATAGAAAGATACTTCAACAGAACTGACACACCAAAAATCTATTTATTTATTGCATCAGCCTGCTTGTCAAGGGCAAAACACTCAACGCAGCCTGGCTACATAAGGATCTTTACTGCATACTAGGATGAAACCATGTTAAATGTGCCCTTTTGTCAAGACAAAGTTGAGAATGTTCTTATACCCACAGTGGTTTAATTATAGTGTTATTCCAACAATTTCACAGATTGTGTTGTATTTTCCAGCCTCTGAACAAGGAACTCTTAGCTGCTGAATTCCTGCCCTAAGAAACTGAAAGTGTCAGTATAATTCCTACAGGTTAGTCATGAGTCAGGTTTGACATGCAAGTCTTCCTCACCTGACACTTGAAGGCTTTGCTGAAGGGCAATCTGGCTCTGTCTTTCATGTCTTTCTCAGTCTTGAGAAAGGGACTAGACCTTGACAATCAGGTCAGAGGTTCCATCTACTGATGTTCTGTCTTTCAAGATGCATTTTGGGGCAGACGAAAACTCCCTCTCTTTGCTGTGAAAACTCAAAAGAATACTGAAAAGTTTGTCTGAACTTTGTTGTATAATCTTGTGCAGCATAGAAGCATAACTGAGTGCCTCCAGAAGGTTCCATGGTTAAGGTAGAATCAATAACTGGTTTTCCCAGTTGCAATGTATGGCTGTGAAAGTTGGACTATAAGGAAGGCTGAGCACCAAAGAATTGAGGCCTTTGAACTATGGTGCTGGAGAAAACTCCTGCGAGTCCCTTGGACTGCAAGGCAATCAAACCGGTCAGTCCTAGAGGAGATCAACCCTGACTCCTCTTTAGAAGGCCAGATCCTGAAGATGAAACTCAAATACTTTGGCCACCTAATGAGAAGGAAGGACTCACTGGAGAAGAGCCTAATGCTGGGAAAGATTGAGGGCAAAAGAAGAAGGGGACGGCAGAGAACAAGGTGGCTGGATGTAGTCACTGAACAGTCGACGTGAGCTTAAATGGACTCCAGAGGATGGTAGAGGACAGGAAGGCCTGGAGGAACATTGTCCATGGAGTCGCAATGGGTCGGACATGACTTCGTGACTAACAACAACAATAATTGTGCCCAGCAATGTTAGTTACCCAGCCTGAAACAGACAATGATGCACTAGAAGAATCATTAAGAGATCCAACTAAAAGTAAGAAATTTTCTGATAATGAGAAGAATTAATAAATGGAGTAGCTTGCTCCATCACTGGAGGTTTTCAAAAATAGACTGGGCAATCATTGGACTGGGATGGTATAAGGTCTACTGCCTTGAGCAGGGGGTTGGACTAGAAGACCTCCAAGGTCTCCTCCAGCACTATGCTTCTATCTTCTGTGTTCTTTGATTCATTGACTGTGAAGATACATTGACTGAAAACTTCCTATCTTCTTCAGAAAACAGAACCCAACTATATGCAGTAAACCCACAAGAAGAAAAAAATGTTAAGCCTGACTTACTTTTAATCATATTCACATCATTAGCACCATCTCCAATAGCCAAGGTTATGGCTTTCTTGTATCTCTTGACCAGGTCGACCACCATGGCTTTCTGTTTGGGAGTAACTCGGCAGCAAATCACAGCATTGCACTCGCAAGCTAAATCCACAAAGTTCCGTTGCTGTTGCTCCTTGTACAAGTCTATTCTTCGCTTTGTCTCCTTATGCTTTTGCTTCTCTTCTGCTGTTTTGGGAAATTTCAGTTTCAGGAGCTTCTTTTTCTTCATTTTCTTCTCCAGGAGAATTTCATTCTGTAAAAAAAGATTCATCTCTATAAATAGATAGATAGATAGATAGATAGATAGATAGACAGATAGACAGATGGATGGATGGATGGATAGATAGATAGATAGATAGATAGATAGATAGATAGATAGATATGGATGGGTGGATATGGAAACATATTTCTTATCTGCCATTCAGAGGAACACATGATGCAAAGACATGAAAAAAAATTTAACCATACAAAAAGGACAGATATCTGTTATTAGTAAAAATAGGTCTTTAAAAATAAGCAAAACTGTCTTCAAGAGAACATGGGATTGGAAACAAAACAATAGTTGACCTAATAACCACATTAATTCTTTCTTTTAAAACTTTTCTAGTCAAAGAAGTGTCCTATAAACCTATCTATGGACCAGTTATGAGCATTATAACTGATAACTGAACTTGATCCCATCCTCTCAGTTTTTTAATCGAATTTCAGTTTTAATTGGGTTTAATTGGGTTTAAATTCGGGCCAAAATTATTTAATTGTTTTTTAAAATGTTTTTTAATTTTATATGCTATGTTTTATCCTGGCTGTACACTGCCCTGAGTCCCGCAGGAGAAGGCCGGTATAGAAATATAATAAAATAAAATAAATAAATAAAATAAATAATGAGTGATGGCAATCCAAAGACAACTAAAACATTATGAACACATCTGTATTCATGAACTTCTACAAATTCATTTACCAAATACATTATTTATGAGCCACCTGACCATGTCTGTAAAAAATACCTGTTTCAGAAACCAACCATTTATTTGGTGCTCTAGGCTAGCTAGGAAATTTAGACAAATAGCCCTAACTGTGAAAATACATAGGTGAAACTGCCAGCCTTCAAGGTGGCTCAGGCCAAGAAACAGACACTCCAGTGATTCCAGAAATACTACTTTATAGCTGTAGGTATAATAAGAGAATCTGAAAAGTCAGTTTCTTTAGTCCCCAACTTATGCTAAACAAAATCAAGGCAGGATTATTTTGTTTGTCAGATGCTTCCTACAAGTTTGCAACTGTGTAATAACTTCTACAAATCCCTCATTAAAAGCTTTCATATTTTTCCAAGATTATCTCTAATTTCCTTTACAGAAGGGTGGGGGAGCATCTCAAATTCTGATTTCACAGAAGCAGCCATGAAAGGCGCAACCTTGATTCATTAAAAAAAAAAAAGCTTAATAATTCTATTGCAACTTCTTGAAAGGAAGGAGTGGGAATTATGCTGGTTCTCTTAGGTGGGCATGTAATTTGACAGACCTCTAGAACTGAAACGTTTATCCAATTTTTTTCATCCTTATGTTCTCCAAATGAATTACAGTTCTTAAAATCCCCCATTTCCCAAAATGGTCAACACTCAACACATCTTGATAGTACCAAGTTGCAAAACTTTTTCTTTTTCCATTATTAATGGTTAGGGACAACCAGACCCAGATGTGAGAACCCAGTACTTACCAACCATGATCCAGTGATAATTAACGCTTGGTTTTTGCCTTCCGCGAAAAAGGGTTCATTGGCTGTAGTGGAAGATTTGTCATATGTTCCGCTTCGGTTCCTCTGATTCTCCAACCTTGTTTGCAAAAGAGCGCTAAGGGAAGGGAGGGAAAGGAGGGAAATGTTTTTAGAATCCATCATGTAAAATAACATCAAGTCATACTGACTGAAAACAGAAGTATTTCTTTAAAAACCCTTAACCAAGAGGATTTAGCAAATGGCTTTTTGCAGTTTAAGGTATGCAACATATTTCAGAGGGCACTGCCGTTTTCCTAGAACCCTACTCTATTTTGATAGTTACAAGGTGAGTGAATTGCTTAATTGTGTAATCTCTGGATGTCATCATAAAAAGTTATCCACCCAAACAAGAACTTCCAGAAACAGCTCATCTTCTTTGGTTCATATCAACAGTGAACAGCTGAGTTCATTCGGAGAAAAGCAGGAGGGAAGTGATAATTCTACCTATCCTCTTTCTCATCCCACAATATATGAGCAACTTCTTTAAAATGTTGAAAAGTATATTTGCCATGGAAAGTAGGAAAAGAAACACTGAAACGCAAAATTCCATATTCAAGGTCCATTTGTAGTACACAAATCAGAATAGCACAACCTCATATCAGTGGTGAAATGTAAATTTTGTTACTACCGGTTCTGTGGGCTTGACTTGGGTGGGTGGGGGGTGTAATATGACTGAGTGGGCATGGCCAACTTTTTTTTTTTTTTTTGCTTTTAAAACCATTTTTCTACCACCTCTTCAGCTGAAGAGGTTGTTAAAAAAATGCTTTTAAAGCCTCTGATGATCGCAGCTGACTTGCCTGGTCAGCAGAGGCTTTGTTTTTACTTTTAAAAGCATTTTTTCGGCCGAAGAGGTTGTAGAAAAAATGCTTTTAAAAATAAAAAAAAAAGCCTCTGATGATTGCGCTCAGCTGGGCAATGGGAGGGGGGCAGTTCTCCAAACCACCCGCCTCCATCACTACCGGAATGGGCGATCCAGTCCGAACCGGGAGCATTTCACCCCTGCCTCAAATATTATTCTGGTACTGCACTAACTTGCCAAAGATGGGCTACCATTTTTTGATTTTCAATTAAAGTGGCTTCAGTACAAAAGAATACATTGCAGTGGTGGGTTGCCCCAGTTCGGACCGGTTCACAAGAACCGGTAGTAAAACCGGCAGGAGGCTCCGCCCACTGACCCAGATGTCATCATAGGTGATCTGCGCATGTGCAGAAGAGCATGTGCACGGGCACGATGCGAACCAGTAGTAAATGTAAGTAGAACCCACCCCTGATACATTGCAATCTTGTTCGATCCCAAGCACAGTCAGCAACCCAAAATACGGTAGGATATGATGTTTACAGTATCTCATCTTAACAATAATTCTGGGAGGTACAGTACATAGATGAAGAATGCACAATTGCCACAATATCACCTAATTAGATATGTGGCTAGCTAGGCTAACTATCAACCCTGAAACACATTAGATACTGTGGAAATTGGTCACCCTTGAGGTATTTCTGCTATTGTCATTAAGTAGCTCCTGGTAGCTTGTAAATCATCTTGTTTGCATACTTTTTATGTTATGCTTTTAAATCTGTTTGCTTTAGCTATGGTAATAATAAAAGTTAAATTTCCTTTATTTACTGGTGCGCTTATTGTCTCTGGATCCAAAAGACCCAATTACCTGGGTACTTGATACTGGGCAAAATATCACACATTACATTAAATGTTCCACACCAACATCCCTCAGACTGACTCCCTCAACTCAGAGAATGTTCAACTAGATGACTGTCTCATCTAAACAGTCCCTGGCCATTTTGGCTTGTAATTCTCTGAGCATATTTAGAGATACAAAGATACAGCACACATCTGCCACTTCTCAAAGCTGTTACACATTTGCAGCAAATGCACAAGGGTTCTATGATCGCACCCTGGGGAGTCCAAAGCACTTATTAGAATCAAATCCAAAACATTCAGATCGCTTTTAATATAATCTCTTGCATTAAAATGGATTTACCTGATGTCTTCTCCATAGTGGATATTAGTTTCATCTGTTAAGAGTTCACAGGAAAAACCAATATTTTCAGCAGTTTCTGTAAGAGGAGAATGCCAGGACACAGTTTATTTTCTCATTTTTCCCATGCATGCAGGTGAACATGTTCAGTTATCAATTTAAACAAGTAGAAACTTTAGAATTATTTGCTGCCCGTAGGTAATTTACCTTGCGGAAAATAAACAGCAACTGATGGTACAAATTACCTTTTTTGTCACCTGTCAAAACCCAGATCTTAATATCTGCTTTTGCCAATTTGGAGATGGTTTCTGGCACCCCGTCTTGTAACTTGTCTTCTATTGCGGTGGCACCTAAAAGCTGCAGATTAAGAAAGGATGAATTTTATTTAATATGGATACAGTATGTACATTTTAGCTATTAATGGTTTATCACTCACACAAACTATCAAAATATTAAAAGTGGCTATCCTAACATTCCATGAGAAAAGCTAGGATAGGATATAACCATGGTTTTTAGTGTACCTAGATAATATTTAGCTATTATTTATATCCCACCCTATGTTTTGATGCTCAAGTTGTCTTACATGGGGGTATCTCTAATTTTATCTCCAGAAATAGGATGGATTGAAAGAAAGGTGATTGGCCTTAATGAGATCTCCAGCTGAAGGGGAATGCTAGCAATAACATTTAGGCTGTTACACTAGCCCATAGTGTTTTACAGGACTCTCTGGGTAATTTACAATGTACAAACATTATTTGCACATTGCCCCAACAATCTATGTCCTCATTTTACTGATCTCAGAAGGATGGAAGGCTGAGTCAACCTTGAACCAGTGGTGGGTTGCTCCCGGTTTGGTCCAGTTCTTGCGAACCGGTAGTAAAAGTGGCAGGAGGCTCCGTCCACCACCCGGACATCATCATGGATGATTTGCGCATGTGCAGAAGCTTCTGCGCATGTGCTTGGGCGCTCCCATTGCGAACCAGTAGTAAAGGTAATTCCAGGCTGTGGGCAGAGTTTGCCTGCAATACCACATTCTAACCACTGTGCCATCAGGGCTCCTAACCCAAATTTTCACCATTACACCATACTAGGAAGTCCCCCCTTCCCAGATTAAAATATTCTTTATTCTTAATATTAAGAGAGGCAGGATAGAATATTTCAAAGGAGAAATGGAGGAACATGTTCTTAAAGGCAGAAAGCAGTCCCACTCTTCCTGCATAGTAAACCAGTCTCCAGCAGATGTCTGACGTCTTTAGAGATGGATATTTTGTGCCCATTAAGTAATCCAGGCCAGCCTATTCATAAACAAAACACCTTCAGCCCAGCTCCCCCAGAAGGGATTCAAAGTAGAAAAACAAAGACTCCTAAAATCTACAACCCCCACCCAAATTCTAAGAACAGGACATGACCTCAAAGACATAATAGGATTAACCCATCACCATTAGAATAGCAAAAGGCATAATAAAAATAAAAGGCACAAGGCTTACTACATTGCACAACCTCCTGGAGCATCTCAATCAGAACCCTATAAAAATCCATCCAGTCACTCAGCCATTTGGTCAGCCACCCTAGAAACATGCTTCTGTGACTGAAGTTTCTGGCAACCAAATAAACAGAGACTTTCTTTCCAACCAGATAGCCTCCATTTTATTTCCAGCATCTTTCTCCTGGCTTGGAACCGGACTGGATTTTTCTTCCTACACTACATTCTTCTTTTATCCCAACCAAACACCATCCAATTACAATCCCATGAGTTAGGTTACCCTGAGAGAAAGAGAGATCAGCTATCTTAGCATCATCAAATGACATTCATGTTTACATGTGGATCTGAATCCAGGTTTCTCCAATTCGTAGTTTGACATTCTAAATAGGACACTACCTCTAGCTTTCATTACCAAAATATGGAGGAACTAAAGGAAAATCAACATCTCACTTGTATTTTTTTTCCTTTCTGGACTGCAGGTTCTGTATGGGCCATAGTTGGCAATCTTAGGGCTCAGGTTATACATTACATTTATACATTTTTTTCTAGGTCAGGTTCCCCACTCCCTCAAATATGTTAAGACTTCATCACACAGAATCCTTAATCTTCATCTACGCAAGCTGAGAATTTACTGGAGAAAACACGCTGGGGAAAGTTGCTTTAGCTAGAAGGATAAAATTCCTCAATGAAAATATGTAAATTATTGGAAACTATTTTAGGGGCATAAGGCTAACTTTGGATTTGTTCTATATCCAATCTTTCAATTTATTATTAAAGAATTATATCTTCATTTGATCTATACTTCCTGTTTTTGTTTAACGTGCTGCTTATGGTTTGCAATTTCAGCAGTGATTAAACACATATAAACCAGAATGGGATATCTGGGTTTTTATGAAGTTTGAGAGTAGGTAGCGGCAGATATTTCTCTCTCCTAGAGCACAAAGAAAAAAAATATCTGCTGTGAACTCTGTGTGGCATCAGGAAGGGCATCCAGCCAGTAAACACTGAGCTCCACCCAGTTGCCCCAACTTTACCTCAAATTAAGGGATTACATAATCCCTTAATTTGAGGGATTATGAGTCATAAAAATGGAGGGGTTTTTTTTACAGAGAAAAAATATGAAATATTCTACAATATTATTATGACGTATTGTGTCTAAGAAGCAGGAGGTGGTGTGATGGACTAAAGTGAAATGGCAGTTTCCCAGGAAGGAGGACATTTCAAGGAGTGGTTGAGAAAAGGGGCAGCCCAGTCCAGAGCTGAATAGGAGGCAGAGGAAGAAAGTTGGGATGGCCACTCCCTAGAGCAGAGGTCACCAACCTTTCGGACCTCAGGGACCACTAAATTCATAATTTTAAATCCCACAGACCACTAATATGATCCGCCTAATGACCAGCTGGGCGGGCATGGCTAGGTGGTCATGGATGGGCGTGGCCAACTCGATGTCACTCACGTCAAGGGGCGCCTCACCGGCCTCTACTTGCCCCTCCCCTCCTCCCCGTCCAGGTTCCTTAGGGCCCCAACAGGAAGCAGTTGTTGGAGATAAGCAGCCATCATGAGAAAGAGTTGGCAAAACAGTTGGCTCAGTTCAAATTGGATCTGACCAAGAAGGAGTCTCAGCAGAAGCACCTCACTGAGGACTACGAGCATAGGCTTTCCAAGCAAAGGGAAGACCTGTGGGAATGCAAGGCCAGGTACCGGCACCTGGAGGCTCAGTGGGCTGAGATGGTCAGCCAGTTCCAGGCCATGATGCAGTCCCACTGGAACAAGGCCCTCCAGTTCTTCATCACCAGCGGCACTTCTCTCCAGCCTTCGCCCAAAGCCCCACACCAGGAGGCTGAAGCAGACCCCAAGTAGGAATTTCTGTCCCCCTCCGACCCTCACAAAAAGACCTCGAAGGGGGAGGCTCTCTGCAGCAACACAAATGTTCATTGCACATATCCGGCCCAGGGGGCGTAGTTTGAGGACCCTTGATTTAGTGCAATATAAAAAAATGCAAATATTTTTTCTGCAGACCACCAAATTTTTCTTGTGGACCACCAGTGGTCCACAGACCACCAGTTGGTGACCGCTGCCCTAGAGAATCTCTGGGGGGGGGAGGGAAGCAATAAAGATTTTGGCTGGCAAGATTCTGTCTATATGCTGTGAGCAAATAAAGAACTGAACTTTGACTGAATTGTTCCAAGTTGTTCTTGGGTTGGGCCTGAGAGTTATAATCCTTAATACCGTAGTATACTGGAACGTATTAGTTTTTAAAAATGCCTCAGATCCATCGTTTACACACCTGTGTTTTATTATTCATACCTTATTTCCTGTTTTCATGCATCTTTTATTATATTTCTCTTACTTATATTATCTTTACTGATATGTTTTCCAAATAATAAAAAAGCAATAAAAAAGAATATATGTGCCTTTATAACTATTGTTTGGACTGGAAAATCAAGGTGAAAAAATATAAATGGGATAGAACATTTGTAAGGTCAAATGGAAGATCAAAGAATAAAACTCCTATCTCAGTTCCCCATCAGACTTACAATTAGATTTCGCTCAATTTCTTCATACACTTTGTCAAGAGCTGCCTCACGGTTTCTTAAGGCCAGAGAAGCTGCCATGAACTTCTTCTCCCATGCTTCATATTCATAATGGCTAATTTCCTTGTAGCAAAGGCACAACGTTCGAAGGGTTTCGTTTGCAAACATCTGTCAAAGAGAGAAAAACAATGGTTGAAAGAACATATTTGTTTCTAATCTGAACAGATTCTCCTATGAATTTTCATTCTTCCTAATCATCATCGTTATTATTTATCAAACTTATATGCTGTTCAACTCTTAAGAAATCTGGCAGGTCACAACAATCAAAACGAAGAACTGCATATACCCGTGATGGCGAACCTATGGCACGCGTGCCACAGGTGGCATGCGGAGCCATATCGGTGGGCACGCGAGCTCAGCTTATTTTCAGACCTTCTGGGCCCACTGGAAGTAGGGAAACAGGCTGTTTCCGGCTTCTGGAGGACCTCGGGGGGGGGAGGCCCGTTTTTTGCTCTCCCCAGGCTCCAGAGCCTTTCTAGGAGCCTGGGGTGGGCGAAAACGGCCTTCCAGTCACGCCAGAAGTCAGCAAACAGGATGTTTCTGGCCTCCAGAGGGCCTCCAGGGGGATGGGGGAAGGCTGTTTTCACTCTCCTCAGGCTCCTAGAAAGGCTCTGGAGCCTGGGGAGGGCGAAAAATGGGCCCACCATGCCATCGCATGCCAAAAGCGGGGGGAGTGCAGAAGGGTCACGGGCGCATCATGAGGGAGCGGGGTGCAACAGAAACTTCTAGGTTAAGGGCACTCCTAGATAGAAGGCATTACAGTAGTCATGCCATGAGGTGAATAAGAAAGTCAGACATTTTCATTTGTATTAATACTGGATGCCTTCGGAAAGGAAAATAATGGAGGCGTATACAGGCAAATCAACTATGAAAAATTAAAAAATATATTAATGATGTTTAGTCTGGACCTATGGTATAAAATCGATACCAACAACTACAATAAAAAAGTAAGAACAAGAAACTCATCAAAACAGTGCAATTTCATGTTGGTACAAGAAAAACCCATTAGTGTTTTTTTGGGTTTTTTTTAGTTTTTATTATATTTGAATACCACCCTTCTCCTGAAGGACTCAGGGCGGTGAACAGCCATGATAAAACAACATACAAGACAAAATTTTAAAAACATATTAAAACAATTCAATCTTTGGCCAAAATTAAAACTTCCAATTAAAACCATTTTAAATCACTTTTAAAACCCAATTTAAAATCATTTATCCCATCAGACCGGCTTGCTGAAATAATAGGGTCTTCAGAGCACGACGGAAGGCACGGAGGTCAAGGATCCTTCGTATGTCCGGGGGCAATTCATTCCATAGGGCAGGAGCCCCCACAGAGAAGGCTCTCCCCCTGGGGGTCGCCAGTCAACATTGTTTGGCTGACAGCACCCTGAGGAGGCCCTCTCTGTGGGAGCGTGTCGGTCGGTGGGAGGAAAACGGTGGCAGAATGTGGTCCTGTAAGTAACCAGGTCCTAAGCCATGGAGTGCTTTAAAGGTGGTAACCAACACCTTGAAGCGCACCCGGAAGACCACCGGGAGCCAGTGCAGCTCGCGCAAGAGGCGTGTTACATGGGAGCGACGAGTCGCCCCCATTATCACTCGCGCGGCCACATTCTGGACCAGTTGGAGCCTCCGGGTGCTCCTCAATGGGAGCCCCATGTAGAGAGCATTACAATAGTCCAGACGGGAAATGACGAGGGCATGAGTGACTGTGCGCAAGGCGTCCCGATCCAGAAAGGGACGCAACTGGGAAATCAGGCAAACCTGATAAAAAGCCCCCCTGGCTACGGCCGTCATATTATCCTCTAAAGACAGCCGTGAGTCCAGGAGGATGCCCAAGTTGCGAGCCCTCTCTGAGGGGGTAAGATCTCATCCCCAATAGCCAACGATGGTGTTAGCTGGCTATATCGGGACATCAGAAACCACAGCCACTCAGTCTTGGAGGGGTTGAGTCTGAGCCTGTTCCTCCCCATCCAGATCCGCATGGCCTTCAGGCAACGGGACATCATGTCAAGGGCATCATTGGGTGGCCTGGGGTTGAAATGTACAACAGCGTGTCATTGGCATACAGTTGACACTTCACCCCAAAGCCACGGATGATCTCGCCCAGCGGCTTCACATAAATGTTAAACAGGAGGGGCGAGAGGACTGACCCTTGTGGCACCCCACAAGTGAGGAATCTCGGGGTCAACCTCTGTCCCTCCGTCAACACAGACTGTGTACGGTCAGAGAGGAAGGAGGAGAACCACCGTAACATGGTGCCCCCCACTTCCACCCCCTCTAGCCGACGCAGCACGATACCATGATCGATGCTATCAAAAGCCACTGAGAGATCTAGGAGGACCAGGACAGAGGAGCAACTCCTGTCCCGGGCCCTCCAGAGATCATCAACCAATGCGATCAATGCCGTTTCCGTGCTGTAACCCGCTCTGAAACCTGACTGGCACGGATCTAGATAGACAGCTTCATCCAGGAACCGAGGAAGCTGTCTCACCACCACACTCTCAACAACCTTCACGGTGAAGCGGAGGTTGGAGACAGGACGATAATTAGCTAATACAGCCGGGTCCAGGGAAGGCTTCTTGAGGGGCCTCACCACCGCCTCTTTCAGGGTGGATGGGAAGAAGCCCTCATTCAACGAAGCGTTGATAATCTCCTGAAACCAGCGTTGTGTAACCTGCCGGGAGGCCAGCACCAACCAGGAGGGACACGGGTCCAATAAACATGTGGTAGCGTTAAGCCTCCCCAGAATCCTGTCCACGTCCTCAGGAGTCACAGGGTCAAACTCCTCCCAGATAACATTGTCTTCAGGGGCCTGACTTTTAATATTGCAATTGTTGATTTGTTTTATTTATCAAATTTAACAAATTTAGGTACCATCCATCTCACTCTCAGATGTCTTTCTATTTCGGTCTCAGAAAAATGCTACTGTATACTGAAACAATTTTCAGTTTGTAACTAGTTTTAATGGTTATCCTGGTAAAGACATTCCAACTTACATTCAACGCATCTTCAGTATCTTGTTTGTTAGGATTTCTTGGATGCAGTCGTTCAAAAATCACTGTATCAGCTCCTTTGCAATAAAGTTTGATGGCCCCATTGGGATCCCTTGCTACAAAAAAGCAAACAGAAAGAATTGAAAAAGGAACCATTTCTTTACTGAAGCTAAGTTATTAAACAGATATATTTTACAGAAAATACATGCAGTCTTCCACTCGAGCATTGCCACACAGTAATCTTTGCAATACTCCAGAATAATATTCAGGATTTTACTATCATCATTAAGTGAACCAATTATTTTCTATCTAGCTGCAAGAAGAGTGACCTTTCAATTTGCAAATAATAAAGTCTTGCAGGGTTTCCATAGGCAGATGTTCTTCCTTCATTCTGTTCCAGAACTTCAAGTGTTCTGTTTACAGGTCCTTTAAGGGGAATAGTGGCTTGACAGCTTTGCAGAGACCACCACCAACACATTACAATGATCAGATTTTATTTTATTTTTTTGCATAAATTGTGCAAACATACACCACCTTACTGATTCCTCTTTAAAATGCAACCTGGATTGAGCTGGGCTGTTTGACTCTTTCAGATCATGGCAATTGTTCTCCATAGTAGCCTAAATGAAGGGAGTCGGGATAATACTGATCAGGTACATGTTGATCCCTTTTTATTAGAGGACCAATGGAGAAAAGATAATTTATTTCCTTTTTATATAGTATGCAGCAGGAGATGAGGCAATCGTTATTCTAGAGTGGAGAGCTGATTTATTGATAAATTCATTAAATTTATATGCTATCCATCTCACTCTGAAAAGTGAATGATTAGATGGTGCATTTCAAAATCATTGGAGAGATTGGTGAGTCAATCAGCAAAAAAAATATTTTGCAAAGTGCCCAAGTGACACTGCAAAGGGCACCAACAATTTGTAGGCAGAAAATGTTAATTATATTCATCTCCTTTAATTTCTCTATAGGTATCCAGAAGACATTATATGGAAGCAACATAACAGTATGTGGGAATGACCTTAGAAAATAGGGGGGACAGCTAGAAGAATGGTTGGATATAAGGCAGCGTAGCCCACAAATGGAGTATGGGCATAGCAGAAGGGGCCCTTGGACTATAAAAATGATGGAGTGAAATTTAATTTCAGACTTGCAAGATTCTGTTAAGATAAACTTACAATAAAATAGAATTGGTTCATCAGGCATGCTTCTTGCCTGGACTACCTTGCAAGGTTGGCATGTGGACAATGGAAGACCACAGTGAAAATACAGAAATTGGGGTCACCACCAATTCTTTAAAAAAATAGCTCTCAGTCCCTTAACTGATTCACAGAGCTCAATTTGATTAAGGTAAGTTACAGGGGTATTTTTTTCCTACTGTTTACAATCTTGGGAATAAAATTAAGTTGTTCCAAGTCCTTGGGATGTAAATAAATACAATCAAACTTTAGGGCAAAAGTGTAGAAGATGTTCATCTCACGTTGCCAAAGATTTTAACCCTAATAATGGTGAATTATATAGCTATAGTGATTTGTCCTTAGGGAACTCTGTCATCTATTTGGCTTAGCACATGAAGAGCAAGAGGCATAGTCTGCTAAACTGATACCATCTTCATGGTCCCAAGGTTAGGTAACATGGAATTTGATTGCATGGGAGAAGTAAGCTTAAAGCTAATATGACTGTTTGGTATGAAGTTATACTGGAACAGCATCTATTTTAATTATTTTCCTTTTAAAACCGACAAGCTGAGGCATTTTCTTCCTTAAATAGAACTCTGTGGTATTTCTAGAACTGGAAAAAAGCTGTTGACTTACTGATAACAGACATCCTTTTTCTGTCACTGTTGAAATCCAAAATGGCAAGCACATCATAGGTTTTCACAATTCCCATTTCGCTTATTGTAATGGTATTTTGCGTGCGTGAGATGAAAGCATAACCCAAGTTTCTGGCTGCAGTCACCAATGCCTCTTCGTCTGGAGAAGCAGCATGATAGTTGAGCTCACCTTGATGAAAAAAAACCAAATAAGAAATCCTTACATTCTTTGGAAACTGATGCTGCAGTTAACAAATCTACCTCATTCCTAGTATTTATTTGTTGCATATATCAGGAGTGTCAAACTCAATTTCACTGAGGGCTGCATCAGGGTTGTGTTTGACCTTGAGGGCCAGGGTGGGCGTGGCTAGGGTAGGGGTGGCTAGCTCGCCATCACTCGTGTCAGGGGTGCCTGTGGTGGCCTAAGCGCTCTGCCAGTGAAAATGGGCTCCTGAGCTCCATTTTCGGCTCCAATGACTTCTTGCAACCCTCTGCCAGTGAAAACAGAGCTCGAGAGGGCCGCTCGTGGCCCTCACGAGCTCCATTTTTGCTGGCAGAGGCACGGAGGGCCAGTCCTTTGCTTGCAGGCCAAATCCAAGCAACTCTTGGGCAGGATCCAGCCCCCGGGCCTTGAGTTTGACACCCCCGGCATATATTCATTCTCTTACATATTCATCATCATCAGTCTTTGTTCCTGGAAACTCAAAGCGGCAAAAATAAAGTTGCCCTTTGTGTCATCTTCTCCAACAACTCTGTAATCTAGTATGAGTTAAGTCAGAGCAACAGCTCTCAAGTTAGGACTTGTACATGATTCTCCACAGTCCAAAACAGTATCTTAACTAGTGTATTACACCAGCTTTTTGCGGATTGGATCATTGTGCACATGTGGCTTTTCCATATTGGTAAAACAATATATAGGACCTTCTAGCATCACCTCTGAGCCTCAGATTTTAGCAGATTATAAGGCAAGATATTCTATCATCAGAATGTGGTTTGAACAACAATGGCGGCAAAAAGGACACAGGTAGTCCTCAACTTACAATCACAACCCAAAATTTATGTTGCTAAGTGAGACATTTGTTAAGGGAATTTTGCCCCATTTTACAACCTTTCTTGCCACATTTGATGAATGAATCACTGCAACTGTTAAGGTAGTAACACAACTATGAGGTGAATCACCACAGTTCTTAAGTTAGAAACGTGATTGTTAAGTGAATCTGGCTTCCCCAATGACTTTGCTTGTCAGAAGGTCACAAAAGGGGATTACATGATCCCAGGACAATGCAACCGTCGTAAATATGAACCAGTTGCCCAGCATCTGAATTTTGATCACGTGGCCATGGGGATAACTGCAAAAGTTGTAAATGTGAAAAATGGTCATAAGTCACTTTTTTTCAGTACCGTTGTAATTTTGAACAATTACTAAATGAACTGTTGTAAATTGAGGACTACCTGTATCTTCACTGCCATTAAACCAATCCTGAAGTTGGTTTAATAATCTGATTTATTCCAAACCTAATTAATGATTGTTTCTCATTCTGTTGAACTGCAAAATCATAGTTTATTAAAGACCTCATATAGAACTGAGAAGCAAGTAAAGCAGTGTTTCTCAACTGCTGGCTGGGGGATTCTGGGAGTTGAAGTCCACCCATCTTCAAGCTTCCAAGGTTGAGAAACACTGAAGTAAAGGATATTATGCAAGCAACCATGCTTCTGATTCAGTTGTTAACCAAGATAAATTTGTTTAATATGGACTAGAGTTTAGGAGGTGGAAAATTATGAGATAAGAGAATGCTTTGAGTACCAATGTCAGCAAAATGGTTTCTTAGCACTGCAAATATTGGCCAACAAATTATCATATGATAGTAATATTGTAACAGTAGGTCAGATGTTCCTTTTTATTTATTTATTTATTTATATGCCGCCCTTCTCCAGAGACTCAGGGCGGCTTACAGTGCGTTAAGCAATAGCCTTCATACTTTTGTATATTTATACAAAGTCAGCTTATTGCCCCCACAAACTGGGTCCTCAAATAATATATGCTTTGGAAAAATAAAGGTATAAGAGATTTTGAAAATTAAACCCAGTCACAAATATGAAGTGGGTAGCTGCTCAAAATGAATAAACAAATAAGATTTTTTGACAGTGTACAGTGCATATTAAATACCATGTATTTGATAAGACCATCTCATTGTCTTTTTGGGCCCCAAAATAAGCACTAGGGCTTATTTTCTGGGGTGCCTCCCCCCATGTATGGGAGGCCCACTACTTCTGCTTGCTCACGGTGGGGCAGGAGGCTGTGTGGCACACTAGTGCCGCCGCCACATGGTGGGGTGGTGGTGGTGGAGCTGCCCCATGTGCCCCGCACTGGTTTATCTCAGGGCCCCCACAGCCAGGCCATCCACCCCCCAACACCTGCCTCACCTCACCGCCACAGCACCAGCAGTCAAAGAAGCAGAAGTGGGCCAGCTGCCATGTGGGCTCCTGCTGCACATGGCTGCTGATGCTGCCGCTACGAGGCAGGTGTCGGGGCATGGATGGCCTGGCTGTGGAGGCTCTGAGGTAAGCTGGTGTGGGGCACATGGGGCAGCTCCACTCCCTTGTGGAGCTTGTGGCCGCGACACAGCAAGCAACCAGAGGGAAAGGATGGGTGGCCGGCTGTGCAGGCTCTTAAGTAGGGCTTATTTTGGGGTAGGGCTTATATTAGGCACATGCGTAAAAACATGCTAGGTCTTATTTTCAGGATAGATCTTATTTTGGTGGAAATTGGGGTAGGAGTATATCAGATCATGCCAGGTAGCACTTACCATCAGTAGTATCTACCATCACAGTATGACAAATTGCCAGAAGGAGGAAGAATTGCTGAATTTCAGTTTCTTTCCCAGTTTTAATTTTTTCAATCAGGTAATGATCGTAAAAATTAAGTTTTCCATCTGCGTATATATTCCAGCTTAAATCAACTTGCTAAAAAAATAAAAAAATAAAATACAACATAGTAATTATAGGTATTATTTTAAATAATGACCAATCCCTTGATCTAATTCCCTAACAGAGCACCCATGGCACCGATCTTCCCATCTGCATGCTCATCAGCTACTATCTTTACTTCCCAGAATATTTAATTTTGAATATTAAGGGGTTTATATACACCACTGACTTAAAGGTAATGCCCATGTTGCCATAATGAAATACGGTGGGTGGGTGGGGGAATCCTGAGATAATAATACAGGTAGACCTCAATTTACAGCCACAATTGAATCCAAAATTTTCTGTTGCTAAGCAAGACAGTGGTTACGTGAGTTTTGCTCCATTTTATGCCTTTCCTACCACAGTTGTTAAGTAAATCTGGCTTCCCCATTGATTTTGCTTGTCAGATGATCGGAAAAGGTGATCACATGACCCTGGGACATTGCAACTATCATAAATACATGCCAATCATCATAAATATATGCCAAGTAGCCAAATTTCAATCATGTGACCCATTTTAAATTTGCCATATTCAATCCCACAAAGCTACCTATTGCAGGTAGCAAAATTATCATCCTCATCATCATCTATGGCTTCCTTAAATCCTTGTAAATAATTTTTGTCAGGGCTAGTTAGATGGTCCACCAAATTTGCATCACTTTACTCTATTTCCAGTTTTATTTTCAGTAATTTTAAGCACCTGTTGTCCTGACACTAGTCAGGACCAGGTTATGCAAGATGAGACAAACTGATTCTTTCCATTTTTGTAGCCGCCCATTTCCACTACTCTCCTTTAGACAATTTCACCGGCTCCAGAAAGGAGTGAAATTTGAAAAGAAAAAGGGAAAGAGAGAGAAAGACCAGGTTTTCTTCATAACTTGCATGAGGAATTTAATTCAGATTGATTCATCCAGTGCTTAAATTCTAAGCAAGTAAATAAGAAAACTGAGCAAGGAGATATATATTCCAAGCAAGGGTGAAATGCTACTGATTCACTCCGATTCAGGTGAACCAGTAATAAAAAAAATGCTTTAAAAAGTAAAAAAAGGTTCCAACAATCACAGCTGTGCCGCACGATCATCGGAATCTTTTTTTTACTTTTTTAAAGCATTTTTTTACTACCTATTCGCCCGAATAGTAAAGGAAAAAAAGGTTCCAATGACTGCGCAGCACAGCTGTGATCGTCAGAACCTTTTCTTTTACTTTTTTAAAGCATTCTTTTACTACCGGTTCGGGCGAATAGGTAGTAAAAAATGCTTTAAAAAAGTAAAAAAAAATAAATTGGCCACGCCCACCCAATCACATGACCTCCCCTTCAAGCGACACCCACCAAGCCACGCCCACAGAACTGGTAGCAACAAATTTTACATTTCACCACTGATTCCAAGGATTATCTAGTTGGTCCCTGGGATCATAAACATTGGCTCACAGACAATGGATCATCACCACTCAGTACCCAAAGTTCAAAAAGACACGTACTCCCGTGCAGTCCATGGTCTACCCAATTAGAAACAGCATAAGCCTACCCCTCTACCCCTTTCCTTGAAGTTGTAAGAGACATATGCAGGAGACAGACACTCTCTCCTGGAATTCCACCAAATTTGCAGAGAGCCACTTTGGATAGTGAGAAGCATATAAATTTAATAACTAAGTAAAAGTAAAAATAAAAAAATAGATAAATGGTTATGCTTACTTCTAAATGATTATGCTCTTCGCCTGTTTTATCCCTGCATTCTCCTGAAAAGCAAAATAAAATATCAACTCTGGTGCAAGCACTATCTTGTCTTATCAGAAGAACCTATCTTCTTCAACCCTGTCTTTCTAAGAGTACTGTAGGAAGTCAGAGCTGCATAGAAACAGACCCTGATGGGAATTTGCACAGCTGAGGCAAGATTATCAGCGATTTCATCTTCCAGCTGCCGCTCCATGTGGACATAGCCAAAAATATCTGGCAGATCAACCTAATCTTCTGCTGAGGGTTTCCAGGAGAAAGGGAAATTCTTGTTTGCACAATTACCGTCTGGTCTTGCCATACTGTAAATAATTACATTCATTTGCCTAATGTTTTATTACAGTCACTCAAAGCTATTTTATCTTTGTGGCAAGCAATCTTGTAAGTTGACTATACCAATCAGTGAAGGAATAGTTCATGGCATCATAAAGGTGGGGGGAGATATTGGGGTCTTTGAATTTTCCTTTCTGCTTATTGCAGGAATCCAAATATAAGCATCCCAAGCTGATGCTTCCACTTGAGCACTCAACAATCCAGTAAATAGGAGCCCACTGCCTTTTCCCTAAAATTCATTCGGAATCTGCCTTCTATTCCATATTATGCATTTTGGAGCAAGGGAGAACTCTTCTATGTGACATCTTTTCAGTGCTGCTAAATCTGTTCATCATAGTCTTTTACCACAGCTAACCATAAACAACTCCTTCAATTTCTCTTCATACCATCTTTCCCTAAAAATAAGACCAGGTCTTATCTTAATTTTTGCTCCAAAAGATGCATTAGGGCTTATTTTCCAGTTAGGTTTTATTTTCAAGGAAATACAGTACTAAATGCATCCGTCTGGCTGACAATCTTAACTGGGGCTTATTTTTGGAGTAGGGCTTATATTACGAGCATCCTGAAAAATATGCTAGAGCTTGTTTTTCCTCTTAGGTCTTATTTTGGGGGAAACACAATAGAGCTTGCTTTCTAAGCCCTGAACAATTATTCTCATTCTCAGAACCCATTCTCATTTGCTGAATACTACTTGAGGTGTAGCGTTTCAGTCTGCACACAGTGCTTGAGCTGGATTTTGACGGAAGCCAAGCAGAGGGAAATGAATAATTTAGAAATTATAATTTTGTGGATTTTATTCTAAAACTACATTGGCCCTTTTTGCGATCACATACTTCTGGCTCATACTTAACTTGAAATCGACTATTGCAACAATTTTTTTACAAGTATTAATTAACTAGATATCCCATACCTGTGTGATTTATTTTCTTTTCTAAGTAATTTTCTAAGTAATTTGCATTTGTCTATCCAATTTCATACTATTATTTTCAACCTATTTCTCCAATTAATCGATAATCTAGTTTGGAATTTCTACCTTTCAGGAAATTAGCTATTCTCTCCAATTTTTTATCATGTACAAATCTGATAAGCACCACCTCCATCTCATCACCCAAGTCATTAATGAAAATAGTGAAGAATGGGGGACTTATCCTTGTGGCATCCTGCTTAATCCTCAGATCTTCTTGGTTTGATGAGAAACATTTGATGAACATACTTTCAGTATGATTTTCATAGCAATCAATTATTTGGGTTTTTTTTCCTCCATACCATGAATGTCTTGTAATCATTCAAATTAAAAACTAGATTTACCATAGATTTGTCCATTTATGCAACATTTTTTGAAGGTCATGATATTCTGCGTCAATGTGCCTGTCTTGTCTGAGAAGATGTAGTGGATCTGTCCCAGCTGTTCATTCAAAGTGGTAGTTCTTGCTTTTGCAGCTGTATCCTTCTCTGGATAATACATCTGCAAGTCCCAGTTGATAAAATAACTTTGGCCCAGACGGATCACTTCAACACTAGTGAGTAAGAAACCACAAAGATTACCCAGTTTTCAGAACTTGAGTGCACAAGAAACATTGAAGAAGAATTGTTTTAGAGAAGTAGTAAGGAATGACCTATCAACTTCAAACTGAATCGGACTGACATCATTTTCACGCTTTTCAGTTGCCACACTGTATGGGGAGGGGCAGTGGTGGGATTCAAATAAGTTAACAACGAGTTCTCTGCCCTAATGACTGGCTGGCTGGGCGTGACCCTGGTGGGCGTGGCCAGGGGTGCGTGACAGGCAGCACTCAACCTCCTGCAGCCCCCTGGGAGGAAAAATGGGCTGCGGGGAGGCCACGCCGCACCCCCACACCCCATTTTGGGCCTAGTAGGCCTCCCTGCAGCCTCCTGGGAGCAAACACGGGCCACAGGGGGCTGCGCCGCACCCCGCTACCCCCACCCCCCTGTGCCCCATTTTGGGCCTAGTAGGCCTCCCTGCACTTACCTGGGAGCCAAAATGAGGCATGTGGGGAGTCCTGGGAGGGGAGGGGAGGGGCGGAGCAAGCCAGCAATTTAACAACTAGTTCATCTGAACCGGCCCAAATCAGCTGAATCCCACCACTGGGGATGGGGGAGGAGGTTGTAATACATTGCCAGACACAATACCAATCTTTCTCTTGGGAATCAAGGTCTGCAGGTGCCGGATGAAAATAGGGGAGTGTCTAAGAAGCCCGCCAATTGACTTTATTGGACAATGTGACTGGCAACACTTGGGGAGGGGGACATATGCTATTTTAATTATACTGTAACCCCGGGGAATAATTAAAGTTGGTTTTGCATTTAAGCGTGCTGATATGATGTACCCAATAAAGAAGTCCTTTAAGGAAGAATCCAACCTTGGAGTTCTTATTTGCTTGGGCTCATTATTCGAAACCTTGACATGACCAATGAATCAAGCAATTTCTGAAAGGGTTGTAGAAAACTATAGAATTAAGTGAAATTTTTATGGATTCATTTTCATATATATACCAATTTGGATTTTTAAAACTGGGACAATTCCTGAGGGGGGGGGTTCCTCTTCATCAAATATGTACATGTGTAGAGGCTCATCAGCCATCTGTAAAGAATATGGAGTCCTGCACTGAGTAAATAAGAATGTGTATCAACAATTAACTTTCCAATTCTTATGATTCTATAAATGCTAAGCAATACTGTCTGGTATTTTAAATTTCAAAGCAATTTTTAAATCAAAATGCCCATTTCTTACATTAGTATTTAGTGAGCCGTGCTGCATTGGTTAGAATGCAGTATTGCAGGCAAATTCTATCAACTGCCAGCAGTTTGATTCTCACCAGCTCAAGGTTGATTCAACCCTAACCTAAGGTTGGTAAAATGAGGACCCAGATTGTTGGGGGCAATATGCTGATGCTGTAAACTGCTTAGAGAGGGTTGTAAAGCACTATGAAGTCTAAGTGCTATTGCTATTTACAAACCTGCCAATTACCATATCCTAATCAGAGAAGGGACACATTTTTCTGCTTCTCAAACAACGACTGGAACCCCTGATTTATTAGAACAACTTCAATCTTATACTCAAACCATAATGAAGGTTCTTGTCTTTCTTACCTCACATAGAGGGATATGGGAACCATGGTGTTAAGCACAATGATGTAGCCCCAAAAGTTAAGGAAGCCGCGGTATGAAGGGGAATTATCTTCACCATCATAGAGATACCAAGAAGAATTGCCAATTTGTTGTTCCCAATAAGTGTGTCCAATAGCCAGACCGGCAGACTCCAGGATGAGTAATACGAAAATCTGAAATATAAATACAACCAAAACCATGCTTATGAAATAATATTCTATCCCCTAGCTATCATGAAGAATCTCAGATTCACACACTGGTGCTTGAAGAGGAGAGAAAAACAGATCTGATCATTGCTGTTGCAAATGAGTTTAGAATGTTCTGTCCTAATAAGAGACTTACTGTAGCACAACTAATGAATGATATGGGCAACTCAGCAGCACTGAGCTAATATTAAAAATAAACGTGTCACCACCTTGTTCATTCTCTATTGATATGAATCCAAACAATAAGATCAGAAATTGCATAGGACAATGCACAAAATAAATAATTAGATGTATTTTTTAAAAATTTCCATAATCTTCACAGTGGCTTCCCGTGACTCTCTATTCAAACTCTATAAGAAACTACTGAAAGAGTTGGCCATGTTTAGCTTGAAGAGGTGAGTCTAAAGGTAAGTGATAATAATCTGGTAATCATCTTTCAATAAGTGAGATAGGCTGTCACAAAGGACAAAGAACAGAGCCAATTTCTATTGCTGCAGGTGGCAAGATAAGGATCAGTGGGTTGAACAGATTTTAGGAAGAACTTCATAATAGCAAGAGCTGTTTGTCCTCTTTTAGGAGCAGCTGGCTCTTTCTAAAGTTCTTCTGCAGTCACGATTTAAGCCTAAGATTGAAAATCAGGCTTCTCAGATGTTACATCTTTTCTATCCTGCTCTACGGAGTGGATAGTTGGTATCTAACAGAAAGCCACTTGAAGAGATTAGAAGCATTTGAAATGTGGATTTATAGATGGCTGTTACCAGAGGTAGCATTCTGCCGGCTCAGACCAGTTTAGGTGAACTGGTAGCGGTGACTGTGGGTGGCCCAGCGTAAAGACGTCCTATTTAGCCACATTTTTGAGGACAGGTGCATGCGCGGAAGGTGCGTGCATAAGCAAAGCACATACATGGAAGGCCGGGCACACGTGTGGAAGACGCACGCGAAGCAAGCATGCACGCGTGGGGCAAACCGGTGGTAAGCATTTCTGAAACCCACCACTGGCTGTTACATATAAGCTGGGTTGACAAAATCAGAAATGAGGTAATAAGCCGCCTGGGAAAGCCAAGGGAAATCATCAAAACCATTAAAAAGCGAAAGTTAGAATATTTTGGACATGTGATGCGACACCCCGAAAAATACATACGGCATACCTCACTTAATCCTCCAGGGAAAGATTGAAGGCAAATGAGGTTCAGGCAGAAGAAGATCATGGCTTCAAAAATCTAAGGGACTGGTTTGGACAAAACTCAGCAGCACTTTTTCGTGCAGCTGTTGATAAAAATAGGATCACCAAAATTATCACCAATGTCCAGGGGTAAAATGCTACCGGTTTGGACCACTTCAGCCGAACCGGTAGTGGCAGCGGCACGTGGTTTGGAGAACCGGTAGCGGCGGCAGCACGAGGCTCCGCACACCTGCCCGGACATCGTTACTTCCTGGTTTTAACCAGGAAGTGATCTGTTTTTGACCCTCTGCGCACGCACAGAAGGCTTTGCACATGCGCAAAGGGTCCAAGTGCGCACATGATGCATGGAGTGCGCACTTCCAAACCAGTAGGGAAGGTAAATAGATTTCACCCCTGCCAACGTCCGATGACGGATATGGCATAAGAAGAAGAAGAAGGCTGTTTCTATTCGCTATTTGCATTTAAGAAGAGGTATTATGCAGAAGATGTATAAATATATCTATATAAATATAGATCCTGCATTCTATTTGTCAAGACTGGTTGCAAGGAAGCCAGAAACTTTCTTCCCTGATACCATGATAAATATTTGACTTTAACAGTAAACAATTTTGTGCCATAGCTTTTGTTAACCCTAACTAAATACCAAGGAGGAAAAATAAACTGAAATATCTTACCGTGTATACCATATAATTCATAAGCGAGTCAATTTTGGTCCTTTTAAACCGTGTTTTTCCACTGTTCTTCATTATTTTTGTATCAGACCCTAAAATCACATAAAAACTACAGTGTAAATGTCATTATTTTCAGACACATATTAATAATACACATTTATTTTCATAGGTGCATAATAAGAATATTTGGCAATTTATTATGTTGTATTATTTATCATAGTCTTAACATGTCAAAAACTGAATATACATTTGTGAAAAAAAACCTGTCTCTTTTTACATCAAAAAGCCAGCAAGTGATATTTCATTCATTAGATAGATACCTGCAAATATGACAAGTCCATGACATACTTCTGTGTTCCGGATTTTACAACCACGCAACAAAATTTTATCAGAGTCCAAAGCATATCTCTTTCCTCTCCATATCATGGTGCCTGTAAATTTATCTAGACGATTGTTGGGCTCTTCACACTCTACCAGGCCTAGGTGGTTATTAAAAAGAGCAGCAAGAGGAAAGAAAAGATTTTAGGTCACAACATTGTACTTAAAATATTTTCATGGCAGATTGCTCTATCTGGAAAGTGAACAGTAGATGACATGCAATTCAAGTAATCCTTGTTTAGCTACCACAGTTGGGACTGGCAATTTAGTCGTTATGCGAAGCGATTGCTAAGTGAAACTGTGGCTCTACTTATGATCTTATTTCAACTTTTCCAAGAAGGCCATAAATGTAAGGATTGGTCAAAGTTACTTTTTCATCACTTCAAAATTGCATCACTAAACAAGACAGTCACTAAATGAAGTCTATCTGTCCTTCATACATAGGAGGGGGTTACAGGTGCTAGTCCTTTTCTTGACACATTTTAGAGCCTCTTGAAAATGTTGATTATAACTTCAGAAGGCCCCTGGAAAAGGGTGAATCATGCATACAAAATCTGAAGAATCCTAGTTAAGAGTCTTTGTGTATTTTGCACAACCAATTTGTATGAAGGGAACCAAGTTTTTATGTACCACTTTGGAGACAGAGGATCATGGTCAGAATGACAATTAAGTTTATTACTGTAATTACCTTCTGCTACTAAAGGCTTGCATCTCTGAGCTTTCTAGCTTCATGGTAGGTAAAAATGATTAAAAAAAGAAGGAAGTACAGTAAAGCATTTTTCTTATAAGAGCCGAGCTGGAAGGATGCACCTGAGAATATCTGTCTTTCAAGGAGGAAAGCAACCAACAGGAAATCTTTCCATTTGATCTTTATTCTAATGCCCCTAATGATCAATAAGATAAAAGGTGTAAAGTTTCCCTGCTTCTGGAATTGTGTCTACAAACAACAGTAGCATAGGGAATTAAGAAGGAGGGATCAGGGGTGCTATTTAGCAGGTTCTGACAGGTTCTGGAGAACCGGTAGCGGAAATTTTGAGTAGTTCGGAGAATCGGCAAATACCACTTCTGGCTGACCCCAGAGTGGGGTTGGAATGGAGATTTTGTAATATCCTTCCCCCAGGAGTGGGGAGGGAATGGGGATTTTGCAGTATCCTTCCTCTGGAATGGGGTGGGCATGGAGATTTTGCAGTATCCTTCCCCTGGAGTGGGCTGGGAATGGAGATTTTGCAGTATCCTTCCCCTGGAGTGGGCTGGGAATGGAGATTTTGCAGTATCCTTCCCCTGCCATGCCCACCAAGCCACACCCACCAAGCCACACCCAGCCACACCCACAGAACCGGTAGTAAAAAAATTTGAATTCCACCACTAGGAGGGATACTCTCTCCCCAAATGAGATGGAGACATCTACGAAGTGGGGGTTCTTCTCGAAGATAGTAAATCCAACTATGAATGGGCCCATTTCCCCTCATTCTAAGTTCATGTCTGTTCTATTTAGAGGAGCCCTTAAATGTTCACCTCCACATGGATGAGCTGGAAGGTTATTGGAAGAAGAATGCAGGGAATGAGTTCCATGGCATTCTTATGCAGTTAAATGCAACTCATTGAATTTGGCAGAAATTTAATATTTTCTGTTCTATGATATGCAATAGGAACATACTTCAGTTTTTCTTTCAATGTGAGCATCTCATGTAGAATTTCACCTAATAAAGCAGCTTATGGAGAAGTTCACAAACGACTGAGACAATCAGAATGGAGAAGCTAAGTAGTTACATCGAAAATAATATGTGCTTTTTGCAATGGAAAAATGTTTCAAACTTAATGACTTCTACTAAGAAGTAAAAGGGAACAGCAGGTCCTAATGTTAATGGGGTTTTCTTGGTTACTGAGCTTGTTAAAATGTTTTTTCGGTATACATGTGAAAAAGTTCCTTAAAGACTGGATAAAAATCTTTGGATTTGATGGAAGATAAATTTCTAAAGATAATTTACAGATTAAAAAGGGAAAGTATGTTTGAACAAACCATCAAATACTGCAAGTGCACTTTCTTCCTGAAGGCACCTGTCTGTTACTTCCAGTGACATTTTGAACTTTAAGTTGGTTTCACTAGCAGAGAAAGAGAGAGAGAGAAAAAGACATAAGTTGCAGTGGTGGAAGTTTAAGAAGATAAATGAAGGATTTCAGTTCTTTTTTTAAGTTTGCTTAAGACTCTGCATTTATTTATTTTTTATTACATTTCGTCTTTCCTATTTTTCTGGTTATTATATTTAAAATATGAATAAAACAACAGGGGCAAAATCTATAAGCCTTCCCTACATGAAATCTCAAAATGAATTGTATTCCAATTTCTAGATGTGCCCCATGGCCAAGTAATTTCATAGATTACAAGCTGCTCTACTTCTTTCTCCATTAAATCTAATTAACAATGCATTTTGTTAACAAAGTAGAGAAGTAAGTTGCATGGGATGATTAGAGATATAATATGGTGGTTCATGGTCATTTGGGGGAATTATATCATTTTGCTAAGGAAAACAAAAAAAAAGCATTTTTTAAAAATGAGAATGGGAACTACTGTACATAGAACCAGCATATAAAAGTTTCCTTTTTTTGCCATTGTATGACAATGGGAAATGGCTCCTTGTAGCTGTTTGTGTCACCTTGTTCGTGTTATTTGTGCGGTGATTATATAGGAGAACTAAAATACTATTGAACCAGATTAGAGAGCAACAGCCAACCAAACAAGATGAACCACAAGAATGATAAATTTCTTCTTTAAAAGAAGAAAGCCTCACCATAATTTACAGGAAAAAACACAATTTATACATTTTAACAGATTGGTCATGCTATATTTCTCTCACTTATATTTTATATCCTTCAAACAGAATTAGTTGCGTAGTTCTTAAAAGCAAGATGTTTTGTATATTGACAGATCTATGTATATTCCCAATAATAAACTGTAACCTACAAACAATATACAATACTATTTTAACAACAATACTTCAGCTTTACTTCCTTCATGTCCTAAATATGCAAATGGAATAAAATATAACATTTTAATGTTTAAATATGTTCCCTAAAATTACATTCTGTAAGAATGTAAATCTGTTGTTAAGACAACACACAAGCAATATTTTGGGCATGTTTGGAGAATGAAAGTGAAAATAAACAGACTTACCCATCTAATTCAGCTGTTTCTACGTAACAAAGGCTATTCGGCTCTGAACTGGACAACAATAAAATATCAGCCTAGTTAAATAAACAAAATAAATTAAATGTACATCAGTGCAACATTTAATTTTTCAACGTAAATTTATACACATTCAAAGCTTTTGTACTTACAGGAACAAATGCATTTTTTCCCAAACGGATGATATCACCAACTGCAATGTCTTTCCATTTTGTGTTCTGAAAACTAAGTAGCAAGATATTTACACATAGAAATGTGTACATTATATACACAGAAATGAAATTATAATGTAATAATTATTAAAGTAAAGCTTCTAGTATTTTGCTCCAAAAATGTATAGAACAGTAATGCAAACTTCCCTATAAAAACTTTTAAATGTTTAGCATGCATCACCAGCCATCAACACACCAATCAACCATTAGGAAGGCACTACATAAATACAAAGAATGGAATAGCCCAAAGCACATATTCCAGTAGAGAGAAGTTCCCTGAGATGAGCTCCAGCACAAATCTGAAAACTTGGAAGAGTTTTCAGTGAGTTTTCCTCTGGTCCCAGTGATCGACCCAAATTGGATCTTGATTTTTCTTCCCCATTTTATTACTTCAAAAGTGACATTAGAATCATTCAGCTATGTAACATTCAGGAAAATTGTTTGCTTAGTTATTTGTTATGCACGTGGCTGAAAATTATCTAATGATTGACACAAATTCACCGCTATGTAAACATTAGACTTGTACAAACTGGATTCAAGTCAGATTACCAGTTCAATTCAAATTAAGCTGATCAGATTTGAAACATTGATCCAGTCTGAACTTCCAAACCAATTCAGATTAAATCAAACCAGATGGAAAGCTAAAAGTAATTGTGTGTTTGTACAAAACCACTGCAGTTGGTTAAATGGAGCCGATGTGAAACAATCTTTTGATTTCAGAAATCAGGTTCAGAAATTTGCCTGAAACTAAGAATCAAATATTTGCATGATAGACAGAAATGAAAAGTTTAACAGCTTCAAATATCATGAATATAATCCTACACTTCAATTGTGAATAATACACACAATCCTTGGTAGCTGATTCTACACCAGAATGAAGTCATCTGTTTCAAATGGATCATGAGAAAGAGACAATAAAGAAATTTTTCACTAAGTGGGAAATTAGTGTGTGTGCCCAGGGCACCCTCATTTTTCCTGCCTCCCTTCACAAGTTAATAACCATTGCACCTGTAAAAAATTATATATATAATTAGAAAATTATATAGATATCTCACTATAGTACCTCTTGCCCTTGATTACATCACATGTTCGATTGTTAATTTCATTGTCCATCCGATGGCGTGCCTAAAAGAAGAAATAAATGAAACGATATTAAAAAGACTCTCATTATTTAACATGAAGAAGCTGTAATAACGATCATAATATTAAAAGTATCTCTCCTCCCACAAGATCTCTTCCTACTTTTGATGGATAGGGATAATGCACCAAATATTTCAGAAAATAATAATAATAATTCAGGCTATTAAATCACTTGTTATCAGGAAGGTATCTGCATAATAATTGCAAAATATGTTTATTTGTTAGATTTTTATCCTGCCTTTATTACTTTATAAGTAATTCAAGACAGTGAACAAATCTAATACTCCTTCCTACTCCTATTTTCACCATGACAACAACAACCCTGTGAGTGGGTTGGGGTGTGCGAGAATGACTGACCCAAAGCCATTTAGCCAGTGGTGGGTTCCTCCTGGTTCGGTCCGGTTCGGCCGAGCCGGTAGCGGTGACGATATGACATCACCGAACTGGTTCTCCCCCCCCGCCCCCACCCCCCCCACGTTATTCTTACCTTTTATTTGGTCCCACCCCCAATCTATTGCTGCCTCCTGAGTCCCAGCTGATGACTAGAGGGAAAAAAACTGTTTAAACTCTTGCCGCGGGGCTTCAAAGGGCCGTCCTACAGCTGATCAGTGTTAAAAGCAAACAAATGAGTCGGGTTGTAAGTGCAAGGACTGGTCGTAAGTGCGAGGACCTTCCAGAAATGACTCTGACCAGGTAGCCACGGCCACCTAGTCACATGACCTCCAAGCCACACCCACAAAATTAGCCACACCCACAGAACCGGTAGTAAAAAAATTTAGAACCCACCCCTGCATTTAGCCAACTTGCATTCCTAAAGCGGGACTAGAACTCTCTGTCTCCTGGTTTCTAAGACAGCACCTTAACCATTACAACCAAACTGGCTCTTTTGAGAAGCAAAGTCATGCCTTTCCTTTCTTTTAATTTAGGGAACCCAGTAATCTGCTCTGTTTTCCTTTGTCTGTTGTTCTATTGAAAATCTTTTATCACTCTTTATACATTTTTTTAAAAAGTGAAAAGCAAAAATTCTTACAATATCGTCCACTAGATCTTTAACTGCAGTGATACCCAAGACCAGGAGTAACGGAATCAACGTAGTATACCAAGACAGAGTTGTTATCTGAGGAACTGTCTGCAGTGAAAAAAACAAAACGCATCAGTTAATTATTTTTGTAAGACACCACATAGATATCCCAAGTGGCTTATATATTAGATAGATTCCTGATGGCAGATTATGCTATTCCTATTAAATGTAATCCTCAATTTACAACCACTTGTTTGAAGTTACAATGGCATCACAAAAAGTCAATTAGGACTGTCCTCACACAGTCATGTGATCAAAATTGGAGCGCTTAGCAACCCACGCACCAGTGGTGGGTTGCCCCCGGTTCGCACCGGTTCTATAGAACCGGTAGTAAAACGGGCAGGAGGCTCCGCCCACCGACCCCAATGTTATCAAAACGCTTCAGCGCTTGCACAGAAGAGAGCGCAGCCCCGCTGCGAACTGGTTGTAAAGGTAAGTAGAACCCACCCCGCCACACACGTATATTTATGATGTTTGCAGGATCCTGGGATCATGTCATCGCCATTTGCAACTTTCCCAGATGACTTCTGACAAGCAAACTTAATGAAGAAAGCTGGATTTGGTTAACCACTGTGTGATGCACTTAACAATTGCAGTTATTCATTTAAAAAATTGGCAAAAAAGGCTTTAAAATTGGGCGCAACTCACTTAAAAGCCTCCTTGCTTAGCAATGGAAATTTTGGTCTCATTTGTGGTCATAAGTTAAGGACTGCCAGTAATGAATCAGAGTCCTAAATCAGGTTGAGAATACTGCCTCTGAACCTTTATTCACAATTCTTAGATTTAGTAAATTTAAATGCATGGTTACAAAATAAGGATTATCCCAAATAGATCCAATTTAAGTACTGCACAGTTAACTTAGAAATACTTTCATTGAAATATAGCATATCCATCTGGTTTTGAGTCAGAAATACTCTTATTATTTTTTCTTTGCACGGTATTGTTCTAGTCCTATCCGAAAAGCTTAAAACAGTCATCTTTATATGAGCTGTGGTAAATACTAGACAGAGCTAGCAAGTAGCAGTAGGAACTCTACCAAAAGGAGAATGTTAAAGGTTAACAGTGGTGAAGCAAGAAAACCCCGTTCCCTAGAAGGAAGTACTGATTTTTGGTATTAAATACAAAAATGCTCCATTATTGCACATGCCCTCTGGGGCTAAGATGTCTGTCTGTAGTCTCCACATTACATTACAGTAAGCTGAACAAGGAAATTTGGATCAGCTCATGTTCAAATGTTGCTACACCAATACAACATAGATTGAATTGTGTAAAGCATCACACATATATGAGCAGATTGCTCATATACTGTAATTTGTTATATGATGGCTCAACAAATTTGTAACTTGTTTTCTGAAAATCAGTCAAGAACTTCCCTTATGCGATTAAAACCACAAAGTACGTATATAAAATCAACCAAAATGGTTGACAATCTGGGAGACCAGACTATACATACCTTGTGGTATATAAAACCACAAAGTACGTATAGTCTAGTCTCCCAGATTGTCAACCATTTTACACCGGTGGTAGATGTACCGTGTTGCCCCGAAAATAAGACCCAGTCTTATATTTTTTGAACCCCGAAATAAGCTCTTGGCCGTATTTTCGAGAAGGTCTTATTATTTGGGGGCGTGTGGAGCAAGACGGGGCTCCTCTTGACATCTTACCTGATTTCCAGCTCTGTCTCCCTAATCCTAACCAGAGGAAATAGTGGGGACAGGCTGCGCATGCGGTTAAATATTTTCAGGGAGGGCTTATTTTCGGGGGAGGGACTTATTTTAATGCATGTGCTTAAAAGTCCGATTGGGCTTATTATCATGCTTTCAGGGAAACAGGGTATACTGAATCAATCTGCAGCTCTAAAATTGACTATAAAGAGGGTTTACTCCATAATAAATGTCAACATTTATTATACCTGTAAAATAAGTAGAATAAGGAAATAGAAATTGGCAATTCTTTTAAACTGTTCATACAAATTCAATGGCAAAAAAGTAATTGGATTATACTTGTAGGTTTTGATGGCGTTCCCCTGTTGAAGACAAAAAACAAAATCACTTTACTTAAAGCATTAATATAGAAATCATAAAAATTCATTTTGTATTTTAAATAAAACATTATTAACCAAAGTGATTTGATAGGCAAGTGTATTATACAAACCAGACTACTCAACAGTCTATGGGATTTTATTGTTTTGCAAAAAGTCTTATCCCACTCCATATTATTCCACATAAAAAAATAAAACCAACTTCAAAAAAGCACTGAAGGAAAATAGAGAGGCTTTCCCCACTTAATCAAGTATTAAAAAGTTGCCTTGGGAAGCCTAAGCAATCCTCATTCTCAGTTTCTCTCATAAATGGATTTCATAAATATTCTCTTTTTGGAAGTGTTGAGTTTTTTTTAAATATACAAAGGAATTTTCACCAACTCTGCTGTTCAATTTACTCAGCTTGATTTAGCCTTACATCCTTTTGAGATCAGTAAAATGAGGGTCCAGATCAGTGGTGAAATGCTCCCATTTCTGCTACCGGTTCATTTTTATTAGTCCACATCAAATTAGTTGTGTCTGCCATTCATTTAATACCTTGTTTTTCATTTTTAATGAAAGCATTTGGAACAGAAAATTAAACCTTGGAAGAATTCTTCTTAATCAAGACAATTTTAACTTTCTCCATCTTAAAAAAAAAACACCTGTATGTTTTTCCAGATCCCGGAGTAATTATTTTTAGATAGGAGTCTATTGATTTTATGATTTTATGGTTGGTTTTAAATTTTGATATGGATTTTAAATTGATAAATTTTAAACTATGGGCCAAATTTAATTATTTTAAATCTATTTTTAATCGTACTTTATGTATAAATGTTTTTATTTTGGCTGTTCACCGCCCTGAGTCCGAAAGGAGAAGGGCGGTATAGAAATTCGAATAATAAATAAATAATAAATAAATATTGTTTCTTTCTCAAATATATACACACCTATTGAACCTTTTTACCATGATGTTAAATCTTATTATTTGGTTTGGAAACATTGCTTTTCTTCCTCAGCTAAATTCCATGTCAACATATGAGTTATTTCATTAATTTTAATTAAACTAAAATACAAGGAAATCACCTCCAATTTAGCTCTAACCATTTTTGAAAGTGCAGCTTCCAAAAGGCCATTGAAATGCAAATTGAATTATCTGGCACAAAAAAAAGATTAATGGCATTTAGAAAATAATTAAGTAATTAAAACTGCAAAGGGTAAATATCTCTTTAGATGAGGTCTTATTTGAGAATGAAAAAGACCAGAGCAATTTTAGGATTGATGGAAACTCCAATGCAACAACCACTAGGCTCTTCAACTATGTTAAATGCCAACTGCAATGAATGTGCATATTAAAATGAACATTATTAGGTCATCCAGTTTCTCTGTTTGTTTTCCTTAAAACATGCTGGACAAAGTGGCTAAATACACTATAGTAAGAACTGCACTCAAATGCATCTAGAAAGTGTAACTTTTGCAAAGTCTAGACCTAATGAATCCATGACTGTACAAAACAATTAATCAATTAAGATTTTCTCTTTAGATGAGAGGCTTAAGAACTATTGGAAACTACTACGTATAAAGATGTTTACTTACCGCGTATTTACTTTTCTGAATACAAAGGAATATTGTTTCCTTAAATTGGGGTTGCTCATAGAAAGCTCTGTCATTTGCTTTAACTTGCCAGCTGCAATCTGAAAACACAGCAAAATATTTAATTTGTAAATACTTGGAAGCAGAGAACGGGTTTTCCTTCTATATACTATTGTAGAAAGTCAACGCCTACCCCTCCTAGAAGAATTAAACATTTTGGGAAATATTTAAAAGCCCCCAGAATATATTTCCCCAAAGGGAGAAATGGAGAAACATTTTTTTAGAGGCAGAAAGCAGCCCCCCCTTTCCTTAAAAGCCCACAGCAGATGTCAGCACTTAAGAGATAAAGAGCTTATTGAAAGAGGAAGACAAGTATCTAGATAGCTCTATTCATAGGCAAAGCAAATACTGCAGGCAGAAATCCATTCAAGACAGGATATTTTGAAACTCCCTGCAGCAAAGTCTGAACAAAGGCAGAATGGTAGGATTAGAAGCAGCCCCCTCACTCAAGATCCAAAACAGGATGAAAGCCATTAAGCCACAATAGGAATTGCAATACCCTTTCAGAACACAAGCTCATTCATTGCACCATCTCAGGGCAGTCCAAACTTCACCTGGGACCTCAGATAAACAATAAACCAAAGGCTGACCAGATTAGCTCAGACAAACCTAGGACAGTGATGGCTAACCTTTTCCGGGCCACGTGCCCAAAGCCCCCCACGCATGCACACGCAGCCCCCTGCATGCCCCCCACCCTGTGCGTGCATGTTTGCGCCCCTCCACATGTGCCCTGTCCCTCCCATGCATGCACATATGCCCCATCCCCCGCACATGCACGGCAGAGACCTGATGACCAGCTGGCTGGCAGGAGGTGCATGCACATGCGTGGCGGAGCTGAACTGGGGTGATGGCTTGTGTGCCCACACATGCCATAGGTTCACCATCACAGACCTAGGATTTGCATTTCCTCTTTTGCCTATAGAACCAGCTATGACCCCTACATAACCCCTACATGATCCCATAGAAATCTGACAACAGCCAATAGAATACATGTTCTTGCACAGGAACAGAAAGCTCAAATGCAAAGGCCAAAGAAGGTATTAACCCTCCCCCGCTCCATTTTGTCAGCTGCCCAGAACCACAAACCCATGTGGTTCTGCTTCATCAATAAACCATCTTTCTAATCAGCCTCCATCTTTCTAGTATTTTTCACCCACTTGGAACTGAGCCGGATGGATATTTCTTCCCACAATATGTATTAAGTGGGAGTGTGCACCCCTCCTTTTTAAAAAAAATCTCAAAGCAGCTGCACCATTTGCAAAGCTCAAAAGGCAAACATTCTGCATTATATCCTTGATTTTGCATACATTCAGAAATATCTTGATGCTGTTCAATTTTGCTTTAATAAATCAAAACTAGCAGTACTGATGAACCAACAAAATGTGTAGTATTGACAGAGAAATGCTAAAAGCGGGAGAACAGGAGCTGTTAAATGGTAAAATTAATTTTATCTGGAGGGAGGGGAAAGGACACCTTACTAAAAAGAACCACAGTTATGTCATCCATTTGTTTTGTTTTGTTTTTACTGAAAAGCTTGCTGAAAAGTTATTGTAATGACACATCTATTTTCTATGCAGTTACTAAATCCAATTGAAAAGTTGACATAATCTAACCATTGTTTTTCTGTGCCTTAATCCTTATTCACATAAGTATTTGTTACTACTTGTTCATGAATAATGTCCCCAAAATATATCTCAATTAATGTACTGAATTTTGATGGGAGAAAAATCTCCTTGATAATCTCTTCCATGTTGCAAATGTTCTGAATTAATTACTGATTTATGATGATGGAAGTTTTTCTTTGTTCATCAAAATAGGCATGGGAAAGTTAAAGGTCCCAGGCATCTAACAAGATCTAAATTAGATTACCTATTAAGTTTGTTACTGGGCAACTAATTGATCTACTTAAATAATTACTCTGTATTTCCAGAAGGATGTGATAGCAGTGCTCCAATATCTAAGGGGTTGCCACAAAGAAGCGGGAGTCAAGCTATTCTCCAAATGTCCTGAAGGCAGGAAAAAGAAGCCATGGATGGAAGCTAATCAAGGAGAGAAGCAGAGGTGGTATTCAGCAGGTTCTGACCAGTTCTGGAGAACGGATAGAGGAAATTTTGAGTAATTTGGCGAACCGGTAAATACCACCTCTGACTGGCCCCGCCCCCATCTATTCTCTGCTTCCCGAGTCCCAGCTGATCGGGAGGAAATGGGGATTTTGCTGTAACCTTCTCCTGGAGTGGGGAGGGAATGGAGATTTTACAGTATCCTTCCCCTGCCACGCCCAGCAAGCCACATCCATCAAGCCATGCCACGCCCACCAAGCCACGCCCACAGAACCAGCAGTAAAAGTTTGAATAACACCACTGGAGAGAGGCAATCTAGAACCAAGGGGAAATTTCCTAACAGTTAGAACAATTAATCAGTGGAACAATTGCCTCCAGAAGTTGTGAATGCTCCAACACTGGACATTTTTAAGAAGAGATTGGACAATCATTTGTCTGAAATTGTATAGGATTTCCTGCCTGAATAGGGGGGTTGGACTAGAAGACCTCCAAGGTCCCTTCCAACTCTGTTATTTTATTCTACTCTAAAGAAAAAAAATCTTTCAAAATAATCACTAGCCTTTGGTAATAATTTCTTGCATTCTCATTACAAAAGATAGAATTCAAACCAGAGCTCTTCCTATTAGGAATAATAGATCCAAAAATAGAGAAATCTTCACAATACCTAATACTTCACATACTAACCGCAGCAAGGATTACCATTGCACAAGGGTGGAAACAAAATAATATACCACCAGAGGAAATAGTGATTAGGAAAACTTTACAATGTGCAGAAATGGATAAAATGACAATGGAAATTAAGGAAAGAGAAGATTCGGACTATTATAGAATGTGGAACAAATTCTACAAATGTTTAGAAAAAAGAAATCTAAATAAGAATTGAGAAATTTAAATTAATATCGCTGAAATAAAGAACTATATGTTACTAATTATTGTTAACCTTATAGTATTGATTGTGTAAATAAATATAATGTAAATGTATGTATTCAGTAGAAGAATTGAACAAAAATAGACAATATGCATGTCGACACAGAAGGCTGTAAAAATAGCATATAATATATTGTTATGTTTGTCATGTTTTTTACTCTGTTTTTGTCCTTGTCCTTTTTTTCCTGTTTTTAAAAATAAAAAGCTTAATAAAAACTATTTTGTAAAAAAATTCTTGCGTTCTCACCTTTTCGAAGTGTGTCTCGGGTTGCTTCCACCTCTCTGTTAAAATAGTTTTGCTCTGGCTCAATATCAGGTTGAGTGTCCAAGTCATCTTCCGTCTCATCGTCGCTATATGGAACCTCCTCATCATTGGGCTGAGAGTCTTCATCAAAGGTTGTTTCAGAGTCTCTTTCTGAATTCATCCTGCCAACAGATCCTGAAAAACAAAAGTAAAAGCAGATCAGTATCAACCTGCCATGGAATTCCTTCTTGCCATTTTTCATCAGAGCAAATTTGACCAGTTAAAACAAATTTATTTAATCTATGCTTTAAAAAGAACCTATGCATGGAATCCTTTCCTTATCATTCAGGGCCTCAGTGCAGGGCAAAACTTCTGTAGCAGAGGTGGGATTCAGCCGATTCGTACCGGTTCAGGAGAACCGTTAGTGGAGATTGCGGGTGGCTCTGTCCACCAGCCCCGGCACTATGCTGTCCTATTTAGGCACATTTTTTAGGCCAGGTGCATGAGCGGAAGGCACGCGGGTGAGCAAAGTGCATGTGCGGAAGGCAGGCGCATGCGTGGAAGCTGTGCATGCATGCAAAGCAGGAGTGAAATGCTCCCGGTTCGGACCAGATCGCCCGATCCGGTAGCGATGGCAGCGGATGGTTCGGAGAACCAGTAGCAAAAATCCCTGCACACCCCCCCCCCCACCATGCTCAGCTGAGTCGCACGATCATCAGAGGCTTTTTTTTTTACTTTTAAAAGCATTTTTTCTACAACCTCTTCCGACGAAAAAATGCTTTTAAAAGTAAAAAAAAAAAAGCCTCTGATGATCACGCGGCTCAGCTGGGATCCTCAGAGGCTTTTCAAAGCATTTTTTTCTGCAACCTCTTGGCCGAAGAGGTGGTAAAAAAAATGCTTTGAAAAGTCTCTGACGATCCCAGCTGAGTTGCCTAATCGGCAGAGAGGCTTTTCAAAGCATTAGAAAAAAATGCTTTGAAAAGTTTTTTTAAAAAAAAGTTGGCCACGCCCACCGTCACATTAGCCCACCACCACCAAGCCACGCCCACAGAACCGGTGGTAACACATTTTACATTTCACCCCAGCGCAAAGCATGTGTGCGCGCAGCAAACCAGTGGTAACAAAATGTGAAACCCACCGCTGTAGCTTGCAAATCAATCAATTAATCTTTATGAAGATGTTAAATCTTATTATTTGCTAGATATATTGCTTTTCTTCCTCCATGTCAATGTTACTTCATTCATTTTAATTAAACTAAAATACCAGGAAATCTGACCTTGAACCCCAACCAGTCATGCTTTTAGATGCCATTTTTCTTTCAAAACTTATCAACAATTTATATATGGAAAATCATCCTATGGATCAATTAAGTGGGATAGTAAAGTAAATTCACTTGTGAAATGTCTTATAAAGGAACTAAGTCTTGAAGCACTACAACTTTAGTGCATCACAGGAAAATAAACAAAAATCATAATTTAAAAAACTACAGATAAGAGGCAAAACTATAGAACTGGGACCTCTCTCAGGACAAGCACTGTTTCCCTAACATTTAGCCTTATTCTAGCTAGGCAATGGAGAACATGGTTGCTAGCAAATAGCTCTGGACATAGAGAAAGTTAGACACTGGGAACAGTGGTAGGTTTCAAATTTTTTTACTATCAGTTCTGCGGGTGTGGCTTGGTGGGTGTGGCAGGGGAAAGATACTGTAAAATCTCCATTCCCACCCCACTCCAGGGGAAGGTTATTGCAAAATCGCCATTTCCTCCCAATCAGCTGGTACTTGGGAGGCAGAGAATAGATGGGAGTGGAGCCAGTCAGAATTTCTACCGGTTCTCCGAACTACTCAAAATTTCCGCTATCGGTTCTCCAGAACTGGTCAGAACCTGCTGAAATCGACCTCTGACTGGGAAGTTCCAACAGGCTGAGGGTTCCCTTCTTACAAAGAGGACCTCAAGGGGTCCCACTGAGGGGGACAGGACAGGCCAACAGGTCAGCTTCCATCAAATGACTCAAAATGTATCATAATTAGAGACATAGAAATTCAGACTCTCAGATATGCTGGGACAAAACCAATTTGCATATCAATAATTAACAGGATAGCTTTAGAAATGTCTATATGCAAAAAAAGTGTGGATGCTCTTGAATTGATAGATTGAAATATTAATTATGCATGCTCACTTTATAAAACATGATCAATTGTAGTAATAAAAGCGGAGAATAACAAAAGAGGTTGTAGAACCCAAGATAAATAATTTAAGGATCTTAAAAATTCAATTAATGTGGCTGTGCTGTACCATTTCCTCTCTACTCCATCTCTACTAATGTTATGTACAATGGCCTGAATGATCATATAAAATATAGACAATTAATTAAAGCTAAATAAGATTTAAACTTGCCATGTCCCGGCCTCTAGGCATTCCACCCAAAGCCCAAGTCAGCTCTGACAAGGCCCATATATTTGGTTTAGAATAACAAAAAGTGGTAAAACTCACTTTAATTAAATCTTATTCTATAATATAACCTTCTTCAGACATGGGACCTACAATTATTTGGGACTACAGTTCCCATCAGTCTGACTAATTATGTTGGCTGGAACTGATAGCAGTTGTAATTTGAAGCTCCTAAAGGACATTATATTGATAAATATAAACATTTTTTTTATAAATAATTTTTATTCAACATTTACATCTTTAACATCCTTGTTACATTTTTACAGCTTTTCGATACCGGCATCTTTGATAATGTCTATTTTATCTTTAACCAACTATATACACATACATTTTATATATTACTTACTAATTTCTATATTCACTACAACTTATACCTATCTATTACACAATAACAATTTCACTCCTCTCTAATATCTTCTCTTACGTTTATACATTTATACCTTAATTTTGGATTCTTTCTCCAACCAGTTATACCATATGGTAAATATAAACATTTTATGGTGCAAATAGCCTGTTTTAGTTTGGCAAGAAACAATAAAGGAAATTGGTTAGAGAAGGAGTGTCAAACTTAAGGCCTGGGGGCCAGATTTGGCCTACGGGGTTGCCGTGGAAACAGCGAAGGACTGGCCCGCAGTGCCTCTACCAGTGAAAAGGGAGCTTGGGAGGACCGCATGTGGCCCTCCTGAGCTCCGCTTTTACTGGCAGAGGGTTGCAGGAGGCTGTTGCAGCTGAAAACGGAGCTTGGGAGCCCGTTTTCTGTGGCAGAGCGCTCAGGCCACCACAGGCACTCCCGACACAAGGTATGTCGAGCTGGCCACATCCACCCCAGCCATGCCCACTCTGGCCCCCCGAAGTCAAACACAACCCTGATGCGGCCCTCAATGAAATCGAGTTTGACACCTCTGGCTTAGAGTGTTTCAATATGTCTTTCTTGGTTTTTGGAATCTGGCAGCCATCATGAGTTTGTGAGAGAAAGAGGAGTCATCAATTATCAAACAAAAAACAAAATGTAAGCGGAACCTCTTTAGAAACTTGCATAGAATGAAAAAGAAAGCAAATAAATCCTTTGTGTGTGCACCTCCGTGCATGCGTACAAAATATTGCAAGATACAAGTCTGCAAGATTACTGTACCTATTATAAAAGTTAATACTGCCCTCCCTCCGGGATCTCAAAGGGTCTACGCAGAATTTCATTCCAATGTGATTCTCACATCATGATAAGTTGGATGAGTAAGTGTGACTGCCCCAGTTAACCCAATGAGCTTTTTACATGCTCAGGTACATGCTGCAGTAAGAGAGGGATAGAATCAAGATCGTGTGAAGTGTTAGCGCCACTTTATAATGCCTTGGTAAGACCACACTTGGAATATTGCATCCAGTTTTGGTCGCCACGATATAAAAAAGATGTTAAGACTCTAGAAAGAAGTGCGGAGAAGAGCAACAAGGATGATTAGGGGACGGGAGGCTAAAACATATGAAAGAGTTGCAGGAACTGGGTATGTCTAGTTTAATGAAAAGAAGAACTAGGGGAGACATGATAGCGGTGTTCCAATTTCTAAGGGGCTTCCACAAAGAAGAGGGGGTCAGCCTATGCCCCAGAGCACCTGAAGGCAGGGCAAGGAGCAATGGATGGAAGCTAATCAAGGAGAAAACCAACTTAGAAGAAAGGAGAAATATCTTGACAGTGAGAACAATTAATCAGTGGAACAACTTTCTTCCAGATGTTGTGGGTGCTACGCTACTGAAGATTTTTAAGAAGATATTGGACAGCCATTTGTCCAGAATGATATAGGGCCCCCTGCTTGTACAGCGGGTTGGACTAGAAGCCCTTCAAGGTGCCTTCCGACTCTGTTATTCTGGTAATCTCCCAACCCTAGTCCAATGCTCTTAACCGTACATTGTCCACTTTGGCTGAAGATTTTTTAACATTTCTCATTTCTACCTCAGAAATTCAAAGGACAATGGACATCTAGGAGCATATTCATCTGTCCAATAGAATGGGAATGAAAACATACATACATAGATATGTGTGAATTCTACAAGACACAGCTTCAATATACCTTAAAAGTACCAGGTTCATAAAGGCTGTTGAATATCTGGATAATACTTGGCACTTTCAACTTTATCTGAAATGCTGGCAAATATTTATTTTAATTCTCGGTATCACAAAAAAAAAAAAAAGAAAAGTAGATATGTTGAAAAACGATTTTGCATTAAGCTCCACACCCTTAGTTTATATTCCCATTCTTCAAAGAGATATCTTCAGGTCTTCTTTTTCTATTCTTCTGCACTACATGACTTTAATCAAGGTTTCATGCCTTTATTTTATCAACTCCACCCTATGAAGCTTTCTTTCTATCTGAACTCAAATAATACCCGTAGATGCACTTCTGTACCTACATTTTCTGCAAACACTGGTTGACTTATATTGTAGGGAGTGGCAGAGTTAATGCATAACAGGGTTATTTAAAAAAAAAAAAAACCCACCTAGCCGACTATTTTGCAATCCTTTGTGCTGCGAGTTAGATGTTCTCAAAGAAAAGAAAGTTATGACCTTGACTGCTTCCTCATAAAGATACTGAAAAGAAGACAATTAAGTCAATTCTGCAAACTGTCTTACACACCCACATACAACCAGATCCTCCTTTTCCATTAAACTTTGACACCTTTGTAAAAGAACAAGCAGCTGGCATGCAAGTCGGAGTCCTTTTTTAATTTTTTGTATAAAACTGCATACCTTGAGAATGAGAAGAATTGTGTTCTTTTTCCTCCCACTAATGTTTCACATAACAAATTAAGACGCTATAAAAAACATTGCCTCCGGAAAAGTTTGTGTTAAGTTGTTTCCTTCTTTCCTCAGGCTTGTGGCATAAAGATAGTCCTCGACTTACAACCACAATTGAGCCCAAATTTTCCATTGCTAAGCAAGATCGTTGTTAAATGAGTTTTTCCTTATTTTACAATCTTTCTAGCCCTGGTTGTTAAGTGAATCATTGCAGTTCTTAAGTGAGTAACACAGTTAAGTGAATCTGGCTTCCCTGTTGTTTGCTTGTCAGAAGGTCGCAAAAGCTGATCACATGATCCTAGGACACCACAACCATCATAAATACATGCCAGTTGCCAAGCCTCCTAATTTTGATCATGTAATCATGAGGATGCTGCAATGGTTATAAGAGTGAAAAACTGTCGAGTCACTTTTTTTCAGGGCCATTGTAACTTCTAAAGGTCACTAAATGAATGGCTGTAAATTGAGGACCACCTGTATATAGTATGCCAGTGACTCTAGATTCAAATTCTTGATATCTCTCAGCAGGTTTAGCAGAGAGCCCAATGCAAAATCCAGGGGAGTTATTGCAGGATATGTAACATCCAACTGGACACAGCAATATCAGATAACAAAAGGAAGGGACCCATAATCTGAATAGTAATAATCCAGAATCAGGGTTTCTTCATCTTCGTAATTATTCAGTATTATGGGAAACGCTCAGTGGTGGGATTCAAATAATTTAACAACCGGTTCTCTGCCCTAATAATTTCTTCCAGCAACCAGTTCACCAAACTGCTCAGAAAGTTAACAACCGGTTCTCCCGAAGTGGTGCGAACTGGCTGAATCCCACCACTGGAAACGCTATTCTATAGTATAAGAGTAAGTTGTCTGAAATTGGCATGACGTTTCTTGTATAAAAGGCATTTTGTTTTCTTGCTGGATGGGTTACGCAGCTTTAAAAAAAAAAAGAACTGCTGTAATTTATTTTGTTTTTTAAAGGCAAAAACAAAGATCCATTCTGTGTCTGAAAAGCAAACTGTACACAGAATATAGAAATAAAATGCACAGGTACAGTATAGGTGATACCTTGCTCAACAGTAGTAACTGTGAGAGGGATCTTGGAGTCCTAGTGGACAACCATTTAGATATGAGCTAGCAGTGTGCAGCAGCTGCCAAAAAAGCCAACACAGTTCTAGGCTGCATTAACAGAGGGATAGAATCAAGATCACGTGAATTGTTAATACCACTTTATAATGCCTTGGTAAGGCCACACTTGGAATACTGCATCCAGTTTTGGTCGCCCCAATGTAAAAAAGATGTTGAGACTCAAGAAAGAATGCACAGAAGAGCAACAAAGATGATTAGGGGACTGGTGGCTAAAACATATGAAGAACGGTTGCAGGAACTGGGTGTGTCTAGTTTAATGAAAAGAAGCACTAGGGGAGATATGCTAGCAGTGTTCCAATATCTCAGGGGCTGCCACAAAGAAGAGGGAGTCAAGCTATTCTCCAAAGCACCTGAGGGCAGGACAAGAAGCAATGGGTGGAAACTAATCAAGGAGAGAAACAACTTAGAACTAAGGAGAAATTTCCTGACAGTGAGAACAATTAATCAGTGGAACAACTTGCCTCCAGAAGTTATGAGTGCTCCAACACTGGAAGTTTTTAAGAAGATGTTGGATAACCATTTGTCTGAAGTGCTGTAGGGTTTCCTGCCTAAGCAGGGGTTGGACTAGAAGACTTCCAAAGTCCCTTCCAACTCTGTTATTCTATTCTATTCTATTCTATTCTATTCTATTCTATTCTATTCTATTCTATTCTATTCTATTCTATTCTATTCTGTGTCTGAAAAGCAAACTGTACACAGAATATAGAAAACTCTAAATTTGAATTCAACAATCTCATTCCCAATGACGTTTCTCCCTATTCTAAACCTAGCCAGATTACACTGCAAATATCCATTTAAAAAAAGGAACAAAACATTATGGTATTTAATGCAACAGACATGAATCCCACCATCTGACCAGAACAAACAGCTTCTTCCTTCTTGAAGCTTTGCAATTACTTCAAATTGGCACCCAAATAAAGCATCAGCAAGAATATCCATTAGAATAATTTACAGATAGGAAAACCGTCATTGCAGATGATTTGGAAGTGAAGGTCCGGTTGTGTGCACATGTGTACATTAGAACATGTAGAACCTCACTGGTTTGTTGGGATATTGTTAAGAGCAGAAAATAGAATAGAATTCTTTATTGGCTAAAATAAATAACTGATAGCAATTATACTTTTAGAATGCACAATGAATTATGCTGCTATTAAGAACATAATAAGGGGAGAGGTGAGTATTTTTCTCTATATTTATTAGAATATTGTATTTCTATACTTTAACAAGGATAACATTTGCCCTCAGGTGCAACTATTGCTTTATATTCAACCATTCCTTTCAGAATTGAAAATTAAACACTTTTTTTACATCGGATGAATGCAGCTTGACTACAATTATACAGAATACCAAGAGATTTTCACTGACAAACAGCAAATTGACTTCGTACAGCTATAGATTTGTCTAGTTGCCTTTTAAAATCCTTTTAAATGATATCCTTAATCTCTGGAATATGCTTCTAGACTTTTTCCTTGAAACTGAAAAAAATTAAACTTTGATTTTAGGTTTGTTTGTTTTTTTTTTTGCAAAAAGTTTTTTTTTAATTTTTTTTTCCAAACATACAAATTACATCCTTTTGGAACAGAGCTTTGATTTGGTCATCACTTTGTTCAATTTTTAACAAAATCTTTAACAAAATTTTATCTATACTATTTTGCCATAGCACTTATTTCTAAATCTTATATCACATATTCAACTAATACCATCTTTAAAAAAAATTAACACATATTTACTTAAAACTTTGATTTTAGGTTTTGATGACTAGAATAATTTCGTCATTATAGAAATGGCTTGAAATGTTGTGAACTGTAAAGCAAAAGGTTGAAGTTGTATACTTTTTTATTTTACTGCACTGAAAAGAGTCAGAAGTCACTTTTTGTTTCTTTCTCTTTGCAGTTTCCTTTTTTTCTCTGTCTTAGTTTTCTAACTTTTTTCCTGAATTGTATTTTATAAACTTAATTTTTAAAAAATGATGTCCTTAAACTCAGCAGTCAGTATCCCACTCATGTTTGATTATGCAAAATTATCCTTTTGTGGGAAAAAACATCCTTTAATCAATCATGAACCACCCTGCATTTAGTTCCAACAGAGGATCTCAAATTATAACTATGTGAGAGAGGAAGAAAAGGCTTTTGTCTACTTTTTCCCTACAAGTGATCCTTCCTCTAAGCAACCTCTTCAGGATTAATTGGTTGGAAAGGATCACTTCATTCCCACCTCCACCATATCCTGCAGATTACCCCTTCAATTTGCATAGATATAGTAAAGATTAAACAATTTAAAGTTCTGAACATCAAACACCAGAGGAATAGGGGAAAGAGTAAGCAGTAAAAGTGTATTCAGAGTTCAACAAGAGTGTTTGCTGAAGGAACAGCAGCACTGCACAATCACACCTCCCAGAGTTCAAACAAATAGCTGTTGCACATCCTTTTTAATATCTGTGGGTGTGTTGGAGCCATACAGTTTAAGACATCCAAGCAAAGCTTTTTAATCATTCAGATATTCACCAATGAAAGCAGATATACGTGTCTCAGGATAATATTGCACAATCCAATGAGCCAGTGCTGTCTGAAGACGTCTCCGTGGTCATGTGGCCGGCATGACTCAACGCCAAAGGCGGACGGAACACTGTTACCTTCCCACCAAAGATGGTCCCTATTTTTCTACTTGCATTTTTTACGTGCTTTCGAACTGCTAGGTTGGCAGAAGCTGGGACAAGAAACGGGAGCTCCTCCCGTTACACGGCACTAGGGATTCGAACCGCTGAACTGCCGACCTTTCGTCTTAGCCACTGAGCCACCGCGTCCCTATGGCTGATATATGTCACTAATAAATAGCACATTTTTTCTAACAAGAAACCCAAATAGCCACACAAATTTGCTGCACTAAGCTTGCTTATGTTTCAGCTGTCAGGAAAATAAAATCCTATGCCAAGAAAGGCCTTGCTGATAATTATTTCACATTTTGCAATTAAAGAGACTAGGTGTAATATAGTGCATTTATTGTAATTGAGGAAATCTGAATACAGAATGCAAACAAAAGAGCAAAGGTCATACTGAGACACACAAAGCTACTAAGGAAATTTCAGAAAAGTATATTTCAGTTTTCAGACTTTGCCCTTCATACACTTGCTGCCATCCTGGCACAAAGTTAACATCCTTTTGTTTCTTATCAAGTATTTCATAACATCGCTACCTCAAAGGGAAACAGGAAAAAAGAAATCCATAAAGCTAAACTGTACGCTAATATGAAAAAATTGAAAATGGAATTGGAAGTTATTCTTAATTCCCATGTTTGATTGATCAATTATGTGCCATAGAATCGATGCCAACTCTTAGTGAACATATAGATTTTTCTCTATGGAGGTATGATATATCATAATAAGGGAGTATAAAGAAAATCAATTATCTGTAAGATAAGCATTCCATGATGTCTATTACTATTATCTTGTATTCTGTCCTAGATTGGATTGGCCTATTTTATTTATCTGTTAACGTTTAATATTTCAATTTTTCTCCAGAACCTCAGTATGCTCTCCATAGTATTTCCTTCATTTTATTCTTATCTATATATTTTGCATATTTAAGAAACGCCCATCTCTTTCAAAGAGGAACTTTGGGTGGCGTACAATAAAATATTAAAAACTTAAAAACAGTGTATAAAATTTAAAGGAGGCAAGGAATGTTAAAATTTTGATTTTTATGCACCCCAAGCAAGGCTATAGAGCAGAGCCATGTTTTTATGCCTTTAAACAAGGCCTGGAGAGTGGGTGTCCACCTCACCTTCGGGGTGGGGAGAACAGGGGTGGGTTCTACTTACCTTTACTACCGGTTTGCAATGGGATCGCACATGTGCAGATCACCGATGACAACATCTGGGCCAGTGGGCGGGGCCTCCCGCCGGTTTTACTACTGGTTCTTGCGAACCGGTCCGAACCGGGGGCAACCCACCACTGGGGGAGAAGTGTTCCACAGGGCAAAGGTAACAATAGAGAAGGCTCTCATCCTAGACCCTGCTACTCAGAATTCTTTAACTGATGAGGTCCACAATATCCACAACAATGGGTGGAAACTAATCAAGGAGAGAAGCAACTTAGAACTAAGGAGAAATCTCCTGACAGTTAGAACAATTGATCAGTGGAACAACTTGCCTCCAGAAGTTGTGAATGCTCCAACACTGGAAGTTTTTAAGAAGAGGTTGGATAACCATTTGTCTGAAGTGGTGTAGGGTTCCTGCCTAAGCAGGGGGTTGGACTAGAAGACCTCCAAGGTCCCTTCCAGCTCTGCTATTCTATTCTATTCTATTCTATTCTATTCTATACAATACAATACAATACAATACAATACAATACAATACAATACTATAACTATTACTATACTATATACTATTCTATTCTATTCTATTCTATTCTATTCTATTCTATTCTATTCTATACTATACTATACTATACTATACTATACTATACTATACTATACTATACTATACTATACTATTACTATTACTATTACTATTACTATTACTATACTATACCTTCCCTGCCTGACCAGATTCTGTCAGTAACCCTACAAGATAGGTCAAGTTGAAGGAATGTTTGTCCAAATTTACCAGTTACTTTCATGACCGAGTGAAATCTTGAATCTAGTTTTCCCTGGTCTAATAATACTTGAGCCATCATACCACACTGCCTTTCACAGTGTGCCTGGGGCTGAGTAAATATTTACTCTGGCTTGTCCAACAAACCAAGGAAGTTAACAAAGAAATTGTTTAGTGGAGGTACGGAAAACAGTTCCATTTTTGTTTTATACTAAAATGCATAATCAAAACTTGGACTGCCCCCGAGCAGTAGGACTGACATTTTTATCTTTTATTTTTAGTTTTGAACCTGTTTAAAACAAAACAAAACAGAAAATTATACTGCCATGTACAAAACGTTGCTGTTAATACTCTTCCAGTATTAAAATACTGGAAGAGCTGCAAAAAATACGGTAGCTACTTATTATCAGTAGCTTATTATATGTATAATAATTTTGCTTATACGGCCAGTAAAATGCTCTATCCCAAAACAAGTCAGAGAAATGTTTAACAAAACAATACCACTTGTTAATAATAGCAAGAAATGAAGCAAGTAAATCTCTGATAGTGAATGGTTTGGTAAAGACTGGATGACTGGATTCCTATTGATAATTTGGTCTGCATGTATGCATTGGCGTACACTCAAGAGTGGGTACAGCTTGTCCAATCTATGTACTACAGACAGTCCTTGGCTTACAACTATTCATTTAGTGACCTTTCAAAGTTACAACGTCCCTGAAAAAAAGTGACTTATGATCATTTTTCAGACTTATGGTCATGTGATCAAAATTTGGATGCTTGGCAACTGGTTCCAACCTGGTTAGGCATGCAATAATGATGGATGCAATGTCCAGAATCATGTGATCAACTTTTCTGACCCTCTGACAAGCAAAGTCAACGGGGAAGCCAAATTCACTCAACAACCGTGTTCCTAACTTAGTAATTGCAGTGGTTCACTGTGGCAAGAAAGGTCATAAAATGAGGCAAAACTCAACGATCTTGCTTAGCAACAGAAATTTTGGGCTCAATTGTGGTCATAATTCAAGGACAACCTGTACGTGACCGCTCTTTTTCAAAAGTTACTTTTGTTGTTCTTGTACCAGAGAAGAAAGAATTATTCTGACTTGTTGCTTGGAGCTAACAAGATCCCTGCTCTACCTGTTTCTTTAGATTTTTTTTTTTTTAAGAGAAAATAAAAATATGAAAAAGCAGCAAAATAAAAAATAGCCTCCAGCTTAACTTTTATTTCTAACAAAGCTCTGAAGGCCTTAGAAATAGCCTTAGAAAACACAATGGTATTATTTGTTTTCTTATATACAGTTGTTTTGCAATTGAGTGCATCCAGTCATTTGTGAGGTTATGAAACCAATGTTCACCCACCCAAAAAGATTGGAGGAATTCCTGATTAATTCGATGCAATGGGTTAATAAATTTGCAAATTTATATGTGTGTGTGTGTGTGTGTGAGTGTGTGTGTGTGTGTGTGTGTGTTTCTATCGAGGCAGCTAGTATACCCCAATATGAAAGGGAGCATACTGCTTCCCTTTCGCCTTTCAGCTCCAATCCAGGAGCCCTCAAGCAGTCGCATTCACGACAAACCATTTTATACCAAATTTACATTTCACTGATAAATAAAAGAAGACTAGTATATTTACTAGTCTATTTAAAATATATAATCTACAGATATAACTGAAGATTTGTGCAAACTGTATGGAGATCGAGGCTATGCATGCTTCAGAAATGATTGGAAAAACAGATGTGATTCAGATTATTTGGGAAAGTGAACACAGCCCCTCTTTAAAGCAGCCCAGTTTTATGAATTTAAGAAAAAAAAAAGACTTGGCTGCTTTAAGGAAATGGCTATCCTCAAACCTAGACTCAGATTATGAAGCAAGGATCCAACCACCAAGTTCATGAAAGCAATGAAGCAGTGCTTCTGCTTCTGAGAAGAGCACCAGACCCAGGGGTGAAATCCAGCAGGTTCTGACAGGTTCTGGAGAACCAGTAGTGGAAATTTTGAGCAGTTCAGAGAACCGGCATATACCACCTCTGGCTGGCCCCAGAGTGGGTGGGAATGGAGATTTTCCAAGGTACTTCCCCCAGGAGTGGGGAGAGAATGGGGATTTTTCTTCTTTTTTTAAAAATAAAGTTTATTTTCATTTTTAAAAATACAATACTTTACATATATACATACAAGGTTATTGCAACTAACGTACACAAATCTGCGCCTATGGGGATTTTTCAATATCCTTTCCCTGGAGTGGGGTGGGAATGGGATTTTGCAGTATCCTTCCCCTGCCATGCCCACCACGCCACGCCACGCCCGCCACGCCACGCCCACAGAACCTGTAGTAAAAAAATTTGAATTTCACCACTGACCAGACCCTAGATAATTTCCAGACTGAAGTAATGGTCCTCTGAGAAATACGATCTATTTGTTCTCCTGTATCTCAGATACAGAAATACTGATCTACTTCTTCTCTACTGAGAACTTCATTCATTCAGCCATCCATCCATCGTCAAGCATGTACTACTTGTGATTAACAAAGTCCAGGAAATGTTAAAATTCAGATATCTGGCCTAGGTTCATTCAAGCACTGAAAGCATTATGACTATGGGGTTCTTTAAAAACCAATCTCTGCCATCTTATCTCCAAGGATAAGTTGACCTCTATCTGAATTTTGACAAGAGTTCCTGCCTAACCCTTCAATCTTGCTAGACAGACTAGAAACCTTGAGTCTTGAACTTTGGAGAAGATCTTGCCTATTGATTTCTCTATTTCTCACTGGGGCTTTTTTAAAACCATGAATGGTATCATGACTCTTTTTACCCTTTGATTCTTAGCTTTATCTTATCTCTTAATTGTTAGACGTATTAAGATAATTCCTATAACTGATTGTGCTGCAAAATGGAAAGGACTTTAATCCCTAACATTTATTACCTGCTGTGGCTCGGTTCAGGCAAGCTGCTAAATGTCATGGAAACATCTTAACTTCATTATCTCTGTGGCACATTGTCCTTTAATTACCCCCTCCTCCCCATACAAACCAATTTCTGCATGGTGTTGATACAACATGGAGCATTCCTACCATTTATACAACACCAAGAAATATAAACAAACATATATACACACACAAACACACCCCCTGCAGATTTTTGTTATACAGAAGTAAACAGAAAAGGGTATCTTATTTTTAAAAGCTTACAGATAAATAAATGTAACAGCTCCAATTATTTACCAGCAACACCTGACATGCAGAAGAAGCTTCAAACCTGCTCAGTGGCTTTTAACAGAACTTCCAAAAATGAACTCTTCTCTTCATAAACCCTTGTAATTCCAGTTTGAAATATACACAACATTGCCTTCAGCTAGGCTGCTCATTTCAGAAACTGGGAATGTGTGGTGCTCAGAGTTTTACATTCTATGTTCCATGTTTTTATGGTCTATTTCAGACCACAGAGCTGCAGTGACACAGTGGTTGGAGTGCAGTACTTCAGGCTACTTTTATTGACTGCCCGCTGATTGCAATTTGGCAGTTCGAATCCCACCAGGCTCAAAGTTGACTCAGCCTTCCATCCTTCCAAGGTCATCCACCCACCGCCATCGCTACCGGATCAGGCGATCCGGTCCGAACTGGGAGCATTTCACCCCTGGGGTGAAAACAGAGAAGTGGGAAAACAGGGTGCATTGGATTACTTGTCTTAATAGCTGAAAACACTGCCCAAGTATGAAGGAATAACTTCTGCTATTGTTATCATGGCTTTTCTCCAAACAACAACAACAACAACAAAAACCAGTGGGAATGTATAACACACCACCTACACATCAACAGATCAAAAAGAGATCCATTGTGATTCTTTGTCTGACCAGAATGCTCATCAGAAATACCCTAAAACAAAAGAGGTATACTTTCGGGATGCAGCTAGGTAATTACCTGCTTTCTTTATTCAGCCAAGAATCTACCACAAAATTTTCCAGAGATAATGAGTTAACCCAAAGAGTGTACAACAGTTTGCGTATACAGTACTCAAAAACGAAGGGAAAAAAGTATTCTAAACAACTCATTCTAGATTCTTCTGTTGAAGCATACTGTGCGTTCAGAAGGAAAGAGCACATGCCCAGGACTGCAGAAAGCTTGAAAATCTAGTCTATGACTATTTAAAAGACATATAAACACGTTTTCAGCTTAGTTTAGTAGTGCTGACTGCTTGTAAAAGTATTTGGCCAGAAGAGCAAGAAGATGAGGCCGAGGGGGTCTGTTGAGTGACGGGATGGGATTAAAGAAACACACTATTACTGTTAAGTGGATTAAATATTTTCAGTTTTGAGATTATGCTCTGTAATATCTATTTTTATGTTATGGGCAATCACAGCAGCATCTCAACAATATTTAAAAGTGACAACATCTTCAACAAGGCAACTCGAATAGCAAAGCAATCTGCCAAGTACATGCCTGATAATATTCATTCTACCTGGAATCAAGACACACCTAATTTAACTTTGGCAAGCATACATCCTGTCAGTTAAATTTATAGCTGTGTATTTAGGCTTTCATATAGGAATCTGGAACCTTCTGACTACATTTGGCAACAAGGAATGTTGAGTTTAGATTGACTTCATTCAATCACAATATAAAACTTGACAAGACACAGACAGAAAAGAGAAGGCAACCGGTTCAAACCTGTTTAATCCTCCTATTTTTCTTTACTATACTAAATGTTCTTCCCCAGACTAATTTAACATTTACTGATTTAAAATAAAATTAGGAGACCTGCCTTTCCACTGTAATATATTTGTGAGAATTTGAAACGTAGCAGCTTAAAACAAAGCATTTATGGAACAATATGTCATAGATGAACATCAGCATCAAATCCCCTACCTGTACCATCAGCCCGAAATTCATGCCGTCGCTGAAGCCACAATCCAGGAAAATAAAATCTCCACCACTGGATGCCCAAATAATAAAAGTTTAGCTATTAAGCTTACCTCTGTGAAGAATGTATGGCCGGGCAGCTGCCCAGCCACCAAATAAGACAATGCTGCCAATTACACACACTATTTGTCTTTTTCTAATATCCACCACGTGGCAAAGTAGTCAGAAGAATAAGCCTTCATACTCATGTGTCAACTACACATAAATCTTGTGTTATTATTGTTCTGGTACTAGCATGAGTATGGGAAGTTAAGTGACAACAACTCATTCTGTTCAGTGTCCTGTAAATCACAGGTAGTAATGTCTTTGTTATTCTAAAACAGCTCCTGACATAATGGTTTTTAAAACATGGACCATGTCACCAGTATCTCAGGTAACTGGTTGCTGAGAATTAGGATCTTTCTCTACAGGGACACCAAATATATTCATAGACAACCTTCCAAGATGGAAGTTTAGCCAAGTTAACTCCAACCAAATTGCTAGACATCCAACAGCAAGTATATCCAATTTCATTTCAGAGAATATCTGAATTATTATGGTGGGATTCATTCTGCTCAGTTCTGTTGTATAAATAAGCAATAAATAAATGCAACCTCACTATAAACAATGAAAGAACACATAAATGCCATTGTTGGATTTTTGATAACTACACGGACAGGTGCATATTGATCTGTTTCTACTATTAACTTGTTACTCTTTTTAGTGATATTCTAGCAATCTCTTTGATCCCACCCATTCATTTTATCCATTGTCTTCCCCTGCTTCCCTCAGCCTTAAAGGGCGTAATCATTCTTTTAGTTATTTAGCTGTTTCCAAGCATACGCATAATATATTGAGTTTCTTCTTCCTGATCAGTATGTCTGAACAGCAATTTGGATTCAAAGAAAAAAGGATGATGCAAAGGGCACCCAAGTGTGCCTTTATCTTGTTAAATCAAAAGTATATTTTCTAGAATGGTGCATGAATCCAAGAAGAATCATAGATTCTTTGAGAGTTTTCTATAGGTGCTACATTTTTTAAATAATTTCTTTGAATCTGGATCACTGTACAGATTTACTGAGAATATAAAATCTTCTCTGCTGGACTGGACTCCTGGCCCATTTAAGCCAGCCATCATTCTCACAGTGGACAGTACAAGGAAGCAAAATCATCTGCCATGAAATGATCTATATCATCACTCAAGAGAATAGTTAAGTCTTTATTTTGTTGTGTATTGATTCAGTTCTCAATTCCATGGAACTTTCAGAGACCATCCGCAAATCTGTAACAGTAAAGGCTCCTTATTTTTTCTGGTACTTTTTTAGTAATTCAACTGCCAAGCTATATATTATAGTATCAGTGACTTTAGTATCAGTGACAAGATAACTGCTGGAAAGACCAATGCTTCTGTATTGCCTTAGGAGTATCCATTTTCTTTTATGATTTTGTGTAAACTGGTCATTTTCTTCCACCCTATTATTTTTCAACATGCTTTTTGTCTTTTATCCTTCAGCCTAAGGAAACAAAATTACAGTATCTACTCCTTTCATTTCGTCACCACCAATTCTAAGTTCACACCAACAGATAAGAAAAACAATATCCAAATACAGCATAAAGAACTTCGACACAGAATAAAACCAAACCACAACCATAACAGCTTCAAAAATTTCAAGATGCTATGCAATTTCTAACAGGCCATGCAATCTGAATCTTACACCAAGTGCTAGCTTTCTAACATTTCCAGTAGAAAAATATACTGCTCAAAAAAATAAAGGGAACATAAGCAGAAGACATCCGAGATCTAAATGAATGAAATAGCCTTATTAAATACTTTGTTCTTTACATACAGTAGTTTATACACTGCTCAAACAACTAAAGGGAACACAAAACTACTGTATGTAACAAACAAAGTATTTAATAAGGCTATTTCATTCATTCAGATCTCGGATGTCTTCTGCTTATGTTCCCTTTATTTTTTTGAGCAGTGTATTTTTTTTCCTATTGTGCTTCCTCCTTTTATGTTCCTTACAACTGGAATGCTGAAATTTCCATATAGGCTTCTGCATTATTAGAACTCTGCAATTACTTCTAACAGTGTAAATACAAAGCAAGAGTGAGCTTGGTACATTAGGGACCCATAATTTAACAGAACCAACAAAGAACCTTGGGACACTATAAAGAAGGTTATATTTAGTACAAGTAATCCTCAACGTATGACCACAATTGAGCCCAAATTTCTGTTGCTAAGTGAAACATTTGTTAAGTGAATTTTGTCCTGTTTTACAATCTTAAAATTCTTGAAAATTTTATGAATTTTCTTGAGAAAATCTGAGGTCCCTTCACATATTGTTCTTCCAATGTGATGAATGCCATCATTTGCCAGCAATGTCATTCTAGATTCTACATCGGATATATGGGACAAACTTTGCACCAAAGAATTAATGGACTCAGAATTAATTTTACAATAGACCTCAGAACAGGTGCAAAGTAGTAGTATAACATTTCAATCTCCCTGGCCTCTGTACTGCAGATTTCAAATTGGCCATTTTGGTAAAAATAAAACTTTTAACAGCATTGACAGAATGAAAGAACTCACACACATCAAAAGAACTCAACAAACAGAACAGGTTTTTAACACATTGCTAATTTGCAGCAATGGGTTTTTAGCACATTACAATTGCTAACTGATAAAGTACTTGTAATCTGTTTCACATCTGCATATCTAACCTGCTTCCTTTTCTTCCACATTATCCCAATTCAAATCCATATCAGTTTATTCAGCCTATGCATCTGGTGAAGCTCATGAAAGCTTATGGCTTTGAATAAAATTCCTTAAACAGAAAAGGTGCAACAGATTCCACCTGAATTTAAGTCACTCAGGTGTTCTGAAAGATAGTGGGGTGAGGGAGATTTGGCCAGAGAAGACAAGGAAATGGATAAAAAATATACAACAATCAATGCAAATACTGTATACGTCATTACAGAAACATTACAAAAGGCTATGTTGAATTCAAAAATTTTATGGCAAGCTATAAAAGCCACTGGTTGAACAGAACAAAACTTGCTGTACTGTCTTAACAGCAGCATCTCTTGTGCAAAATTCCTCCCTTCTGTGTAACACTTAGCCATATACACACATATGCAAATGAATACATTCCATGTATGTTCCTATAATTATATGGCACACTTTTCTCAAAACACTGGAAACACATCTTCTGTTATATAATGTTGAACAATCATATTTTGCTTCAAAGGACTCGCTGTACAGATACATTCATGGGGGAGGAGGCTAAATAAAGGCAGAGTATAGCTCATCATTTGAAATGTGTCACAGAAAGTGTGTCTAAAAAATGTGAATGCTGTTCACTGGTCGAGAATGAACATTTGTTTTTTTTAAAAAAAAGGAATCTGAGCAATTTGAAGTGTCATAAGTATCACGTGGAAACAGATGTGCTTGCTTTTGGGTAAAAGCCAGGTCATTTGACATATAGGGCCTGAACACTTAGAACTGAGTGTACATTTATGCCCTGTATATTAAATTGTTGCAAACAGTTCCTTACACCTGAAATTCAGTACTTCTGGGCGAGAGTGAGGAGGAAGTAGATCAGTGGTGGGTTTCAAATTTTTTTACTACTGGTTCTGTGGGTGTGGCTTGGTGGGCATGACATGGCTTGGTGGGTGTGGCAGGGGAAAGATACTGTAAAATCTCCATTCCCACCCCACTCCAGGGGAAAATCCCCATTTCCTCCCAATCAGGTGGGACTTGGGAGGCAGAGAATAGATGGGGGCGGGGCCAGTCAGAATTTTTACTACCAGTTCTCCCAACTACTCAAAATTTCCGCTACCGGTTCTCCAGAACTGGTCAGAATCTACTGAAACCGACCTCTGAAGTAGATGCTTCAAATCAAAGCATGCCCTTTGAAAACACGACATTCAGAATGTCCCAAAGGTGCTTTTTCAAAAAGTCAACTGGACTTCCTTCGTTTTTCCTTGAAGATGTTTTTGCTTCTCTGAACAACCGATAAAGCTTCTTAGATGAGAAGTGAAACATCTTCAAGGAAAAACAAAGAAAGTCCAGTTTCCTTTGAAAAAGAGCCTTAGGGACAACTGTGACCTAGATGACTGTGAATCCCCATAGACTGCATTCAGAAGAAGCGATGATGCAAGTTCAGAAATTCAGGAAGAGCAGCAAGTGCCAGGAGGAATGAATGTATATATACACACACAAATGTAATCCATTCAAAGAAGCAACCTCAATACCTTGTTAATACATTTACAGCAATCATAAATATTTACAGAACTTTAATACAACAGACTGCAAAATGGGAATTTCCATGAAATTTGTATCATTTCTTTCTACTTTTGTCCTTACCTCTTTCAAGGTAAAGACATGCAAATGAGGACAGGGCTCAACTTGTGACCACTGGAGAAAAAGCACTCCCAGCTATGTCTTTTCTCGAACTTATTCAAGTCACACCTACCTTACCAAATTTTCTTCTCTTTCACAAGTACTTCAGAAGTACTGGAGTTTTCTTTTTAGGGTTGTGCTCACATAGTGCAACACACAGTAAGTCAAAGCAGCAGCATTATAATTCATCAGGTTTATGCATTTATTTTATTAATGCAAACTTAAATGTCTGATCAGCTCAGAGGTGGGTTTCAGCAGGTTCTGACCAGTTCTGGAGAACCGGTAGCGGAAACTTTGAGTAGTTCGAAGAACCGGTAGTAAAAATTCTGACTGGCCCCGCCCCCATCTATTCTCTGCCTCCCAAGTCTCAGCTGATCAGGAGGAAATGGGGATTTTGCAATAGCCTTCCCTTGGAGTGGGGAGGGAATGAAGATTTTACAGTATCCTTACCCTGGAGTGGGATGGGAATGGAGATTTTTATTTATTTATTTATTTATTTATTTATTAGACTTCTATACCGCCCTTCTCCCGAAGGACTCAGGGCGGTATACAGCCATATTAAAACAGATAGAATTACAAAATTTAAAACCAATTAAAATCAAATATATATTTTTTTATATATATAAAAAAAAAAGTCTCTCTGGAGACTCAGGGCGGCTTACAATGCGTTAAGCAATAGCCTTCATACTTTTGTATATTTATACAAAGTCAGCTTATTGCCCCCACAAACTGGGTCCTCATTTAACCTACCTTAGAAAGGATGGAAGGCTGAGTCAACCTTGAGCCTTGGAGAGATTCGAACCAGCAGTAAATTGCAGGCAGCTGTGTTAATAACAGGGTGCTTTAAACCACTGTAGTACCAAGGCTCTTGCCTTGCCTTGGTATATATATATAGATATATATATAAAATATATATTTTACAGTATCCTTCCCCTGCCACGCCCAAGCCACACCCACCAAGCCACACCATGCCCACCAAGCCATGCCACGCCCACCAAGCCACACCCACAGAACCAGTAGTAAAAAAAATTGAAACCTACCACTGGACCAGTTTATTAGAATATTAAAAATAAAAAGAGAAAAAAAAATAAAACCTGAAGTTTCCTAAATCCTAATCATAATAAGTTTCCTAGTCACTAAAACACCAAGGGAAACCATCCTAATAGCACCTATTATGCCTGATGGGAGGGAACTTACTATAGCATCAAAAGAACTACATAATTTTTTTTGATGGCGCAGTTAATGAAAACATCTCCTTAATGACTGGAATGTGGTTGAGCTGTGGATCCAGATTTGCCAACCTCGTAAATTCTTAAAGAATAAAAGAGGAGGATTTTATAGTCTGCTCATTATTATGAAGCATTTAAAATTAGAAAGATACTAAACAGTATCTTTGACTTCACTCTGATAGATGTCATATGAAAAGGGAAGGGAAAGCAAGGTAGATATAGACTTTTGAAAATAGTAGGAGAAAAGATTACATCTTCATATAATAAATTTAAAATGCCATTTGAGAGGTGCAACAAGGCTTTGGAAAGTTTTTTGTTGCAAATCTGAAACGGACGCAGGTAGTCCTCAACTTACAACAGGGCATTTAGTGAACATTCAAAGTTGCAACGGGCACTGAAAAAAGCAACTTATGACTGTTTTTTACACTTACGACCGTTACAGCATCCCCATGGTCATGTGATCAAAATTCTGATGCATGGCAACTGGCTTGTATTTATGACTGTTGCAGTGTCCCGGGGTCATGTGATCCCCCCCCTTTTTTAATTTGATTTATATGCCGCCCTTCTCTGGAGACTCAGGGCGGCTTACAACGCGCTAAGCAATAGCCTTCATTCTTTTGTATATTTATACAAAGTCAGCTTATTGCCCCCACAATCTGGGTCCTCATTTTACCTACCTTAGAAAGGATGGAAGGCTGAGTCAACCTTGAGCCTTGGCAGCTGGTCTTAATAACCAGCTTAATAACAGGGTGCCTTAGACCACTGTACTACCAAGGCTCTTTTGTGACCTTTTGGCGAGCAAACTCAATGGGGAAGCCAGATTCTGGCTGCAGTGATTTGCTTAACAAATGTGCCAAGAAAGTTCATAAAAAGGAGCAAAATTCACTTAACAAATGTCTTGCTTAGCAACAGAAAGTTTGGGCTCGATTGTGGTCATAAGTCGAGGACTATCTGTACATGTGCATGCGTGCATGTGTGTAGTTTCCTAATATATTGAGCTAGTTTTTAAAAAAAAAAATCTGGCAAACAGAAGGGGAAATATATTTTATAATTATATTTGATGAAATCACATTTGGTTCATCTCATTCCATGCTTTGTTATGGCTTAAGGCAGGGATCCCCCTGTTCAAAACCGGGCTGCGGGAGAAATGGGCAAGCATGCACGTGTGAAGCTCCACTCGCACGAGCAGTGGGCAGGTGCATGCACCCACATGAAGCTCCACTTGCACAAGTGGATGGTGCTTGCACTCACGCAGGAAGCTCCATTTATGTGAGTGGAGGGCACGCGCGCGTACATTCACCTGCCACTCACAGATTGCCCCACTCCACCCCAGGCCACCAAGCTGGAAAGGGCCTAAGGTAAAAACAATATTAGAATCATAGAAATTATGCTGAAGGGAAAAATGCCACCAATTTTCAGATGACATGCTAGACCATGGCTATGCTAAGTAAGCCAAGGCAAGCCATGTATGTAAATCCACACGCATACATATACTATAAAAAAAAAACTTTCCCAAACCTTGTTTACCTTTTCTAAGTGTTTCATCTTAACTACTATCTGGCCCAGTGGTGATATCCAAATTTTTTTACTACTGGTTCTGTGGCGTGGCTTGGTAGGCGTGGCAGGGGAAGGATACTGCAAAATCTCCATTCCCACCCCACTCCAGGGGAACGATACTGCAAAATTCCTATTCCCTCCCCCTTCCTGGGGGAAGGATATTGCAAAACCTGCATTTCAACCCCACTCTGGGGCCAGGGAGAGTTGGTATTTGCCGGTTCTCCGAACTACTCAAAATGTCCGCTACCGGTTCTCCGAACTGTTCAAAATTTCTGCTACCTTCAGAACCTGTCAGAACCTGCTGGATTTCACCCCTGATCTGGCCCTTATCCGAATTTTGACAATCTGCTAAGCAAAACCAACATTGCAATGTGAAATGGCCCATAATTTAGATTTCTCATACAGGTGATTAAGTATGCCTAACTCAGCTGAATGTTCCTAAAAGTACTTTATGGTAAAGAGAGAATTTTTTTTTCCCTGGAGCGAAATGAAATCAGCAATCAACAACGTCTCTTCCGGTACAAAATGTTTTTCCTCTTTTTTCCATATCTGGGCAGGTACAAACTTTCCATGAGTAAACCATGGCAAATTGGTTTGACAAATTGATGTCTAAGATTTTTGACTTGTAAACACCGCAGAAGGCCAAAAAATTAACAAATGTCTTTAAACTCCTATTCAGAAACCTCATGCAAATCTTTTATGACCAAGTAGAAAATACTTTTAAAACCTACTGTCACTTCCAGGTCAGAGTTTGAAATGGATAAAAATACACTATGCTATAAATTATTCAAGGCTGAACCGGCACAAACTAATCTCACAGTTCACAATCTTGTGTCAGGAAAGGTCACTGGCGGTACTGTCAAACTTTACCAAACCTGGCTAACCTTAATGATAGCTTATACCATTGACATGACTATCTACATTCATACAACATATAAACCAACACTGCATTCTCTTGATGCTAGGCTAAAATACAATTAACTAATTTGTGATTTAGTATGTCACACATGCTATAGTGTTTCTTTTTCACTCAGCATGTTATACAAACCACTGCAGTTTGTAAAACCTATGCACTATGGCTTGATTAAACAATGCCTTTAATAACATATGTAAATACAGATATTTATGCATTCTTTATTTTATCTCTTCATAGTCTATTATTTTTGTAAACATTAGTGGTTTAATCTGGTGTTTCTTGGCAATGTCTCTTAATAAACTTTACCATTGTGTTGGGGACGCGCTGGCTCAGTGGCTAAGATGCTGAGCTTGTCGATCGAAAGGTCGGCAGTTCAGCAGTTCAAATCCCTAGTGCCGCGTAATGGGGTGAGCTCCCGTTACTTGTCTCAGCTTTTGCCTACCTAGCAGTTCGAAAGCATGTAAAAAAAAATGCACATAGAAAAATAGGGACCATCTGTGGTGGGAAGGTAACAGCGTTCCGTGTGCCTTTGGCATTTAGTTATGCCGGCCACATGACCACGGAGACATCTTTGGACAGCACTCGCTCTTCGGCTTTGAAACGAAGAGGAGAGGAAGACCGCTCCCTAGAGTCGGGAATGACTAGCACATATATGCGAGGGGAACCTTTACCTTTACCCTTTACCTTTACCTTTACTATTGTGTTAGAGAACTTCCTTTTTCAAATAAGTAAAATTTTTGGGGAGACTTAGTGCGGCCACATGTTTACTGGACCCGTGTCCCTCCTGGTTGGTACTGGCTTCCCAGGAGGTTACACGAGGCTGGCTCCAGGGTGTTATCAACGCTTCGCTGAGTGAGGGCCACTTTCCCGCTGCCTTGAAAGAGGCGGTGGTGAGGCCTCTCCTCAAGAAGCCGTCCCTGGATCCGGCAATATTGGCCAACTATCGTCCTGTCTCCAACCTTCACTTTATGGCGAAGGTTGTTGAGAGTGTGGTCGCGCGACAGTTCCCACAATTCCTGGAGGAAACATCTTATCTAAATCCGTTCCAGTCGGGTTTCAGGTCTGGGCACAGCACGGAAACAGCATTGGTCGCGTTGGTTGATGATCTCTGGAGGGCTCGGGACAGGGGTTGCTCCTCTGTTCTGGTCCTGTTAGATCTCTCAGCGACTTTTGATACCATCGACCATGGTATCATGCTGCACCGGCTGGAAGAGTTGGGGGTGGGAGGCACCGTGTTGCGGTGGTTCTCCTCCTTTCTCTCTGACCAGTCGCAGTTTGTGTTGGCAGTGGGGCAGAGGTCGACCTCGAGGCCTCTCATCTGTGGAATGCCGCAGGGATCGGTCCTCTCGCCCCTTCTGTTCAACATTTATGTAAAGCCGCTGGGCGAGATCATCCGTGGCTTTGGGGTGAGATACCACCAGTACGCTGATGACACCCAGCTGTACATCTCCACCCCAGGCCACCCCAATGATGCCCTTGAAGTGATGTCCCAGTGCCTGGAGGCTGTGCGGATCTGGATGGGGAGGAACAGGCTCAGGCTCAACCCTTCCAAGACTGAGTGGCTGTGGCTCCCGGCATCCCGATATAGTCAGTTGACTCCATCACTGACTATTGGGGGAGAGTCTTTGGCCCCCACAGAAGGGGCTCGCAATCTGGGAGTCCTCCTGGATAGGCAGCTGTCCTTGGAGGAACATCTGACAGCTGTAACCAGGGGGACCTTTTGTCAGGTTCGCCTGATTCGCCAGTTGCGGCCCTTTCTTGATCAGGATTTCCTGTGCACAGTCACCTCTCGCCTTGACTACTGCAACGCTCTCTACATGGGGCTCCCCTTGAAGAGCACCCGGAGGCTCCAACTGGTCCAGAATGCAGCAGCGCGGGTGGTGATGGGAGCGACGTGGCGCTCCCATGTAACACCTCTCCTGCGTGAGCTGCACTGGCTCCCAGTGGTCTTCCGGGTGCGCTTCAAGGTGCTGGTTATCACCTTTAAAGCGCTCCATGGCATCGGGCCTAGCTATCTTCGAGACCGCCTGCTGCTACCAACGACCTCCCATCGTCCTGTGCGCTCCCACAGAGAGGGCCTCATCAGGGTGCCATCAGCCAATCAATGTAGGCTGGTGACCCCCAGGGGGAGGGCCTTCTCTGTGGGGGCACCTACCCTCTGGAATCAGTTGCCCCCAGAGATAAGGAGAATCCAAGACCTTAGCGCCTTCCGCCGTGCCCTTAAAACCCACTTTTTCCAGCAAGCCGGGCTGGCTTAAGAAGAAATTTTAAATGCTTTAATTGGTTTGTATTTTTAATTTTGGGCCAAATTTATATATATTTTAATTGTTTTTAATATTTGTATTTCATGTTTTTTAATTCTGGCTGTACACCACCCTGAGTCCTCAGGGAGAAGGGCGGTATATAAATTTAAAATAAAATAAATAAATAAATAAAAATGTGTGAATAAAGATTAACTTGTGATAGTTCCACACGAAGTCTTCTAAGCTCCAAGATGAATATAAATGAACTCCTGGCCAAAGTCTATTCAAAATAATTCAAACGTATTCTTATAAATACCAGATCCAAACTAAACTCACATCACATTTTATAAAAAAACTGTAAAAGAACAGAATACTATTAGGGAACTGAAAGCCAAATATATCATTTACAAACAAGGGTCACCCAACAACATTTCTTGGATGGTACATACAGGACTGAGCTGATAACAATATATCAATATATCTTATCTCATTTTAATGTGAAATCAGATGAAAACAGGTGTGTAAGCATGTACAAATAACATTTAAAAGCTTTTGAGTCTAAATGTAGTGAAACACTTAACATTTTAAACTTCATGTCTTCACAAAAGCCATCTATTTTGGAGAACATTTGTGCCCGACTGAAGAGAGCATCATTGTAAGATGATTTATTGCATTATACAATACAGCAAGAATCTACTTTATGCACAGAAGTAAAATAAACAAAAAAGACTTTTAACCACTTTGCTAAGAGTATTACTCAAGAGTAGTACATACAATACGCAAGTAAAAATTTCAGTTGAACAATGTGCCTGGATATGATGGGAGAATCATGTGCTAAGTTCATCATCACATCAGAATTATTTATTTGAATTTGGCTTAGTCAATCAAATGTTTCGATTCGAAACTGCAATTGTGCAAATTATGGCTAACCTACAAGATTTGGCAATACCCTACCAAAGCACCGTGCTTATAACGTATCTACATTATTTTCCAAGTACACCAGTGGGTTGCCCCCCGGTTCGCACCGGTTCTATAGAACCGGTAGTAAAACCGGCGGGAAGCTCTGCTCACCGACCCCGACATCATCAGAATGCTTCTGCGCAGAAGAGTATGCGCACGTGAACGAAGCGACCACACGCGCACGGCCCCGTTGCGAACCGGTAGTAAAGGTAAGTAGAACCCACCCCTGCAGTACATCTAAATAAATCAAAATAATAAATCTTGAGAGATCTCAAGTCTGAATTTTCAGTCTTTATACATGGGTTCTTGTGATGCCACATTCTCTCTCCTAATTTTTAGCATCCAAAAATATGAGATTATACAGCAGAACGCAGAAACCTGCTTAATGCAATAAATGTGAATTAAGAAATATATTAACTGGTTGATGGCATAATGCTTACCAATGACACTGGAATAAAGATTTAGAAGCAAAATTTAATTAATGCATCTCAACTTTAATAGATTTCAGGGTTTGAGTTTTTTTGAAAATAGTCTCTAGACAAGTCTGAACGTACAGAACAAAGCATTATTGTGAATACATTATTATCTTTCATCTGTGCTTTATCAGAATTATTTTGCTGCTTTTTAAAACCCACCATAAAAGGATTTAACTTAGAAGTCATTCCAAAAGATAAACTAAGGATGGCTCTGGGAGATTTTTAAGTTAAAGACACAGGTAGCCCTTGTAATACGGCTTTCAAACTCATGTCTATTGCGGCCTCACAAACAACTCAGGCGGCACCAGAAATCCCAGATTAAGCAAGGTAGGGAAAATATGCAGAGAGTAGCTTCTGGAATTCTTTCCAACCGCTTAATAGCTGGTCCACTTTGGGTCACATGACCAGGAGAGCCAGAAAGGGGGAACCTAGAATGGAAGAGCTGACAAGATCTTTGCCATCTGCCTCTCCGTCGGAATTTATTGGGGGGAAAATTCTGGATTTTAGTTCTTTGAAACCCCTAATCAAATCCAACCCGTTTTAAACTTAATCTTTCCTTTCTTAGCTTCTCCCATCACACCAGGTTTTCCTTAGTGTCAGCCTGCTTATGGAAAAGCTAGTCTTTAGTTTTTTTGCATCATTCAGTTGAGCTGTCAAGAACAAGAGACTGAGTTGATTTAAGTATCCACCATACAATACAAGCTTTGGACCAAAATAAAAATTCCCTTTTTTATGACCCTGTAATCCCTTAATTCGGGGTAGAGTCGGGGCGACTGGATGGAGCGGAATGTTTACTGCTTGGATGCCCTTCGGAGTTATCTAGGATTGAACTCTCAACCTTCCAAGTGGGAGGCGAGTATTTTCACCACTACGCCATTGGTACAAATACTAGTGGTAGTAGAAAGCAGCCCAAGTGAACCAAACAATTTAAGAAATGAAAATTAGCAACAACTGGAAAGGAAATGTGCGAACAAGCCACTAAATCTTCTAAAAGTTACTGGATTTCTATGAAGTTGTTGTAGAAGGAGAACCATGTTAGTTTAAAGTAGCCAAAAATCCAATATTTTATAAAAAAGCAAGAGCTTTCAAGAGCCATAGCACACATGTCACTCAATGCATCTAAATGAGCTCACAAAAGCTAATGTCATTTAATACAATTTGTTAGTTGGAAACAGTGCTACTAGATTCATATAGATTTTTGGATCTCTATGATCAGTTATAGTTATCACTGCCAGAACCCAAAGAACAAGAAACAACATAATCTCTACAATATGCAGAGTAATAAAGTATACTTAAAAATGCTGAGATGAGTTTGTCAAGAATCACATTTAAATGTCATCCATAATTTTCCATTTGCAAGGATGATAATATTGGTCCGCTTGAGTGACTGTTGAGGTTTTCTTTCAGTGCCTATGAAGTTCTTTGGAATCTAGAAAACAAAGCAACTCCAAAGTAATACATTTTAGGACAGAGATGACAAGTCTCTGTGCAGAGAATTGGAAAGACTGCTAACATTAGATTAGAGAAAGATGAATATAGCTTAAATTCTGGAGAAAAATCACACACATAAATTAATATAACCAACTTTCTTTACTAGGATACCCCCCAGTGGTGGGTTTCAAATTTTTTTGCTACCCGTTCTGTGGGCGTAGCCTGGTAGGCATGGCATGGCTTGGTGGGTGTGGCAGGGAAGGGATATTGTAAAATCTCCATTCCCACCCCACTTCAGGGGAAGGTTACTGCAAAATCCCCATTTCCTCCCAATCAGCTGGGACTCGGGAGGCAGAGAATAGATGGGGGAGGGGCCAGTCAGAGGTGGTATTTATCAGTTCTCCAAACTACTCAAACTTTCCACTACCGGTTCTCCAGAACTGGTAAGACCCTGCTGAATACCACCTCTGCCATAGACATGTGAATAACTGAAGACAAATACAACTCCTACATTTTCAGAAGACACTGAAATATAAAACCTTGGAAAGCAGTCCCTTTGAAATTGAAAGTCTCACAATCACAACTTAAGAAGTCTCCTTGATCCAGTAAAAATGGAAACCAGGTTTTGATTCTCTATCAGATTTATTAGATAGATTCTACTTGGTTGAAAATTTGTTTATGGATCTAATAATAAAGGTGGCCAATTGTACACATTCACTCTACCGGATCTGCTTCCCATCATAACCTTGCTCTTAAGACATCAGAGTAAAACAAATCATGAATCAGTCATTCCTCACTTACCTTGCTTCTATATCTTTGTGTCATATGTTTCGGCACATGAGAAGTGCCATTTTCCCCCAGTCACTGGTGTTACAGGTCCATGAACGTGACCTCATTCATTGTTTAGGAATTGCATAAACTATGACTAATTAGTAATTACTGCTCTCATGTGGAAAATTTGCTACTACAAATCCAGGGACTTTTTTTTCTTTTTTTTACAACATATCCTGAATGAAGTTTAACTAATTTGTCTCCTTTTCTCTCATCTAACTACCATAATTTTCCTTTCCACTATCAGGAAAGGATTCTATTTTCATTAAAATTTGCTACAAGGTTCTAATCATGGCTATTGGATTAATTTGGTCTAAATGTAGCCATAGTTTTAACTAAGAGCTCACTTATATTAAATTATGATAATGTGTGAACTGCTCTGCAACGTGTTATATCACAGTGAGGTGACTTGGCTGATAGAATAGAATAGAATTCTTTATTGGCCATGTGTGATTGGACACACAAGGAATTTGTCTTTGGTGTATATGCTCTCAGTGTACATAAGGACAATAAAATACATTCATCAAGAATGAAAAGATACAACACTTAGTGATAGTCTAATAAGCTATCAAATCGTACTAGGAAACGAATAAAAACAATATAAATTGAAAGATAGAAGCAACACGGTTATAGTAGTAAGTGGGAAGAGATCAGTGGTAGGTTGAACCCGGTTCACACTGGTTCTATAGAACCGGTAATAAAACCTGCGGGAGGCTCCGCCCACTGACCCTGATGTCATCAAAAAGCTTCTGCACTTGCGCAGAAGAGCGTGCATTTGTGCAAAGCATGCGCGCGTGCGCCCGGCCCCGTTGCAAACCGGTAGTAAAGATAAGTAGAACCCACCCCTGGAAGAGATAGATACTAGTAAGGAAGAGAAGAATAATAGTAATGCAGTAAATTATTTGACAGTGTTGTGGGAATTAATTGTTAAGCAGAGTGATGGCATTCAGGAAAAAAATGTCCTTGTGTCCAGTTGTTTTGGTGTGCATTGATCTTCAAAATACTAACCAGAATTGGGGTTTGTTTCTAGAGATCTCTCTGCAATTCCAATACTAGGAAATTAAAGAAAAAGGCCGCCAATTCTTTAGGGTTTAGAAATTTTACTAAATTGTGGTTGGTTTATATTTCAAGCAAGGACTTCATTATGATTGTGTTGGATAAGAAACAGGTGTATAGTTATCATTTTCAAAAGCCCTGCACGATATGGAACAAGGTTATCTGAGGAACCATCTCTCCTCAATTTTATCAATCTGGCCCACTCAGTTGTTGTGGTCCGTCAGCAGCCTGTAGAGCTGGCAGCGGAGTCAGACAGTGAGGAGGTTGGGGATGAACATGGGCCAGTCCTGGAGTCTGGGGAAGGCCTGGATGAGGGCTCTGCATCAGAGGCAGAGAAGGGGCCAGGGCCATCTGGGAGTGATGTGCGGACTCAGGAGCCTTCAGAGTCAGACAGCAGAGAGGCAGAGGAACAGGAGAAGCCTGTTCCTAGTGCACGCATGCGCAGAGCTGCCAGAAGGCATGAACAGTTAAAACAAAAGGGACGACTCGGGAATAAGGCCTGGAGATGATTGGCCCTTCCCATAAGGCTTAAAGGAGGAGCAAAGGCATGTGGGCACTTTGCAGGAAAGCAGCGTTGTTAACTCTGTTCCCAGTCAGCATCTCTGTTTGATTCTAGAATCCGTGTGGCTTTGCCAAGTAGGTCTTTGATAGAGTGTCAGGGGAGATAAAGGTTTGTGATTATCCCAAAGGACTTCTCCTGAAGGACTTTTTGCAACTAATTGGGACTCAGCTGTGAATGAATGTAATTCACAGCTGTTGCAATAAAAGAGGTTTTTGGGACTACTTGTGTGTTTTAATGACTCAGGAAGCCTAGGTCACAACATCAATCCAGCAGAAGAGGCATGCTATATATACAATAGGGGGCATGATGGCTCAGTGGTTAAAGACGTTGAGTTGGTCATCTGAAACGCTGACAGGCCAGGTTACAGAACGAAACATTGCATGACTGGGTGAGCTCCTGTTCCTTGCCCCAGCTCCTGCCCACAGTTTGAAAGCATGCAAATGCAAGGAGATAAATAGGTACCACTTGGATGGGAAGATAACAGCGTTCTGTGTGCTTCGGCATATAGTTATGCTGTCCCATGACCACTGGAAGGGTCTTCGGACAACACTGGTTCCCTCATCTAAGAAACAGAGATAAGCACCGAGTTAGAGATACGGGACAGGGCAACCTTTACCGACCCCATTAGTCAAAGAGTTTTGGCTGGATCTAGAAGCAGAATCTTTTCTGCTTTGGCCCCCACATTATGGAATATATTTCTGCTTGAGGCAAGGTCTGCCCCCGCTCTTTTGGCCTCTGGAAGGGCATTAAAACCTGGCTTTGCCAGTCTGGGGTCCAATGTGGGTGTTCAACGTTAGTGGATTAACTAAGAAGATACTACTGCTGTTACAATACTGATCTTGCCTTTTTTTGCTTCTTGACTTTGTACTTAATATTTTTAATATCTATTATATTATTTTAATAGTAAGCTGTCCAGAATCACTTTACAAGGTGAGAGGAGTGGCATATAAATTTAATAAATAAACAAATATGAATGCAAGTCTCGTTGTGAATTTATTCCCACCTCTCTAAATCACAGTTTGGACATCTCACTAAATGTGATCTTAAATGTATTAAAGTCCCTGAATATTAGACACCAAGTTTACTACACTAAAGCTAAGTGGTTTGCTTTTTTGTTTGTGCCTCAGAACGTTAATGATAGTGATTTTTTTTCAATAGACCTTAATGAGCAAACCATTATCTTAGACTGTTAAACCAACTATCTCAATTTACATGTAATGCAAAGTTAGTTTATTTGTTTTTGGCTTAGTGTGATTCATCAATCCGTTCAATTAGCACAAAGTTTGAATCAGTCACCGAGGATGAAAAAAATGAGTAAACCATCAGTTTCATTCCATTCTTAAATCTTCAGAGATATCTGCTTAGTTATTTCTAGACCCCGATCACAGGCAATGTAAGAAGAAATGATAAAAGTCAACTTCTACGAAAGCCACTCACTCTCCACCTTTGCAGTAGGGCAAATCTTACAATCACTGTTAATTTCACAAAGGAGAGCAGCAAAATATAGTGAAAAAGTTAATAGTTTTCTTTTCTTTTATGTACATAGAGAGCGTATGGACCAAGACAACTCCTTGTGTGTCCAATCACACTTGGCCAATAAAGAATTCTATTCTATTCTATTCTATTCTATTCTATTCTATTCTATTCTATTCTATTCTATTCTATTCTATTCTATTCTATTCTATTCTATTCCATTCCATTCCATTCCATTCCATTCCATTCCATTCCATTCCCAGTTAACAGTTTTTTAAAACAAGGAATTGCTGCCTTTAAATACTCTTAAGTAAAACATACTCTTTAAAGTAAAACCATTTAAAGTCCTGGTCTTATGGTAAGCATCCATACGATAACAAAATAAGCCATTTTCCTGGGTTGCAATTTTTGTTAACCTACCTCATTAAAGAGTTTTTCAAATGTAACTAATCCTTGACTTACAACCACAATTGAGATCAGAAAATTTGTTGTTAATCAGTGCAGTCACTAAATGAGGCATTACGTGACCACTCCCAATATTATGACCTTTTTTCCCATGGTAATTAAGACAGATCACATGAACGTAATTTGAGATCTTTAATTTTGATTTTTAATTTTGATTTGATTTTGCTTGTTGGAAGCCAGCTGGGAAGGTCACAAATAGTGATCCCATGATGCTGAAATCATCGTTAACACATGCCAATTGCCAAGCATTTGAACCAAGATCATGTGACCACAGGGACACTGCAACGGCCATAAGTGTGAGGTTTGGTCTTAAGTCACTTTTTTCAGTGCTGCCATGACATTCGCTAAATGAATGGTTGTAAATTGAGGATTACCTGTGGTTATTTCCTTCCATGTAGGAATGGTTTAGTTGAATTCAATGCCCCAAATGATGTCATTTACCCTATCCATATCTTCTATATTTGAACTTTTAAGGAACTATTTGTTCTATCATGTTCCTTTTACAGTATGTAAAAGAAAACTTACGCAATTGGCATTACTTCCTGGTCTACTAAGGCTGTAGTTATACATGCACACATATATACTGTACACACACACACACACACACACAAACACATGCTTACCCTTCAAAACTATACAGTATATAAAATCCATTAAACACTAGAAACCTATTTTCATGTTATAAACAGGTTGATTAAGTCAAAACGCAAACTGGTGATTTATCTTTTTCCTAGATACAGTTTGATTCGATATATTTATATTATTTTATAAGCTGAAATTGGTCTACTCAAAGAGCATCGCTTGATTTATTTCAGACCTAGTAAACAGATTATTTCTCCTACATACAGTTTATTGTCCTTTTGTTTGCAACAGTTTATTTTGCAAAAACAAATTTCCATCTCTGGTAGAAAATCTACTTTATTATCTTGAGTCACGTAAAGAATTGTAGATCTGACTTCCATTGTTGGCAAAACTTCTCAGATTTCTGCTCAAACACAATTCTACATTCAAGGTAAACTGAATGTAGTGGGACACAATTCTTGTATACTGTAGTTTTCTTAGAAGATCCAATTTCCAATCTAATCCTTTGCGTGTATATTACAAGCCCGGTGTAATTCAAAATGCTTAAAGGTGTACATATTTGTGATTTTACTTTCACCGACTGAATATACATGAATTGCTTAAATGTGGAAGAAACATTCATGTCATACTTCCACTACTGTAGTTTCTTCTATTTTGTTCCTGTTGCAACAAAAGAAATAATTGTGCGATAAATTGATGTTCTTAAGCCAGGACAATGAGCCAAGGGACAAACTCATATCAATGTCCTTTAGTTACACAGGCAAAACTTACTACTGTTCTGAGACTATAAGGACAAGGGAATTACTGTAGAATAGGCTGGAAACACAGTACAGGCTTTTCAGAGCCAGTAAATTGTTCATTCTCTTTGATGTTATGACCACTGTAAATCTTCTAGGAGAAATATTATCCAAAGACAGAGAAGAACCTTGATTAATTTTGAAAAACACTAAGCAGAGTCACAGCTAGTTAGTATATTGGGATAGGAGAGTACTAGGAAATCTCGAGATAAGGGAGAAAAAAACCCTTAAAGCCTGGCTCTAAGCATCTGATGATTTTAGAAAATGTTCCTCAATTCAGTTCAACTGTAAAATGCTAAAAATTGACATGATGTGGTTGAACTTTGATCTAATTTACTATCTAATGTAGTCTTTAATTAAAGTCAATTAGCCTTTTAAAAAAACACTGCTACAAGCTATACTTACTTATGGAAACAAAACACGAACTGTGCCAGTCCCAACATGTTTACTATGTAATTTTTCCTAAAGAAAAAATAAATAAATTTGCTTTGTTTTAACACCAAGGTGCCAACAGCAACACTGTCAGGGACAGGGGTGAAAGTCACAATTTCACCAACCCAGATAACGTCTAATTGTTGTTTAATGGAAAATAACCTCCTTTTACTTCTAAAAAAAATTATATTTACTTGCCATGTCTAACATGGAAAAATCTGAATCTCTGGGTAAATAGTGTACATATTTGAAGAAGGTCATACTGAATTCTGGACTAAACAGTGGTATCTCCAGACCAACCTCACTTTTCGAGTCTAGTTGGAACTTGCTGAAATTCCTGCTCTGGTGAATCACCAACAGATATCTCTTGAGCTACGCAACCTACACCAGGAAAGGGTTTCTAAACCAATCTTCCTGAAAAGCTATTTTAGTCTTGTAATAAAAAGTTTAAATTCCCATTATTCATCCATGAAAAAAATCACTGTTTACTGAATAAGGCATCTTTGGCTGTGTTCCTATAACACAAAGCCACACAAAGTAGCTAAATGTATGCAAACGGAACAAATCATATTATGTCTTAGAATGAAGGCAATCATTCTGTTTAATTGCACTTATTCACAAATAATTGTATAACGTGGGTGAATGCAAAGGAAGAATACACCCCCACACTTAAGAACAGCCCTGCAGCAAAAATTTGAAGCGTCAAGCCATCCTGTCTGAGGTTTCAGCAACTCCACCCATTCTTCCTCACCTTGCAAAATTTAGTCAGCCAGCAAAGGATTTCTAGAGCAGGGGTGTCAAACTCGATTTCATTAAGGGGCGCATCAGGATTGTGTTTGAACTCAGGGGGCCGGAGTGGGTGTGGCTAGGGTGGGCATGGCCAGTTTGACATCACTCATGTTGGGGGCGCCTGTGGTGGCCCGAGCTCTCTGCCAGAGAAAACGGGCTCCTGAACTCCGTTTTCGGCTGCAACAGCCTCCTGCAACCCTCTGCCAGTGAAAACGCAGCCCTCCCGGGCTCCGTTTTTGCTGGCAGAGGCATAGCGGGCCAGCCCTTCACTGTTTCCAGGGTGGCCCCACGGGCCAGATTTAAGCAGCCTGAGGGCTGGATCCGGGCCCCAGGCCTTGAGTTTGATACCCCTGATCTAGAGGCTAAATCTTAGGATGAATAGTTGAAGGAGCTAGGCATGTCTAGTCTATCAAAGAGAAGGATTAGGGGGACATGATGACTATCTTCTAATCAGTGGTGAGTTGCCCCCGGTTCGGACCAGTTCGCAAGAACTGGTAGTAAAACCGGCGGGAGGCCCCGCCCACTGCCCCGGATGTCATCAACAATATGACATCCGGGGTCATCAACAGCGAACTGGTAGTAAAGGTAAGTAGAACCCACCCCTGCTTCTAATGTTTTAGGGGCTGTCAGAAAGGACTGACATATTCTCCACAGCAATTGAAGAGAGGAGAATAATGGGAGAAGCTGATTAAAGAGAAATCTAACCTAGAAGTAAGGAGAAATTTTCTGACATGAGAACAATTAATCAATTGAAGAGCTCCCAGAGTTATGGGTCACTGGAGGTTTTCAAAAATAGACTGGACATCCATTTGATTGGGATGATACAAGGCTCATCATGCCTTGAGCAGGGATTTGGACTAGAAGACCTCTGAGGTCCCTTCCACCCTCATGTTTGTGTTTTTCCCATGAAATTGCCACCATGGGAGGGAGTGAAGGGTCCCTCAGGTCTACTGATTGTGCAAATGCACATGACTACTGCTATTTTTCTGTAAATAGGGACAAAACAACTGAATTTGAATAATTTATAATATTATAGCTATGGTCTTGAATGTAGAATTTACTTTTGAGAATGCAGCAGTAAGGTAAAAATGACTTTTAAAGATATGCTACTTAGAAATTTTCTAATGCTATTCTTTCATGACTTCTACTCACAATTTTTTTAAAAATACACTGAACATAATCAAAATGTAAAAAGCTAAGCCAGTAAAACCAGCAATAACAAAAAACCCAGTCTATGCATTAATTCATTAAACGAAGGATGGGGGGTAGAAGATAAGAGAATACTTTTCACTGAGTCCCTGGACCAGAGCTTTGTGCATCCTTGAAATTTTTAAGTGTCCTGTATTATTAAGATTGTGTTTGCCCTTGCTTGAATGGTTCAATTGTCAAAACAGTTATTCTCTGAAACAAAAGCACCATTTTATCACAGAAAAAAGTCCGCAACAGTTACAATTTTAATTTCTCCCATCTTAATATATCCTCCTTAATTTAGTTCCATGTCTTAATGTTGAAGTTGCTTCAAAACAACATGGGTAGCAGATAAAATATATAAAATAATATAAAACCTAAAACCTAAAATATAAAATATAAATCTTGAAAAAACATACAATTCAAACTTTTCATACTACTAACCAACAATTTCTTTTTGGAATTGTATGTGAGGATACAATTCAAGAGGAAGCTCAAAAGCCAATTGCTTATATATTTTTTCATCTTTTCTTTTTCTTTATCTTCTTTTCTCTTGGTGCCTTTTTTTTTTTTCTGTTCCACATTTACGAAAGTTTTTTCTTTTAATGTATTTCATATTATATACGCGAACTATTTTAATGCAAACTATTAAAAGCAAAGATTCGTTTGCCCAATATGCTAACCTATTGTTAGCTAAATCTTACTATTATATTCACCTGACTGGGTTCCCACAACCCAGTGAGCCATAAACTAACCACACCAACTAGTTTCAAATATTATAATGAATGAACCTCAAACCAAGCAACAGGGTGGATTTGATTTAAATCGAGTTGATTTAAATCACAATTTAAATCATGATTTAAATCACTAGTAAAAAGGCTTGATTTAAATCAACTCGATTTAAATCATAATTTTTAAAGAGCAACTCCATCTCTGCTACTCCTTTGACCCACTGTTGACTCACCGATAGTCCCAGTGTTGCAGAATATACAGCCTCATGCTACATAACTAAGCTCCATTTCATGCTGAATAAACTAAATTATTTATGTATCTTAAATAGAAAACTAACTTACGATAGATTTTTACCCCGAAAGTTTTTTATTAAAATAAATTCGATAAAAATAAAAACAATCCGATTTAAATAAAAAAAAAATCCGATTTAAATAAAAAAAATTGATTTTTTTGATTTTTTTTAAAAAAAATCATTGATTTTTATCCACCCTGCCAAGCAACCATACTGTGTCATATGGATTCAACCTAAGTGTGAAAAACTCAAAGCAATGGGCAAAAATGTATCTGTGCTCTTAATTCAACTGAATAATAAAACTCCTTAGAATATTCCCAAAATCACTTGCACAACCACTGCCCAACATCTTTAACATCAATTCCTAATGAAAAGCCAAATTGCTCACTGAACACCCAAACATAGGAAGACATATAAATGACCCACAAAAAAGGTGCCAGGCTTTGAACTACCATGTCAGCAACTGACAATCCTGAATAGGATTCGCACCTCACATGGCGTCTGCCTGGACTCTGTATAAGTGGGGCATAGTATCCTCCCCTCCGTGTGATTGTGGGGGTCCCACGTCAAGATCACATTGTGACCGGCTGAAGGCATATAACTTCATCTGATTTTTTTTTAATATCAACAATGCTGCATTTCAATATCTTAAAAAGGTTAAATCATGGCAACTGGACCAAAGTTTATTAAAAATGAGAGTTTCATTACTCATACAAGTAACTTCTTCTGTCAAAATGAAGATTTGGGTAGGCAGAGAGTCAGATAGTTGTTGGAAAGAACCAACTCTTGCCATATAGACTGCAGGGGGTTTCTCCCCAAAATGAAAAGCAACATGTAAATTGCCCAATATGCTAACCCACTGTTAGCTAAATCCTATTATATTCATCTGACTGGGTCCCCACAGCCCAGTGAGACACAAACTAATTATACCAACTAGTTGCTATGCTTCAGTGGAAAAATGGCCTAGAGTCCTAGACAATGGCATTTGAACATACATCTTTTTAACACTCCACAAGCAATTCCATCAACAGATACACTGACCTACAACCAGCCTACGAACCCTTCAGAATCCAAATCAACCACACAGCCAATCAGAGACAGACCGACTCTCAAGCAATCCACGCAACCCAACAGCATTTCATTTCCCAATGAACCTGATCTGATGTAATCTCATCACAAGACCCATCACAAGACTCTCACTGATGACTCACAGCTGACCCATCACAAGACCCTCACTTGACCCACCCATACCTGAAGTCCTTATAAACAGAAGAACACTGACATCCCATAAACTCTGCTGAAGTTGTTACCTAGCCTGGTAACAAAATGTTTGGAAACCAACCCACAAACTCAGAGAATGAACCTTCACCCTCATCTTTTTAACATTTATGTTATTGTGTTTTACTCTAGGTGACATGTTAGTACCGTATTTATTGCTAGTCCATGCATGATATTTTTTTGATATGCCATATGCTGAATAAATAAATCCCCCAAATCTCCAGAGTCTGGACTGTTCCCAAGCCCTTCAGCCTTTTGCAAGGCCTTTAAAGAGTTAGTTTTCCAACTGGGCCTGGAGATCTAGACGAATGGAATGAGTGTGTTGATTTCCTGAAGATGGTTCTGCTTTTTACGTTGGTGGTGGGTTATATGTGTGACATAGTTTTTAATTATTGTGTTATGGATTTTTATTCTGTTTATAACTGTGTTAACCTTCCAATGTAAAGAATTTAAGACGAGTGGCCACATAAGTTGAGATGATAAAGTTTTGCTCACTAAAAATGAAGGATATGAAAATTACGATATTAGAAGAGTTCCTCAAGAAACTCAGATCCTTCTCGAACTGCTGGATTAGAAAGAAGGGACAACATTCTTGCTCATTTCCAATTTCTTCAAGTGTTGAAGCATAGGATACTTCAGTACAGGTAGTCCTTGACTTACAGCAGTTCATTTAGTGATCATTCAAAATTACAATGGCACTGAAAAATGTGACGTATGGTTATTTATCACAGTTACGATCTTTGCAGCATCCCCATGGTCATGTGATCAAAATTCAGATGCTTCGCAACGGGTTCATATTTATGACCGTTGCAGTGTCCCAAGGTTAAGAGATCACCTTTTGCGACTTTCTTATAAGCAAAGTCAATGGTGAAGCCAGATTCACTTTATAACTGGGATACCAATTTATCAACTGCAGTGATTCAGTTAAAAACTGTGGCAAGAAAGGTCACAAAACCCGTTTAACAAATGGCTCAATTGTGGTCATAAGTCGAGGACTATGTTATATAGATTGTTTTACTGCCACACATTCAAGCAAAAAAAGGTGTGGCAAGTCAAAATCCTTCCAAAATCCTCTATCCCAAAATTATTTACGTATTACGCCTTCAACTATTTGGCTTTTTTTTTTTCTTTTTCTGTCTTTTGTTTTTAAAAGGGCAAAGAATTTCCTAACTGCAATAACAGTTTCTGCCCCATCTTTAACTGCGGTGGTTATCAAGCCTCCTTTAATCAAATACCAACAGGGATCTTATTCAGAAACATAGACACTTTTCACCGTTAGAAACCCAGCGCTAGCAGACTCTGCCTGTGAATGTCAATCCACCTAATGACAGGAATAAGGAAACAGCAGCCAGAGGCATCCTCAAGCCTGAAGATAGAAAAAATCCATCTGAGAAATTATAGGAGGAGTGTGTGTGTGTGTGTGTGTGTGTGTGTGTGTGTGTGTGTGTATGTATGTATGTATGTATCAAATTTATATTTGCTGAATGGCTCCTGGATTGGAGCTGAAAGGCGAAAGGGAAGCAGTATGCTCCCTCCCATATTGGGTAGACCAGGTGCTTGGACAGAAAAAAACACTTAATGTGTGTGTGTGTGTGTGTGTGTGTGTGTGTGTGTGTGTGTGTGTGTGTGTGTGTATGAGATTTTCAAATGGAAAAAATTCGAGAAAAATTGATCACCAGATTAAATATTAAAGGGAAGGAGAACAAATCAGAGCCAGAATGTTAATGTGCTTTATTCCTTTCACACATGCATACTTATCTGCACTTAGCACAAAGTTACTAGTTCAAGGCCAAAGGACAAGTTCTCTATCAGCACGTTCAATGGCCAGCCCAAGAGGCACAATTCTGCCTGCCCAAATCCACCGCCAACAAGCCCCAAAACGTGAGAAAAACATTATCCGTTACCAAAGATCTGGGGGGGGGGAGCGGGAGAGAGAGAGAGAGAGAGAGACTCAGCCACCAGCAACTCCCTCTGACACCCCTCTTGCTGCCAAGCCCCCCCCTTCGCCAACCTGGCGCCCGCCAGATGCTTCCCTATAATAAGCTCTCTCTCGCACTCAAGGCAGCGGGGGAAGGTGGGACTCGTCGTCCACTCTGGAGACAGGACAGGTCCATCTGGAGAAACGGAGCGGCAAGCGGCGCGTTCAGCGGACTGTCAGGTGAGAACAAAGCCCAGGAAAGCCTTCCAAGGGCTTCCCTCCTTGCCGGATCCGCGGCAACCCTTCCTTCCCCAACCCCCCCCTCCCCACACTCCCTACCCCTCGCCGTCCCTTCGCTTACCACCCCCGGGCGCCTCCAAGCGGAACCCCCCTCTGCGACCGTCGCTCCGTTTGGCTTTCACGCTCTTTATTTCATGCCTGCGCGCGCGCGCTCTCTCTCTCTCTCTCTCCCTCGCTCTCTCTCTTTCGCTCTTTCTCCCCGGCCACAAGCGGCTGCACAGCCGGCCGAGTTGACGAACAAGTTTTCCAACTTTCCTCGCCTCCTCCTCCTCCTCCTCCTCCTGGTTTCCTTCGCGCAAGAGGTTCGCCTTCTCCGCCACAGGAGAACCCAGGAGGCGAGAAGAGGCGAAGCGAGTGGAGACAGGTCCAGTTTTGGACACTCAGAAGAAGGAAGGAAGGAACACACTCATACACACACACCCCTCCCTCGACGTCCCTCCCCGGCACCTCTGACAAGCGAAAGCCCATCCCCTTGCCAGGAAGCGCCCACGTGACTCGCTCAGGTAGCGGGGTGCGCCGCCCCCTGCCTCGCCTCGCCTCGCCCCGAGAGAGCGGCTCCAGCTGCCAGGAGAGCGCCCGCGGGAGGGAGCGCGCGCGCGCGCGCCGGGAGTGGGGTGGGGTGGGGGCCGCAGGGAACAGGTGCGAAAAAGCGCCACAGGCACGCGCCCGCACCTGGCGAGCCGGTGGACTCTCAGGAGCGCGCTTGCGCATTGGGGATTGGGGTAGGCGGGGTGGGTGGGAGAGGAAAGCTATTTCTTTGGGGCCGCTGAGGAGAAACCCAGGGGTGGGATTCTCCTCAGGGGTGGTGTGTATAATATTATACATCCCAGGGGTGTGTGTATAATATTATTTTCTCCCGCGCTCTTGGGGCGACTTAACGGGATCCTAATGGGGAAGGAGAGAAAGGAAAGGACCAAAAAAAAAAAAAACAACGGAGGGGGTTTTGCAAAATGCGGCGAAGTATATAACGTTAGAAGAATATCAGCTATTGCGATGTTTTTCCTCCCTCTCTCGTTCCTTTTTTCTGATTTGGGAGAGCCGTTTGTTTTCTAACCGCACGAAAATCGATTAACTCGTGATTTATTTATTTTTTATCTACTTTCTCCACTCTGCCCCAAACGTACCGCTTCTCACTCAAGTCTTAAAACGAATGAACCCTGGGCTAATTTGAATGGCTGCTGTTGAGGTGATCTAGAAAGCCAGGTCTTTGTGGTCCAAAATACTGCCGAAGTGTGGGGAGTTGCTTATGGCTTGACGAATAAATCACAGCCACAGGTGCTAAACCATGGTTTCAAACCACAATGAACTCGCATGGCTGGTAAGCCATTGGGGCTTTTAGAAAACTTCAGAAGGTTGCTTCTCTTTGGTCTCTTTAAGAGGGAAGCGCCTCTTAAAAGCTGCTTCCAGAAGCAAGGCAGCCCCCTCCGCTTTTAAGCAGCATTTTGCAAATTACCAGGTAGTTGCCTTGTGCAAAAAAAAAACCCTTCCAACAAATCCAACAGACTGTGTAAGAAACTTCTGCTTAATGGAAGCTTTAGAGTAAAGCACTTCAGGGAGTGAATTGTAGCCGCTTTTCACATCCTACAGGTCAAAAGTGAACAAACCATGATATAGTTTGCCTTTGCACAATGTGCAGAAGTTAAGCTACTCGGGCAGAATAAGTTCATGTCAGTGGTTTTTCCAAACAATCATTTAGTGTGCTATCTACATGAAATGGTTCATGATGATAAATGTCATTGCGTGATCCTAATTCCACATTTATCTTCTCTCTCTCTGTTTGAAAAGTCTTCATTGCCGTAGATCTGGGTGCCATCCCTTCACTTTCTTCTAGTGCTGGATAGAGATGGTGGGAGAGAAGAAAACCCAAGGCATGAATGTGCATGATAAAGTGGATAACAAGTAGTCCTTGGCTTATGACCACAATTTGGATAAGAATTTCCATTGCTAAGCAAGGCAGTTAAGTGACTTGTGCCCAATTAGATGATCTATTTTACTATGATTATTAAGTGAATCACTACAGTTGTTAAATGAATGATGTGGTCATTAAGCCAATCTAGCTTTCCAACCCCCTTGACTTTGCCTGTCAGAAGCCAGTTGGGAAAGTTACGAGTTATGATCACATGACCCTGGGATGCTGCAATTTAGGACCAGTCATAGGTTACACTTTTTGTTGCAATATGAATAGTGGCTAAACAAATGGTTGTAACAGGGATAAAGTGTAAAATTTGTTACTACCGGTTCTGTGGGCGTGGCTTGGTGGAGTTAATGTGACTGGATGGGTGTGGCCAACTTTTTTTTTTAACTTTTCAAAGCATTTTTTCTGCAAATGCAAAAAAATGCTTTGAAAAGCCTCTGCCATCAGGCAACACAGCTGGGATCATCAGAGCCTTTTCAAAGCATTTTTTAAACACCTCTTCCGCTGAAGAGGTTGCAGAAAAAAATGTTTTGAAAAGCCTCTGACGATCCCAGCTGAGCTGTGCGATCATCAGAGGCTTTTTTTTACTTTTAAAAGCATTTTTTCGGTGGAAGAAGTTGTAGAAAAAATGCTTTTAAAAGTTAAAAAAAAAAGCCTCTGTTGATCGTGCGGCTCAGCTGGGCATGGGGGGGGGAGGGATTTTTAATCTCCGAACCACCCACCGCCATTGCTACTGAATCGGGCGATCTGGTCCGAACCAGGAGCATTTCACCCCTGGGTTGTAAGTTGAGTACCAGTATTTTTTTAAAATATTTTTTTTTCAGACACACAAACAAAAAATAATTTCTGAATAGAGTAATGACCGAGTTAAAGTTCATACAGCTTATTTTCTCCATATTTACTATATATACTCCAATTTTTGGCAATATTCTACTTTCCCCCTTTTATCTATTTTTTTAATAACATATATAATCAATATTGCCATCCGCCCTCACCTCCTTATCTTCACCTATCACAATTTTTTAATCTATGGAAACCCTTTACTTTAAGCACAGTCATTCAAACATTTAATTTTTCACAATTATTTCTTTAATGTCAATTTTTCCCAAAGATGGACCAAATTTTATCCTATCTTACTACTTTATCTGTTATTTGACCCTTTTAAGTATATATTTCTTTAAATTTGTTTTACATCATCTTTGTCATTAATCATTTTACCATTTTACCCAAAACAGTGCAAGTCTTCCCATTTACTTTTATAACCCACTTTTTAAGTAAGCCTAACTTCCATTTCAAATTCATTCCAACTTTCCCTTTCAAATAAGTCCTTTTTTTATAATTCAATTTTTACAATCCCGGTATTAATACAATTTCTTTATGCCAGTTGCCAAGTGCCTGAATTTTGATCACATGATCTTGGAGATGCTGCAATTTAGGACCAGTCATAAGTTACACTTTTTGTTGCAATATGAATAATGGCTAAACAAATAGTTGTAAATTGAGGAGTACTAGTATGGTTTATGGTGGGCTTGTAATATCACAGAATAACAGAGTTTGGAGAGACCTTGAAGGTCTTCTTGTCCAATCCTCTACTCAGGCAGAAAATCCTATACTATTTCAGACAAATGGTTATACAGTCTCTTCTTAGAAACCTCCAGTGATGGAGCACCCATAACTGCTGGAAGCAAATCCTTCCACTGATTAATTGTTCTAGGAACTAATTAGGAACTAATTTCTCCTTAGTTCTAGCTTGCTTTTTTCCTTGATTAGTTTCCATCCATTGTTTCTTGTCCAACCTTCAGGTGCTTTGGAGAATAGGTTGATCCCCTCTTCTTTTTGGCAGCCCCTTAGATAACATAATTTGATATTGTAATTGTAACATATGTTAAACTTTTGGCAGTTTCACCAAGGTAACTTGGAACCCTGGAACAAACCATATATTTGCATCCAAACTATCAAGGCTTTTATTTGAAATTCTTGAGCTGAATTTAAAATGTGAGTCAGCAATGGTATGCATTGCAGACATAGAAAAAATTAAAAAAAAGCAATATAAATTAAGTTCAGAAGCAGAGCTACAAATACTTCCTGAAGTGTTTTGAAGAATTATAGCCTTTCGCTCACCTCCCATTCATCTGAGAAATGTTTATACATCTGTTGTCAGAACGAAAGGTGGGACCTGGTATTCATTCTAACATTGACCCAGCCAGATGTGAGGCACAAACCTTTTCATCAAAGGCAGCTAGCAGACAGAAAGTCGTGGCAGTTGTGGTTTTGTTTTTACAGGGGATATAAGGTGAAGGAACATTGATGGCCGCCTTGCACAATTCAGGGTGTGCTGCAAGAATCTGCAATGTTTCTCCACATATATAAACCACTATTCTCCATTACGTGCTTATAATGAACATTTTCACTCTGCAGAAAAAGAGTTATTTTGATTAAAACAGCCCCCTACGTTCCTAAAATTTCTCAGATTAAGTAATATTAATGTTAAAAACAACAACAACAACATGGCTTTCAAATCTTGAAAGATTGCCAAATCTCTTGGGAACTGGTATTATGTATGTAGACAAAACAGTAACTAGCTTTGGTACACGGATTGCCTAGTAATAGTTTTATTAGTTTAAATGCTGCAATCCATGCAAGAAAGTTACTGTTTGTATGGATTTTTAGAAAACCTGTTTGAAATATTTCAGCCATCCATCAAAACAATACTTTTCATATTCCAGTTATAATTATGAGAAATAGCCTATATTCAAGATTGCAGAAGTGTTTCTAGGATTAGATCCAATGGTGCAACATATTGGTTTTAGAACAGGGTTTCCCAACCTTAGCAATGTTAAGACACATGGACCTCAACTCCCAGAATGCCTTAGTAATGCTGTCTGGGGAATTCTGGGAGATGAAGTACATGTGTTTTAAAGTTGCCAAGTTTAGGAAAACCTGTTTTAGAAGCTGGCTGGAGAATTCTGGGAGTTGAAGTCCATAAGTCTTAAAGCTGCCAAGTTTGAAGACCTCTAAGTTAAAATGTAACAAAATAAAAAGAAAAGGTATTTATTTTATTGTTTATTTATTGGTTTGATTTATATGCCGCCCTTCTCCGGAGACTCAGGGCGGCTTACAATGTGTTAAGCAATAGCCTTCATACTTTTGTATATACCTGCTTAGTAGGGCTTTCGCCCCCCCTAAGCGGTGTTCTTTTTATACAAAGTCAGTTTATTGCCCCCACAATCCGGGTCCTCATTTTACCTACCTCGAAAGGATGGAAGGCCGAGTCAACCTTGAGCCTGATGAGATTTGAACTTGCAGTAATTGTAGGCAGCTTTTGCTACTTAACAGCACTTTAGTCTGCTGCGCCACCAAGGTATATCATTGTAGTTGTACTATCTACAACATTTCCCTCACATAGAACCTGTTTTGGCTGCTCAAATGTTATGAGATTATCCCTCGGGTCACCAACTGACAGTAAGGCACCCAAAATGATCTTATCCTGTCTCAGCAATTATTTTTCAAAGAAGTCTTGTGCCAGTTGAGAAGCTTAAATGGATTTGGTAATGAGTCCAGATCTTTCTAGTTCATCATTAGAAAGTTAGACAGGATCTCTCAAAACCTAGAGAGCATTTACTACTGATTTCCATCCTATACTTAGATAGCTGACAGTGTAGTGTTTCAACTGAATTTCCCCACATTTTCAAAATCACTTTAGGTCTTCCAATGTGAATTTTTTTACTCTTATTTCCTCATAATAATCTTGTAAAAGCTTTCAGGAGAACATCACTTCCTGGTGTAGCCTTTCCTTCTCACTGTTTTTTTATGAGTTCTGCAGCTATTGCTCAATCTTATATGACAGAACAAACTTGTCTCTCTTCCAATCCAGCTCTACCACATATTAATTCTTCAACCTCATGCCTGGGGTTTTAGCTGTGATATCCTCCATCCTTTGCACTGTGCAATTTTACAAGGGAAAAATTATGCCACGATGTTAAGCAGATGCTATGGAAAACTCTCATTGAGATGAAACAGACTTGTAGAGCTGGAAGGATTTAAAAAAAACCTAAAATATGTGATACCAAGAAGAAGGCATCACTTTCTACCACTTCTGTGGACAAGCAACTTAATGCTGGCTTTGAAATTCCATTAAACTATGGCCAAACAGTTGCTGTGATGAAGTTTCAAAGCTTAATAGCCACGGATTCCTCCTGTAGGTTGTATATTCTTAAGAATGCACCTTCTGACAGAACAGAAAAATAAATGATTTGACTGGACAGGAAGGAATCGAGTAAAAACACCAACTCTTTAGAAAACCTGGTTTCAGAATCAGAATTGCATTCTGATCTTTTATATTGTTTGCAATGAGGTTCATAACAAGGAGCAAAGTTATAAGTGCCTTTTTTAATTAAAAAAAAATCAATGCACTATTCTACCAGCGAGAGAATCTTAGGTTTTATGGATGTCAGCTATTTATATTTGTCAGGATCTCCTAAATTTCTCCAGAGAAATCTCATTCTCATTTATTCAGAGATCAGGCTGAATTCTTGCTAGATCCATTAATGGAAATTTTTAGCCTAGTAATACTTGCCTAAATAAGGTTATAAATTCTTTTTGGTATCACATATTTTCGTTTTTTAAAATCCTCCCAGTTCTACTAGTCTGTTTCATCTCAGTGAAAGTTTTCTGTAGCATCTGCTTAACACCACGGTGTAATTTATAGCTTCATCCTACTGCTAAATCATGAAGTGGAAGCTGAGTTTTTAAAAAACAGGCTAGTTTCAAATTCTTTGACATAATGTAATTTATTTGGTTTAGGTTTTGCATGCTCTGTGAAGCTCACCAGTCATGGTTTATTCCTATGTTATGGTTAACATTAATGAAATATTAGATCCAGAATGGTGTGCAGGATTCTTCAAGTTATTAATGCAATGTCTTCTCAGTTGTAAATTTAACTTGAAACAAAGCAGGCAAAAAGATAGCAATGCAAATCCTGCCTCTTTCGTATGTTGCCAATGTGTACAAAAGTGTTGGAGCTTGCATCATAATTCTGAATCCACCATCTCTCTCATTTTGGTACCATCACCATCCTTCTTGAGACCAGTGATGTACAATATATCTAGAAAAAAAGCTTTACTACCCAGATTAAATATTTGGTGCAATCACTGATGATTAGTGAAGAGCCATGGTGGCGCAGTGGTGAGAATGCAGTATTGCAGGCCAACTCTGCCCGCTGCCAGGAGTTCGATCCTCACCGGCTCAAGGTTGACTCAGCCTTCCATCCTTCCGAGGTTGGTAAAATGAGAAACCAGATTACTGGGGGCAATATGCTGACTCTGTAAACCGCTTAAAGAGGGCTATAAAGCTCTATGAAGCGGTATATAAGTCTAAGTGCTATTGCTAATTAAATTAGCATTCAATTAAATTGCAACCCTACTTGGATCGGGAGGCTCTCCTCACAGTCACTCATGCCCTTGTCACCTCACGGTTAGATTATTGCAACACGCTCTACATGGGGCTACCCTTGAAAAGTGTTCGGAGACTACAGTTGGTCCAGAACGCAGCCGTGCAAGCTGTCGTGGGTGCACCTAGGTACACCCACATTACACCAATTCTCCGCGAGCTGCACTGGCTCCCTATCGGTCTCCGGGCACAATTCAAGGTGTTGGTTATTACCTTTAAAGCCCTACATGGCTCAGGGCCAGGTTATCTTCGAGACCGCCTTCTACCGCATAGCTCCCAGCGACCGATAAGATCTCACAGAGTTGGTCTCCTCCGGGTCCCATCAGCTAAACAATGCTGGCTGGCAGGCCCGTGGGGGAGGGCCTTCTCTGTGGCTGCCCCAGCTCTCTGGAACCAGTTACCTCCTGAGGTCCGGACCATCCCCACCCTATTGGCCTTCCGAAAATCAGTGAAGACCTGGCTTTTCCGGCAGGCCTGGGGCCGTTTATCTCTCTCTTGTGATCTGGCGAGATCTGGCCATGAATGGTGTGAATGAGTTTTTAATGTTTTTAATGTTTTTTAATTTTTCAATGTCTTTTTATAATGATTTTTTAAATGTATTTTGAGCCGTCCTGAGTCTTCGGAGAGGGGCGGCATATAAATTGAATTAATTAAATTAAATTAATTAAATTAAATTCCCCCTATTGTACTCAAAATCCTTTCATTAGTTTTAAGAGCTTGATGGCTTCGGGCAATGGTTAACCATCGTATAGCAAACCATGATTATTATTATTTCCTTCAAGTCAGTGTTAACTGACTGGACAAGATCCTGCAGTTTTCTTGGCAAGATTTCAAAAGTGTTTTTCTATTGCCTCCTTCCCCTGGCTGAGAAGAGTGTGATTGGCTCAAGGTCATCCAGCTGACTTCATGCCTAAGGCAGAACTAGAATGATCTCCCTGCTTCTAGCCTGAAGCTTTGATCACTCCCTTTATGGTGAGCACAACTATTTGTTCAGCACACATAGTCCCTTCCCTTTTCATTTTTTGCAATTCAATTGGAGAGCATCGCATTAAGTTTCCAATTTTGTAAAAGCATTTTTTCGGTGGAAGAAGTTGTAGAAAAAATGCTTTTAAAAGTTAAAAAAAAAAGCCTCTGTTGATCGTGCGGCTCAGCTGGGCATGGGGGGGGGAGGGATTTTTAATCTCCGAACCACCCACCGCCATTGCTACTGAATCGGGCGATCTGGTCCGAACCAGGAGCATTTCACCCCTGGGTTGTAAGTTGAGTACCAGTATTTTTTTAAAATATTTTTTTTTCAGACACACAAACAAAAAATAATTTCTGAATAGAGTAATGACCGAGTTAAAGTTCATACAGCTTATTTTCTCCATATTTACTATATATACTCCAATTTTTGGCAATATTCTACTTTCCCCCTTTTATCTATTTTTTTAATAACATATATAATCAATATTGCCATCCGCCCTCACCTCCTTATCTTCACCTATCACAATTTTTTAATCTATGGAAACCCTTTACTTTAAGCACAGTCATTCAAACATTTAATTTTTCACAATTATTTCTTTAATGTCAATTTTTCCCAAAGATGGACCAAATTTTATCCTATCTTACTACTTTATCTGTTATTTGACCCTTTTAAGTATATATTTCTTTAAATTTGTTTTACATCATCTTTGTCATTAATCATTTTACCATTTTACCCAAAACAGTGCAAGTCTTCCCATTTACTTTTATAACCCACTTTTTAAGTAAGCCTAACTTCCATTTCAAATTCATTCCAACTTTCCCTTTCAAATAAGTCCTTTTTTTATAATTCAATTTTTACAATCCCGGTATTAATACAATTTCTTTATGCCAGTTGCCAAGTGCCTGAATTTTGATCACATGATCTTGGAGATGCTGCAATTTAGGACCAGTCATAAGTTACACTTTTTGTTGCAATATGAATAATGGCTAAACAAATAGTTGTAAATTGAGGAGTACTAGTATGGTTTATGGTGGGCTTGTAATATCACAGAATAACAGAGTTTGGAGAGACCTTGAAGGTCTTCTTGTCCAATCCTCTACTCAGGCAGAAAATCCTATACTATTTCAGACAAATGGTTATACAGTCTCTTCTTAGAAACCTCCAGTGATGGAGCACCCATAACTGCTGGAAGCAAATCCTTCCACTGATTAATTGTTCTAGGAACTAATTAGGAACTAATTTCTCCTTAGTTCTAGCTTGCTTTTTTCCTTGATTAGTTTCCATCCATTGTTTCTTGTCCAACCTTCAGGTGCTTTGGAGAATAGGTTGATCCCCTCTTCTTTTTGGCAGCCCCTTAGATAACATAATTTGATATTGTAATTGTAACATATGTTAAACTTTTGGCAGTTTCACCAAGGTAACTTGGAACCCTGGAACAAACCATATATTTGCATCCAAACTATCAAGGCTTTTATTTGAAATTCTTGAGCTGAATTTAAAATGTGAGTCAGCAATGGTATGCATTGCAGACATAGAAAAAATTAAAAAAAAGCAATATAAATTAAGTTCAGAAGCAGAGCTACAAATACTTCCTGAAGTGTTTTGAAGAATTATAGCCTTTCGCTCACCTCCCATTCATCTGAGAAATGTTTATACATCTGTTGTCAGAACGAAAGGTGGGACCTGGTATTCATTCTAACATTGACCCAGCCAGATGTGAGGCACAAACCTTTTCATCAAAGGCAGCTAGCAGACAGAAAGTCGTGGCAGTTGTGGTTTTGTTTTTACAGGGGATATAAGGTGAAGGAACATTGATGGCCGCCTTGCACAATTCAGGGTGTGCTGCAAGAATCTGCAATGTTTCTCCACATATATAAACCACTATTCTCCATTACGTGCTTATAATGAACATTTTCACTCTGCAGAAAAAGAGTTATTTTGATTAAAACAGCCCCCTACGTTCCTAAAATTTCTCAGATTAAGTAATATTAATGTTAAAAACAACAACAACAACATGGCTTTCAAATCTTGAAAGATTGCCAAATCTCTTGGGAACTGGTATTATGTATGTAGACAAAACAGTAACTAGCTTTGGTACACGGATTGCCTAGTAATAGTTTTATTAGTTTAAATGCTGCAATCCATGCAAGAAAGTTACTGTTTGTATGGATTTTTAGAAAACCTGTTTGAAATATTTCAGCCATCCATCAAAACAATACTTTTCATATTCCAGTTATAATTATGAGAAATAGCCTATATTCAAGATTGCAGAAGTGTTTCTAGGATTAGATCCAATGGTGCAACATATTGGTTTTAGAACAGGGTTTCCCAACCTTAGCAATGTTAAGACACATGGACCTCAACTCCCAGAATGCCTTAGTAATGCTGTCTGGGGAATTCTGGGAGATGAAGTACATGTGTTTTAAAGTTGCCAAGTTTAGGAAAACCTGTTTTAGAAGCTGGCTGGAGAATTCTGGGAGTTGAAGTCCATAAGTCTTAAAGCTGCCAAGTTTGAAGACCTCTAAGTTAAAATGTAACAAAATAAAAAGAAAAGGTATTTATTTTATTGTTTATTTATTGGTTTGATTTATATGCCGCCCTTCTCCGGAGACTCAGGGCGGCTTACAATGTGTTAAGCAATAGCCTTCATACTTTTGTATATACCTGCTTAGTAGGGCTTTCGCCCCCCCTAAGCGGTGTTCTTTTTATACAAAGTCAGTTTATTGCCCCCACAATCCGGGTCCTCATTTTACCTACCTCGAAAGGATGGAAGGCCGAGTCAACCTTGAGCCTGATGAGATTTGAACTTGCAGTAATTGTAGGCAGCTTTTGCTACTTAACAGCACTTTAGTCTGCTGCGCCACCAAGGTATATCATTGTAGTTGTACTATCTACAACATTTCCCTCACATAGAACCTGTTTTGGCTGCTCAAATGTTATGAGATTATCCCTCGGGTCACCAACTGACAGTAAGGCACCCAAAATGATCTTATCCTGTCTCAGCAATTATTTTTCAAAGAAGTCTTGTGCCAGTTGAGAAGCTTAAATGGATTTGGTAATGAGTCCAGATCTTTCTAGTTCATCATTAGAAAGTTAGACAGGATCTCTCAAAACCTAGAGAGCATTTACTACTGATTTCCATCCTATACTTAGATAGCTGACAGTGTAGTGTTTCAACTGAATTTCCCCACATTTTCAAAATCACTTTAGGTCTTCCAATGTGAATTTTTTTACTCTTATTTCCTCATAATAATCTTGTAAAAGCTTTCAGGAGAACATCACTTCCTGGTGTAGCCTTTCCTTCTCACTGTTTTTTTATGAGTTCTGCAGCTATTGCTCAATCTTATATGACAGAACAAACTTGTCTCTCTTCCAATCCAGCTCTACCACATATTAATTCTTCAACCTCATGCCTGGGGTTTTAGCTGTGATATCCTCCATCCTTTGCACTGTGCAATTTTACAAGGGAAAAATTATGCCACGATGTTAAGCAGATGCTATGGAAAACTCTCATTGAGATGAAACAGACTTGTAGAGCTGGAAGGATTTAAAAAAAACCTAAAATATGTGATACCAAGAAGAAGGCATCACTTTCTACCACTTCTGTGGACAAGCAACTTAATGCTGGCTTTGAAATTCCATTAAACTATGGCCAAACAGTTGCTGTGATGAAGTTTCAAAGCTTAATAGCCACGGATTCCTCCTGTAGGTTGTATATTCTTAAGAATGCACCTTCTGACAGAACAGAAAAATAAATGATTTGACTGGACAGGAAGGAATCGAGTAAAAACACCAACTCTTTAGAAAACCTGGTTTCAGAATCAGAATTGCATTCTGATCTTTTATATTGTTTGCAATGAGGTTCATAACAAGGAGCAAAGTTATAAGTGCCTTTTTTAATTAAAAAAAAATCAATGCACTATTCTACCAGCGAGAGAATCTTAGGTTTTATGGATGTCAGCTATTTATATTTGTCAGGATCTCCTAAATTTCTCCAGAGAAATCTCATTCTCATTTATTCAGAGATCAGGCTGAATTCTTGCTAGATCCATTAATGGAAATTTTTAGCCTAGTAATACTTGCCTAAATAAGGTTATAAATTCTTTTTGGTATCACATATTTTCGTTTTTTAAAATCCTCCCAGTTCTACTAGTCTGTTTCATCTCAGTGAAAGTTTTCTGTAGCATCTGCTTAACACCACGGTGTAATTTATAGCTTCATCCTACTGCTAAATCATGAAGTGGAAGCTGAGTTTTTAAAAAACAGGCTAGTTTCAAATTCTTTGACATAATGTAATTTATTTGGTTTAGGTTTTGCATGCTCTGTGAAGCTCACCAGTCATGGTTTATTCCTATGTTATGGTTAACATTAATGAAATATTAGATCCAGAATGGTGTGCAGGATTCTTCAAGTTATTAATGCAATGTCTTCTCAGTTGTAAATTTAACTTGAAACAAAGCAGGCAAAAAGATAGCAATGCAAATCCTGCCTCTTTCGTATGTTGCCAATGTGTACAAAAGTGTTGGAGCTTGCATCATAATTCTGAATCCACCATCTCTCTCATTTTGGTACCATCACCATCCTTCTTGAGACCAGTGATGTACAATATATCTAGAAAAAAAGCTTTACTACCCAGATTAAATATTTGGTGCAATCACTGATGATTAGTGAAGAGCCATGGTGGCGCAGTGGTGAGAATGCAGTATTGCAGGCCAACTCTGCCCGCTGCCAGGAGTTCGATCCTCACCGGCTCAAGGTTGACTCAGCCTTCCATCCTTCCGAGGTTGGTAAAATGAGAAACCAGATTACTGGGGGCAATATGCTGACTCTGTAAACCGCTTAAAGAGGGCTATAAAGCTCTATGAAGCGGTATATAAGTCTAAGTGCTATTGCTAATTAAATTAGCATTCAATTAAATTGCAACCCTACTTGGATCGGGAGGCTCTCCTCACAGTCACTCATGCCCTTGTCACCTCACGGTTAGATTATTGCAACACGCTCTACATGGGGCTACCCTTGAAAAGTGTTCGGAGACTACAGTTGGTCCAGAACGCAGCCGTGCAAGCTGTCGTGGGTGCACCTAGGTACACCCACATTACACCAATTCTCCGCGAGCTGCACTGGCTCCCTATCGGTCTCCGGGCACAATTCAAGGTGTTGGTTATTACCTTTAAAGCCCTACATGGCTCAGGGCCAGGTTATCTTCGAGACCGCCTTCTACCGCATAGCTCCCAGCGACCGATAAGATCTCACAGAGTTGGTCTCCTCCGGGTCCCATCAGCTAAACAATGCTGGCTGGCAGGCCCGTGGGGGAGGGCCTTCTCTGTGGCTGCCCCAGCTCTCTGGAACCAGTTACCTCCTGAGGTCCGGACCATCCCCACCCTATTGGCCTTCCGAAAATCAGTGAAGACCTGGCTTTTCCGGCAGGCCTGGGGCCGTTTATCTCTCTCTTGTGATCTGGCGAGATCTGGCCATGAATGGTGTGAATGAGTTTTTAATGTTTTTAATGTTTTTTAATTTTTCAATGTCTTTTTATAATGATTTTTTAAATGTATTTTGAGCCGTCCTGAGTCTTCGGAGAGGGGCGGCATATAAATTGAATTAATTAAATTAAATTAATTAAATTAAATTCCCCCTATTGTACTCAAAATCCTTTCATTAGTTTTAAGAGCTTGATGGCTTCGGGCAATGGTTAACCATCGTATAGCAAACCATGATTATTATTATTTCCTTCAAGTCAGTGTTAACTGACTGGACAAGATCCTGCAGTTTTCTTGGCAAGATTTCAAAAGTGTTTTTCTATTGCCTCCTTCCCCTGGCTGAGAAGAGTGTGATTGGCTCAAGGTCATCCAGCTGACTTCATGCCTAAGGCAGAACTAGAATGATCTCCCTGCTTCTAGCCTGAAGCTTTGATCACTCCCTTTATGGTGAGCACAACTATTTGTTCAGCACACATAGTCCCTTCCCTTTTCATTTTTTGCAATTCAATTGGAGAGCATCGCATTAAGTTTCCAATTTTGTAACAGCCAAGAAAATGTGACTGTTAGCTTCATGACCAACTGAAATTGAAAAAGCAACTTCAGCTCAACATTATCTGTTACTTGGTTCCAAATTAGTTTGGCTAAACCAAGAAAAGGCGGTTCAGTAGAGGTTTCTTTGTTTGTTTGCAGGCATATCGCAAGTTAATGTACACTGCTCAAAAAAATAAAGGGAACACAAGCCGAAGACATCCTAGATCTGAATGACTGAAATAGCCTTATTAAATACTTTGTTCGTTACATACAGTAGTTTTGTGTTCCCTTTAGTTGTTTGAGCAGTGTATAAACTACTGTATGTAAAGAACAAAGTATTTAATAAGGCTATTTCATTCATTCAGATCTCGGATGTCTTCGGCTTGTGTTCTCTTTATTTTATGAATATTTAAATTATAAATTACATTATAATTTATATTTTATTATATTATTTATAATATATAATTTATATTTTATTTATATTATTTATAATATATAATTTATATTTTATTATATTATTAAAGTATATTTAAATTAATGTACATGCTTTGGAAATGGCTCAGAAGTACTTCAGACAGATCCTGCAAGAATACAATAGGTCTTTGGTGTATATTAAAACAAGCTAGTCTTTTTTAGGCTTCTGTTAAAAAAGGCTGGTTGTTTTAAGGGTTATATTATGAATAGGCTCTTTAAAGCAGCATCTTTTTCAAGCCCATATAGAGCCTGAAAAAGGTCAATAACAGAATGATGCTGTACTTGTATGAGGTCCAAAGCCTAATATATACAGATAGTCCTTGACTTAAACCCTGAGTCTTATGCATGAATCTTATGGTCATAAGATTCATGCTGTCCTTAAGCAGGTCACCATGTCACTTTGCCTGCTTTTATGACCTTTTTTTGCCGTAGTGTTTAAGAAAACCACCATGATTGTTAAATGAACATTGCACTCATTAAGTGAATTCATTTTATCTACTGGGGCATTATTTTTCCAGAAACAAGAAATAAATGCCAGAAACTGGGAAAAAAATCTGGATCATGTAACTGTGGGACCCTAAATAGCTATAAAGCTGAGCCAATTGCCAAGTGCTCTAAATATAACCAATGCCCAGATTTCTTCCACTGCTTTTTTCCACTTAAGGGACTAGGGTGATGGGTATGTATCTTTGAATCAGTATTGACTGCTTGGATGAGTCCTTGCAATTTTCTTGGCAGGATTTCAGAAGTGATTTGCCATTACCTTTTTCCTAGGGCTGAGAGAGAGTGGCTGGACCAAGGTCACCCAGCTGGCTTTGTGCCTAAGGTAGAATCAGAACTCGGGATCTTCCTATTTTTAGCTGCACCAGATTGGCTTTCCAAAGGATTAGGATCATTTCAGCAGGAGAAACTGAACATATGTTCCTTTCTTAGGTACCAGTCTGATGTAGTATTAAAATCTCTACTTCCACTGTGTGAGAACTGACTTCCATGCTTAAACCAATTTTGTTATAACCTTAGCAAAAAAACTGAGCCCTGGTGGCACAGCAGACTAAAGCACTGTTATTAACATCAGCTGCCTGCAATTACTGCAAGTTCAAATCTCATCAGGCTCAAGGTTGACTCAGCCTTCCATCCTTTCTAAGGTAGGTTAAATGAGGACCCAGATTGTGGGAGCAATAAGCTAACTTTGTATAAATATACAAAAGTATGAAGGCTATTGCTTAACATATTGTAAGCCGCCCTGAGTCTCTGGAGAAGGGCAGCATATAAATCAAATCCAAAAAAAAAAAAAAGTGTTCATAAGCTTGGTGTGGACCAAGGGTGTCAAACTCGCATCATCACATCGTCCTCACGTGACGTATCATGACTTTTTTCCCCTTTGCTAAACTGGGGGTGGGCGTGGCCAGCGTGTGATGCATCCGGGCTGTGATTTTGGCACCCCTAGTCTAGACTCTACTAGTTAAGGCATCAGACTAGAAGGAGGGAGACTGAATTCATCCCACCTTAGTGATGAAAGCAGCTGGGTGATTCTTGGTCAGTCACTCTCTATCACTTCACAGGGCTGTTGTGGGGGTAATAGAAGAAGTTGTGTTGCATATGTGTGCCACCTTGAATTATTTGCAAAAGTAATAAAGGCAGGATACAAATAAATCAAAATTAAATATATAGGTCTGATCCAATACGCCTAAATTGTGAAGGATCCTTATGGCACTTGGAGCTTGGTTGTTTTTCTTTGCAGATGTTTCATTACCCAAACTAGGTAATAGCAGCAGCACAACTAGTTTGGATAATGAAACATCTGCAAGAAAACAATCAAGTTCAGAGAATACCAAGGACCTCTCATTTCAACCCTCAGCTACAAATAGTTTTCTTTATTGGTACACTCAATTATATTAGGACTGATAAGTATAATTCAGACCATTTAAGAAATGTAAACAGTTATTTAGTTCTCCCAGTGGAACAAACGTGAGACGTTAAAAGTAATTAACTTTGATTGGAGTTTTGCTCTTAACAGTGCAGTTCTAACCTAACCCTAACTTAGAAATAATAAAGTTCAATGGAACTGACCCTCCAGAAAGATCTGTGTAGAACTGCATTCTTAAATATGATTTAATGTTGATAGGTAACCATGAAGGGTCATAGTCAAATGGCTTGCAAAAATAAATTCCATGCTTCTCCAAATTGACACTGTAATTCACTGCTATTTGTTTAGATCTATGTTTAGACAGATCCTCAGGAGGATTCTACTAATATTGGATGACACAGGTCAAGAGGTGCTATGGCAGTAATTTTTGTGCATCAGTAGGGTCAGACTGAATAACCTTTAAGGTATCTTCAGCCTTGTTCCTGTGCCAGCCTCCTGCCTATTTTATGCATAAAGAATGTGGGTTGACAAGTGTTCCATAAATCTTCAGTGCTTGTTCTTCTTTAAATAAGACATTATAACATCTCTGCCTCTCTTCAATGTTATTCAAATATAAATAGACAGAATTCTGGTAGAACATATCCAGCCTGACCACACATTTTCCAAAAGAATAAATACATTTTTCCTTGTCTCTAGAAGAAATAGTCCAGCCTTCCATTTTGATGTCTATTTATTTGCAAAGTATTCCCCCCCCCCCCACCATTGTAAGTGTCTTGATCATTTGGAAAATGCAGTTCATGCAGCTATAAAAAGAGAAAAGGTCAACCGTTCAATGGGATTTCATTCTTACGCTGGATTCTCAGAATGCTTCTTGAGTGGAAGAGCAAATCTATTCTCAACTCCAGAGTATTTGTAAGAAAACCAAACCACAACAGTCATGCATAAATGAAGACTGATTCTCTTACTCTGTGATCAGTTGGTGGAGTAAATAGCAACTGAAAATTCCAAGGTGGATAAGGAATGGAAGAAAAATTATGAAAGTTTGGGAAAAATTGAAAAAGTTACCTTAAAGGAGGATGGGCCCCTCTATATATTGGCTTGAGATCCTGAAGAACAGGCTGGGTGCAATTTAATAAATTTAATAAAGAATTTCATCCCCCTTTGAAGTTTTTAACATGATTCGTCTTACCCATCTTCTGCAGTAGCCCTTTCCAGAGTGGACACCAGGATAGATACAATGGTATATGGGAATGACTTTAGGACAGGGGACTCCAACCTTGGCAATTTTAAACCTGGTGGACTTCAACTCCCAGAATTCAACTCCTGGCGGACTTCAATTCCCAACAAAGCTGGTTGGGGAATTCTGGGAGTTGAAGTCTGCCAGGCTTAAAGTTGCCAAGGTTGGAGACCCCTGCTTTAGGAGACAGGGGAAGAAAAGATGCTACTAGGAACAGTCTGATAAGAGAGGGTATAGCCTAGCAGGGGTATCATACTGGCGGCCTGTGGGCCGGATGCATCACGCACAGGCCACGCCCACCCTGGCTCCACTAGGCAAAAGAACATCGCAATACATCACGTGTCATGATTGAGTTTGACACCAGTGGCCTAAAGCTTCCTACAGGTAGTCCTCAACTTACGATGACAATTGGGACCAGAGTTCCATGGCTTAGCATGATGGTGGTTAAGTGAGTTGAGCCCAATTTTGCAACCTTTTTGCCACTTTTGAAAAGTGAATCACTGCGGTTGTTAATTATGTGGTCATTAAGCTGGCTTCCCCCATTGTTCGTTGGAAGCTGTCTGGGAAGATTGCAAATGCTAACCACATGACCCCAGGATACTGCAAATGCATGCTGGTTGCCAAATGCCCAAATTTTGATCGTATGACCATGCAGATGCTGCAACAGTCATAAGTGCAAGGATCAGTTAGTTATAAGTCACGTTTTTCAGTGCCATTGTAACTTTGAATTGTCACTAAATGTAAGTCGAGGACTATTTGTAATGATGAAAAGAAAGAAATTCAGAAGGAAACTTTGGTAATTTCCAAGGTTGTAAAAAAGACAGCTAGTGATTTGTACTATCAGATTTACAAGATTAATATAGCCGTTAATGTAGCCTTTACAATACAGAAGGATTGCTCATCTGATCATGTTTCCTGTCTGATCTACCTGGGAAGGCTGACAATAGCAAGCGAAGACTCTAAACAGAATTTCTCTTCCAATGGAGAAACTATCTGTGTGGATACAATACTTACCTAGCTGGCATGCAACTGTTTACCCGATATCTATCGTATAGTTCTCTGCTTCAGTGCCAAGTCCAGATTAAAGTTAATGCATCTGCAAGTCTTGCCAAAGGAATCAAAAGGGTTATAAAATCATTTCCCTTAAAATAATCACGAATACATTTTCAAGCAACTTCCAACTTCTTAATACAATATAAAAAGGTTTTTTTTAAAAAGATAACCCATAGAGGGCAGAAGAGACCATAGAAAGCTTCCTACCCAGGCTAAAAAATCAGAGTGAGTTTGGCAGGTTAATTTAATCAGCTGCTGCAATTTCTTTGGGCTTCTGGAATTGGATATGGCCTTTGAGTCTAACCTCTTATTTAGTGCAGAAATCCAAATTAAAGTTGAATTTCAGAAGTTGTCTTCATCCTCAGCTTGATTGCATTCAGTGGATGAGAGCCTCCCCCCCACTCTTGTCTTACTATTAGGAGTTTTTTTCAGTCAAATCTTCTTTTCCATTACTAAAATCCATTATTTTGTGTCCTAATTCTGCAACAAGAACAAACAAGTATTGATCATCTACTACAAGACCAGTATTTGAAGGAAGCTATTCTGTACCACTTATTACATCAAAACAAAGCTTGTTCCATGTTTCTTAATGCAGTTTAGTTTCCTTCCCCTTTTACCTGTGGAGATTCCTCCGATACAAAGCAGAATATGAGTCTAAAGTCAAAATTCCATCTCTAATCCGGAAGAGGTTAAATGCAGATGGCACACCGAGCAGAAGAAGACCAATCTTATACAAGAGATTGGTTAATCTATTTATCATTCTCCAGTTGAATTCTATAATAGCCTAGGTTATTTACGTTATTTTGGCATCTCTGCCATCCTAATTTAGGCAGCCAAGTATAAAGTACCTCATTAACCAATGCCTAACAAAGAGAGTCAATTTGGCAGTGGTTAAGGCACCAACCCAGGAGATCCGTGTGTTTAGTCATGCCTTAGTCACAAAACAAACTGGTTGACCTTGGGCCATTTTCTCAGCCCTAGGAATGGCAATGGCAAACCACTTCTGAAAAAGTTGTCTAGAAAACTGCAGGGACTTGCAGGAGTCCAAGACTTTTGACAACAAAATCAGCAACAACAAAAACCAAAGATTGGATTTTTGCTACCATGTTTCCCCCAAAATAAGACCGGGTCTTATATTAATTTTTGCTCCAAAAAATGCATTAGGGCTTGTTTTCTGGTTAGGTCTTATTTTAGGGGGAAATACGGTACTAAATGCATCCATCTGGCTGACAATCTTAACTCGGGCTTATTTTGAGGGTAAGGACTTATATTACGAGCATCCTGAAAAATCATGCTAGGACTTATTTTTCGGTTAGGTCTTATTTTCGGGGAAACAGGCAAAAGTTAGGTTTGATGGCTTTTTAAAAGAAATCTGGGGGGGGGGGAATCCATGAGTTGATGAACCATGAGTTAGCATACCTTTAGTATACAAACAGTTAAAGTGTAATAGTATTCTCGTATCTCTGCTTGTGAGTTCCCACTGTTGGGGACAAAGAGAGGTGAATTAAACAAAATTGTCCTCAGAACTAGTAATGGAAGACCTGCCACCTTAATTTACTAAATGATCTTTCCCTTTCTCTTCTGTAGAATGATTCAGCATGAAACTTTTGACAATCCTTCTCTTAACACCTGCATCCACCGTTGCACTTATGGACGGAATCACTGGGTTGGAATGAACTGAAGGACATGGCTTCATTTCCTTAAAAAGGAACAAAACCATCATCAGTTTGCTGCCCACTAACACAGCCTCTTTCCTGGCATCTAAATCTTTTCTATGTATTGCTTCCGTTCTGTTTGTTTTCCTGATAGGGCAACCCACACTGGAAAATCCCCAATTATCTGAAAGCCGAGTTGAGCATATTCATGGCCTTCCAATAGTTGTCTCTCTTGCTTCCCTTTAATGCAATCCAGAATGGCAATTCCTCTGTGTGACTGCTTTCCTGTTTCATAACTTCACGTTGCTTATCCTTATTTCCCTTCTGGGCCCCAGTATGCTGATCTCTAGCCAACCTCTGCCCCCTGCCTCAATTACAGTACCTCCATCCCATACAATATTAAATAAAACTTCTGGGTTTTAAACATTTGGATCTCACACTTGAGTTTTCCATTGCAGTTTTAAAAGCTGTGTGCTGGCTCCTTGAGAGCCCAATTTCATCCAGAAAGTTGTGTAACCTCAATTGCCCAAAACCCAGCATAATTCATATTATAAATATGACACAGAATAGAAAATTGGGCTTGTGTACAGATAGTCCTTGATTTACGACCACAACTGAAGCCAACATTTCTGTTGCTAATTAAGACAGTTGTTAAGTGAATTTTGCCCCACCTTTCTTGCCACAGTTCTTAAATCAATACAGTTGTTAATTAGTAACAGGATTAGTAACATGATGAATCTGGATTCCCCATTGACTTTTGCTTGCAAAAGGTGATCGTATGACCTTGGACACTGCAACTGTCAAAATGCATCCCATTTCTAAACATCCAAATTTTGATCACCTGACCATGGGAATGTTGCAATGGTTGTAAGTTTGAAAAATGGTCATAATTCACTTTTTCAGTGCTGTTGTAACTTTGAACAGTCATTAAACAAATGTAAGTTGTGGACTGCCTCTAATCAGTTTATGACAACAGAATTATTTTGGATAAATACAGGATAGGTTTGTTTTTTTAGGTGGAAAGGATTAGATATTGTATGTCGGTGTGGAGTTCCTGTACTTATTATGAGATCACTGCTTCTGAACCCAATCCATTTCACATGAGCGAAAGTAAAGAAAATGTGCTACCGTGTTTCCCTGAAAATAAGACTCTGTCTTATATTTTTTTGAACCCTGAAATAAACGCTTGGACTAATTGCCATGTGCTCAAAAGCCCGATTGGACTTATTATCAGGGGATGTCTTACTTTGGGGGAAAACAGGGTGTTATTCCACAGTTGCTGGAATGAAACAGACAGCAGCAGCCAGAATCAGTTTTGCAAAATAATTCCACAGATTGAACAGGTCTAAAAATTTTGGCCTTTTTTAGGAGGGTTCATTCATTGGTCCAAGAGACCATTTTCAGTAAAAGAAACACTCCGTTATAATATTATTTAGCTTTTTTTGTCCCTCCTGATCATTTTTCCAACTGAAACAGATAGCCACAAAGGTTTTTTTTTTTTTTTAAAGAATCCAGCTGAATAAATAATAGGTGCATTCAATTTCTCTTCTCAATATGCTTGGGAAATATTATGTACTACCGGTTTGCCGAGCTACAATTAGTGCAAAATTAATTTGTCTTATGGGACAATTGATATATAGCATCTGGTGAATAATTTGCAGGAAAGCAAAGAGACCTTTGATATACTGTGCTGTGAAATCCGCATCAGAGACAAGAATGAAATATTCCCTTTTTCCAGGGCCGGAAAAGGGAATGATTGGAAATCTCAGCTGACACCAGACACAATGGCATTATGTATTATCCTGAAAGCTGACATGACCTGCAGCCTCCTGTCTGATTTCTAAGCAACACATTTCCCCACCTTCGTTGTCTGTTTTTTCTTGAGACATGAATGTCTCAAAGGTGCTTTTCCAAAAGGAAACTGGACTTTTTTGGGGGGAAACTTTTTTTTTAAGAAAAAAAACATTTCATTTCTCATCCAAATTCATGAGAAGCAAAACATTTTCAAGGAAAAAAACAAGAAAGGTCAGTTGCCTTCTGGAAAAGCACCTTTGGGAGAACCATAATCTGGATGATTGAGAATCTCCATAGATATTGAGATGTGAATGATGTTCAGCAAGGGCATTCAGAACAGATGATGGCTCAGCAAGGGGATCCAGAATGAAACATTGTCTAGAATGAAGTACCATCTAGAATAGAAGGTGGGCAACCTCAGATTCCAGGATCCAATGCAATTCTCTATTTGTGATTCTAAGAACCATCTCTGTCCATGACTGTTGAATATACAGTATTGTTCCAGCCAGGGAAATAGAGAAAAACTGCAGTGGAGGTTCTTGAATAAGGCATACATGTAAAAATGAGTTGAGATCTTGGTAACTACATTCATGCCTTTTCCTTGACAAGTTATGACTTTAGTGTTATGAAAGTGGTCTACTATTGCTCCTATTCTTCTTCATTTTCCAATAGGTCTGGAGATAAAGTGCTGATTCAAGTACTAACAAGGCTGATCCTTCTTAGAGTCCCAAGACAGTCAAAGTTGGTAAGGCACTGCCACCTGCTGAGGCATCAAACAATAACCATGAAAACACCTTCCATTTGCACTCTAGAACTGTGTATGTGTGATGAGATCCCATCTATATTATGGTCCTCTTTCCACCCAGAAAGTCAAACATGGCCCTTGTTCACTTTTAGTTGAGACAATCTGCTTTTTCTACAGTCTAGCAAGGGCCAGAGAAAGAATCATTGTTCAACTCCACATCTGGAAATAGAAATAGTATGTCAGGGCTGGGTAACCTTCCTTGGTCCAGATGTTGGACTTAATATTCTTCAGCATCAATAATTTCCAATTGTTATTGGTAATAGTAATTGTAATCTAGTTACAGCCTGAAGACCACAGGTTCCAGAGTTATCATACAGACCTCTACCATTTATAAATAGAGGGATACCTAGACCATGTAATGCAAGTGATCTAAAAGATAGAAAGGGGGGATCTAATAGGGCCCCTTAACCAATTTAGCAACAGTTGACCAACTGTGGCTACTTTTCACGTTGCCTGCCCCTTCTGTGTTGTCAGAATGAAATTTGTTAAGGCGTGGTTACAGCATAATTCTCTTTCTGACGTGCAAACAGTTGCTCAACACTTTTTCCAGGACCCAGCAGGAAAGGTGAAAATAGAACTACAATGACTCCCTAAAGAAAATTAGGAAAATCATTTGGTTGCTAGCATTTTTATAAATAATCACAATAGCATTTGAAGAATTCCCTAGAAAATTTAAAATGCTTAATAATATCAGTGAAAAGTAAAGAATTTTTAATGTTAGTAAGAGAACTGACTTCACATAACTTTACTCAATAAAGTAGGACTTATTTTTATGTTATGGATATAAAGTATGATATTTTACTAATAAAGAATTTTTATTACATTGGTAACATTGGCATAATGGTAACTATGTTCTTGCCTAGGGTAAACAAATTTTATATTTGTAAACATCCATGATAATGGTGCAAGATAGAAGGCTCTGTTAGAGTAGCCCCATAGGAAGACCTGAAGGGCCAACTTGTGGATAGATTATCATGGGGAAAATATGTTTAAGTGGTCACTGATTTAATGACACATAATTAATTAATCATGAAGGTGATTAAGTGCATTTAGTAAAATGTGCATTGCAGGACTGTTGCAGTTTTCTTTGGTAACAAAGTGATCTGAAATGTAGAAAAATATAGATGACCTCTCTTTCTGTTGTTAACACAAAGAGGAGCCTTCCATGGGCTCAAAGAAAATAGTTCTAAGAACTTTCTCAGTTCAAACACTTTTCACAAACATAATCCAGAAAAGACCCAAGTGAACTTCTCAGAATTATTAACGCTCCAACCTTGATCTCCCTGGCATAGATGGATGGATGGATGGATGGATGGATGGATGGATGGATGGAGAGAGGGAGGGAGGGAGGAAGGAAGGAAGGAAGGAAGGAAGGAAGGAAGGAAGGAAGGAAGGAAGGAAGGAAGGAAGGAAGGAAGGAAGGAAGGAAGGAATTTGAGGACCATTGGCAAGAAATGTTCTTGCTAGTAACAAAACTTTCAGGGACCCACTTTTGAAATCCCACTAACTTTGAATATATTGGAGAAATTTTTCATAGAGCTTAAATTTAACAATCATTAAACCAACAATCAACAGTTTAAAAAGCCTTACAAAGATTGGATAATATATGTATAAGCTGTTTGGAATAAGAAATGTGAACATCTTGTATGACAAAGGCAATGGCCTGGAGATTTAAGAAATGATAAATATGTTTCCTAGTTAATTCAACTGCAACAGCAAACAATTCTTTGTGTATATTGGACTTCCCAACAGATGTTTAAAAGACATTTGGAGATGTAATAAAATTAAATTAGCTTCTTGGGAGGAAGTTCAAGTTTAAAGATGTTAAGGCAGTGTTAAATTATATCCCCCAAATCCATCATTCATTTTCATATGAAGAGCTTTGGATGTATTGTTCTGGGGGCTGTAGCAAAATTGGTGATGATGAACAGTGATGATATATTTTTGGAAGGATGTCTGCATGACAGACTCTGAAGTTTGGCTTAATGAAATTTACCAGTTCCCAGTCTTTCAATTGGCTCTTGATCAATCAAAAGGAAAGTACAGAAAGTACACATCCATGTGCCTCAGTTTGTTGTTTAAAAACTGAAGTCTATGACTTTGATGAAGATGTCATTGTCTATCTATTTGATAATACAAAAATAAAGCTTTAGTGTTTTTTGTATTTTTTTTTATTTTTCATTCTATTTTCCCTAATAGTCTTAGTTTTCTAGACACATAGATAAAATCTGTCAGTCAGATCTGAACTGGTTGAATGGCATTTTATACATTTCACGTCTTCTTATTTGACGTTTGGAGAAAATGTATACAATTCGTTTTTAAAAAGAGCAAACTGCAGATCAGGATATGCAGATCAGCTGAGTTCAAGAGATTTTTTTTTTTAACCATTAGAAATAGTCACCTCTGTTTTTAATGGGCATCCTTGTTTATCTGTCTTTGACTCATGGAAAAATATACAGTATATTGTTTCTCTGTGCTGGCCAATCTGATGCTAATCAGTGTTAATTTTTAGCCTTAGTTTAAGGTGAAGAGTAAGCATAAAAGACTTAACTAAGTTGAGTTCTTGGCCAATGTGTACATGTTGTTTTCTTGGCCAGTTTGGAACTAGTTTCCTATTGTCTTTTAAGATTAAAAAAAGGGTAAAGGTTTCCTTTGTCCGGTCATGTCCAACTCTATGGGGCAGTGCTCATCTCTGTTTCTTAGTTGAGGGAGCTAGTGTTGTCTGAAGAGAGTGAGCCTTCTCTGTAGGCGCACCTACCCTCTGGAATCAGCTCCCCTTGGAGCTCCGGGTGGCCCCTGACCTTCGCTCTTTCCGCCGTGACCTTAAAACATGGTTGTTTCGCCAGGCTGGCCTGGACTGAATGGGGTTTTAATGGGAATTTTAGTTTCTTTTATTGTTTGAATTTTAATCTGGACTTGTTGCTGCTTATGTGAGCTGCCCTGAGTCCTTGTGGAGAAAGGGCAGCATATAAATCTGATAACTAACTAACTAACTAACTAACTAACTAACTAACTAACTAACTAACTAAATAAATAAATAAACAAACAAACAAACAAACAAACAAATAAATTTCCGTAAGTCATGTGGCCAGCATGACTAAATGCTGAGGTGCACAGAATGCTGTTAATTTCTTACTAAAGTGGTACCTATTTATCTACTCGTATTTGCATGTTTTCAAGCTGCTAGGTTTGCAGAAGCTGGGACAAGAATGGAAGCTCACTCCATCATGCAGTACTTAGGACTCGAACTGCCCACCTTTCAGTCGACAAGCCCAGCATCTTAACCACTAGGCACTTTTCCAATCTAGTTTACAGCCCTGGGGTTCCTTGTGGACCTCACCCAAGTAGTAATCAGACTTTGCCTGGTTTAACAGTTTCAGGTTTGGCCAAATTTAACTAAGTGTTGCCCTCTGCTGTCTTGATATTGAATTTTTTTTCAATGCAATGAGGTTATAAAGAGACAGCCTCTGAACATGTGGAAATTGCTGTTATTTTTCAATTAAAGAATTGAAGAACAGATAATTGCTTAGTCAACTTTCTACATAGTAATAACTGCCTCTTCTGATTTCTCCTCTCTGGCTTGGTTTTTGCATCATATTATGGATTATTTCAATGATGCTTTGTTGAATAAAACATGAACTATGCTTGATGTTACACTCATCATGGTCAGCAGAACTGCACTTTACTAAATTTATTCAGTTTATACTTTACTCAGGTCACACAGCACACTGAATGATAAACTGAACTGGTGAATCGTGTTTTAGCTTATCACACTATGTGAACTTCTCTCATCACAGTAAGTGGTGGTTCAGCTATGATATATGACTAAATCATTACTGGTTGGGCTTACATGGTACATTAAATGATATGCCATATTTTGCAAACCAACTTATCAAGCAAATCATATTACAGGTTAAGGCAGAAATTTAATAGTTCTTTCATGACTGCAAGAATTATTAAGCAAGGGAACAGCTTGCCTTCTGGAGCTGTGATGCTTCATAACTAGTGGTTGTCAAGAAAAGATTAGACAACCATTTATCTGATGCGGTATTAGCACTCTGCCTTGGGTAGGGAGTTGGGAGTAGAAAACCTCCAAGGTCCTTTTTGGCTCTAGGATACTAGGGTAGAATCTAGCCAGGGAAAGCTGGATATATGTTGGGAGGGGTCTTCCTGATTTGCAGGCTTTGCTGTTCATGAACCAAAAGTATCTCTCACTTTAATTGATTGAATGCCATTTCATATTAAGGATGGTTTTAAGGTTCTGTTGACAACAGGTTAGTCTTAAGGGATGCTAATCATCACTTGCCAGAGGTGAGTAATGCTGAACTTGATGCATTGCAGCTGTGTCAGTTCTCAGAGCTTATTCTATCATGTGAAACATGTAGGTGACCAGGCTGAGCCCAAGGGTGTGGTCCAATCATGATTTATCACTTATATCTTTTATGTACACTGAGAGCTTATGAACGGAAGACAAATTCCTTGTGTGTCCAATCACACTTGGCCAATAAGGAATTCTATTGTATTGTATTGTATTGTATTGTATTGTATTGTATTGTATTGTATTGTATTGTATTGTATTGTATTGTATTGTATTGTATTGTATTCCATTCCATTCCATTCCATTCCATTCCATTCCATTCCATTCCATTCCATTCTTAGTAGCTTGGAGTCACTATGCTCCATCCCCCTGTGAATTCCATTGACTCTTATCTAGCACCAATTTGCCTTGATCATTAGTAGATAAGATTCTTATGTATAGGTAGCATAAAATAAACTCATAGTACTTTTTATCTTTATTGTGGTTCCTGTTTTTTTGTGCTTGACACACATCGGTTTACAAAGGGAGTTTGTACAGCCAACCACCAGTCATCACATGCAGAAAACCTAAATTGGATGTGCCATAATTAAATGCCCACCACTCTTTTTATTGCCCCAAAGCAGTTGATGGATAAATCCAGTCTCCTTCCCTATATTGATTAATCTGGAGAGGATGTCTAGAGTAGCAAAATTCCATGTAACCATTAAAAGGCAGCTAAATGGCAGAAAATTCAATATCGCCCTGCTGCCATCTAGATCAGTATTTCTCACCCTTGGCAACTTTAAGACATGTGGACTTCAACGCCCAGAATTCCCCAGCCAGATGTGATAGCCCTCCTATATTAGTTTGCAACAAAAAGAACTCTGGAATTTTAAGGGTGAATATGTTTCCATAGGAAGAGATTTCTGAAATAGATTTTTTGGCCAATAGGATCAGTGGTGTGTTTCAAAATTTTTTACTACCGGTTCTGTGGGTGTGGCTTGGTGGGTGTGGCATGGCTTGGTGGGCGTGGCTTGGTTGGCGTGGCAGGGGAAGGATACTGTAAAATCTCCATTCCCATCCCACTCCAGGGGAAGGATACTGTAAAATCTCCATTCCCTCCCCAATCCAAGGGAAAGTTACTGCAAAATCCCCATTTCCTCCCGATCAGCTGAGACTTGGGAGGCAGAGAATAGATGGGGGCGGGGCCAGTCAGAATTTTTACTAGCGGTTCTCCGAACTACTCAAAATTTCCATTACCGGTTCTCCAGAACTGGTCAGTACCTGCTGAAACCCACCTCTGAATAGGATCTACATTTATCTATATATTACTCAAACTCTCACTGTCATTACCTTTAATGGTGTATCTTAGGGCAACAATTTTGAACCCAAGTATCCCAAATGAGCTAACTTACAGAACATGTCCAAAATTGCTGGCCCATTTGGGGAAGTTGTGGTTGCTTCAATGTTACTAGCTGCTGCTGTGGTCACAGGATGTTCATTTTCGATGTTCTGTGACTGTTTCCCAGACAGTCTTGAAATCCCTCCCTCCCTCCCTCTCCCACCCAGAGATAGCCACTGCCTGCTGGGGAAGAAGGAAGGGAGGGAGGGTTTTTATGCTCCCTGCCAGATATATTTCAGGAAATATCCCTGAAATGATGTCCCAATGGAACACAAATTGTCTAGTTTTAAATAGAGCAAAACTACAAAATAATTACATAGAGCATATTGTGGCCATCTGCTTATGCCCAGAAATTGGGGGGGGGGGAGGGCGGGTTGGAGGAGGTGTAAAACATCTACTACTTTTTCTTCAAGCCAGGCAATATCAGATCAAGACCCACCATCCTTCCTCAAAACACTGTCAGCTTTGGGGCAATATCACCAATATTTCAGCAGAGATTCTGCTAATCTCTTAGAATAGAATAGAATAGAATAGAATAGAATAGAATAGAATAGAATAGAATAGAATAGAATAGAATAGAATAGAATAGAATAGAATAGAATAGAATAGAATAGAATTCTTTATTGGCCAAGTGTGATTGGACATGTCAGGTTAAATGTCTAACTATCTCACACAACAACCCCACAGCCCAGCAAGAGTTAACAAATCACATATCCCATCATCCACATAACCACACCTTACCTCCTGACTCCTCCCCCTGGGTATAAAACCTTCCACCACGAGGTCATCCAGCAGTTCCAGATGTATACCTGCAAAGGAAAGAACAAAGGTCAGTTAGATTTAATTAAATAGGCCTAGGATCAATTCAGGCCTGTAATAAAAGGATTTAAGAAATACATATGCTTGTAATGTGAGTTATTGGGTTAGATCCATCTCTATAACAGGACACACAAGGAATTTGTCTTTCATCCATATGCTCTCAGTGTACATAAAAGAAAAGATACATTCATCAAGAATCATAAGGTACAACACTTAATGATAGTCATAGGGTACAAATAAGCAATCAAATAATATTAGGAAACAATCAATACAAATCTTAAGGATACCAGCAACAAGTTACAGTCATACAGTCATAAGTGGGAGGACAAGTTACTTCAGTTTCGTTTGAGTGTCTGTGCACCAGTTTGCAGGGAAATCAAATTGCTCTGGGCAAAGCATTCCCTGACGGCCATCAACTCTTGCAGAAGAGGAGGTTATCATCAATATTAAGTCCTGTGATTATTGTGAGTGCAGAATCCTTGAAATTGATTGAAAATCTTCCAGAGATCACTTGTTGCATCTTCACTTTTCTTCTGTTGTCTGCATTAAGGGAAGAGCATGGACTAGAGTCCATTCAATCAGACGCAGAAAATATTATCTTCAGCCAACAGAAGTAATTCTGTCTTGATAAAATTTGGAAGCTAAGATCTAAACCTCACTCAGCAGAATTAACCAGAGAGTTTTGGAGTATCCATTGAGCTCCAAAATAACACATCACTATTGAAACAGAACCTTGTGAGCCTCCTAAAATCCTGTAAGCCACCAAGTGTTGTTTTGATTACAGCAGGAAAGAAGTGTGATTAATAAATAAAATTTTGGGCGTAGCTCCAAAGAATTCCAGAAGTTGTTATTGAATTGTAATTTGGCATATGCAAGAAAGCAAAACATTACTAAAAAGTGGAGAGAAAAGTAAATTAATAATGTTTAATATTAATTGACTGGAAACAGAGATTTAATCAATCCAGATTGCATGTTTACCTTGGCTCCTCCCGTGGCATTGTTACATTAGCTAGGAGACTACAATGCTATTGAACAGTAGTAGTTTGGTTGCCTGTTTTCCAGCTCTGTTGGGTACATACTTGCACACTTTCCATGGTGGATCACAAGCTAGAAAGGAAAGATGAATGGTTCTTCCTGCAGCCTCATCCAAGGCCCCCTGCTCCCTGGAGCTGCCTTGGAAAAGAACATCGCCACCAGGAAGGTTCAGAGCTGGTAGGAATTTGACTGCCTGCACAGAGTACCAACTCATCTCCCCTCTGAAATGTTACCTATTTATCTACTTGCATAGAACATGCTTTCAAACTGTTAGGTGGGCAGAAGCTGAGGCAAATGATGGGAGCTCACCCTGCCACACAGTGCTAGGACTTGAACTGCTGGAACAGAGACCATCTCCAGTGTCATTATGCCATTGACTATTCAAAGGACAATTCAGCTAAATTGGCAGGAATATATTGTCAACCGAGAGGCAGGTCCAGAAATTAATCCCCTTTCTCTTTTCTGCAGAAATCTGACTTCGAGGTCCACATGTAGGGATAGACTGCTGAAAAGTGTTAAAAGGATGGAAAGATGAAGGACAAGGCCCAGATGTAAATTGGAGAAATGCTGAATGAGATGTACGTTTTTTTCCTGGCTATCAGGGCTTGCAGAAGTTAAATTACTACCGTAGTCAGAAAGAGGAAGATACAAGTAGTCCTCAACTTACAACCATTCATTTAGTGACTATTCAAAGTTACAACTGAGTAGAAAAAAAATTGTCCACAATCATGTGATCAAAATTCGAAGATTTGACAACAGGTATATATTTAGTTGCAGTGTCCCAGGGTCATCTGATCACCATTTGCAATCTTCCCATCTGGCTTCCAACAAGCAAGTTAATGGGGAAGCTGGATTAGTTTAACAATGATGTGATTCACTTAACAACAGTTAAGTGTTTGCTTAACAACCCTGGCAAAACAGGTCATAAAGTCAGGCATGACTCACTTGTCTTGCTTAGCAGTGGAAATTCTTACAACTACAGTTGTAAATCATGGTAGACGGTTACTAGCGAGGAAACAGTCTTCACTTATTCACATGATTTTGTACACCTTCATAAAAATGATCCATCCTTGGCTTGAAATGACACCTGTCTTCCAATAATGTCTGAGTGGGTCCCCACCCAAAGAACACTTTCATAAATGTTCACAAACACTTTCACAAATGTTGTCAAAATGATTTTAAAAAGTAAAGAAGATGCAAAACAGTACAACAGAAATTGCAGGCCGTTAAGCAAATCCCCATTTTTTTTTCATTTCACTTTGAAATACAACTTAAATGTTTACCTTATCTGAAGTTTAGGAGAAATATATCAGGTTCAATTTGTTAAGCAGGTATAACGAGGCCATGAAGCAGTTAAAAGATTTTGTAACAGTAATGTATTCTGCTTCCCACTGGTTGCATAATTAACTTACTCACCAAAGAGGAGAAGAGCTCACTTCTTACATTCTTTAAAATTAAGGATTTAATATTTAATAAAATATTAGGGGTTTGCTAGTGGACATGTTGTAACCATCCCAGCATCCTTTGGGAACCTCTTTCATGGTAACCTAATCATGATTCTTTGAAATCTAAGGTTAAGAGGTCTGGGTTGCAAATACAGACTTACAAACTTTAGTTTAGCTATTGTATTGTACAATAGCACTGAAAACTTATGCGCTTATGATTTTCTCAGTCTCACTACTGTCATGTGATCAAAATTCAGGCAATTGGCACCCGGCATATATTTCTGACAGTTATAGCAATAGCAATAGCACTTAGTTTTATTTACTGCTTCACAGCCCTCTCTAAGTGGTTTTACAGAGTCAGCCTATTACCCCCAACAATGTGGGTCCTCATTTTACCCACCTCGGAAGGATGGCAGGCCGAGTCAACCTTGAGCCTGGTGGGATTTGAACTGCCAAATTTCAGGCAGCTAGCAATCAGCAGAAGTAGCCTGCAGTACTGCACTCTAACCACTGCACCACCGAGCTTCCTATGATCTCCATTTGAGAATTACTGAGCTGGTTTCTGACAAGCAAAGGGGGGAGAATGGAGGAAAGCTGGATTTGCCTAATGGCCACCTGATTCATTTAACAACTGCAAGTGATTTGCTTAACAACTATGGCAAAAAAGGTCATAAAACCAGGCATAATTCACTTAACAACCATATTCTGGTCCCAGTTATGGTCATAAGTCCAGGACTACCTGCATCTGAAAAATTAATAGATGGCAGCAAAGAGGCACAGAAAACATGTTTGTTGCCATCTAATGTTGCTTGTTTTTTGCAATCCAGATCTGGCAGCCCTGCTGAAGACTATGAGATGTTAGGACATCTCATAACAGAAAAAAAAAACGTCATAAAAAACATCTAGAAAAAAAATTGATGAGCTCCACAAATGCCCTAAAAATGAGCCTGAGATGGCGTAACAAGTTTCTGGAATAATTAACAACAAATTTGATTTATAATATGACTAAAACTTAAATGGTGCAAATCACTAATTCACTTTTCAGATGCATTACCTTAATTGATCTTCTATGTAATTTGCAAGTAGCTATGTAATGAGAAAGTATTGACATCTTGACCAGACAGGGCATTTTTAAGCCTCTGAAAGATCTTTAAATATTGCTACTCCTTCCCCACTTTTTGTTCCTGGCATCCTACATCGATTGGAATATATTTCTAAATTGCTTTTTTATATTCAGCAGCTCAGCAACTGGTGGTATCTGGGGGAAGCTGAAATATCGGTTCATTTTACTCCCTGCAAGCAAAAAAGATTGGTCATTGGATCATTTAAAATACTAAATGATATTTTGGATTGGGGGGACTTCAGATATGAGACTTGAAGCAATTATCTTCGCTGCCTATACCAGTGATGACGAACTTATGGCACGCATGCCGGAAGTGGCATGCAGAGCCATCTCTCCGGGCACGTAAGCCATCGCCCATTGCTCTTCCAGGTTCCGGTGCGCCAGCCAGCTGGTCTTCACACGTGCGGGAGCTCCAGAAACCGGAAGAACAGCTGCCCAGTGGGCATGTGCGTGCCGGGAAGATGATCTTCCGGTTTCCGCCATGCGCATGAGCAGTGACCACCTGGTTTTTTAGTTTATGACATGCATGCACGCATGAAGACCAGCTGGCTGGTGTGCATGTGTGCACCGGAAACCCGAAGATCGTTTTCTCGGTGCGCGCATGCGTACCGGGCGGCTGCTCTTCTGGTTCCCGACATGTGCGCGCACACTCCCGTTTCGGCACTCAGTGTCTAAAAGGTTCGCCAACACCGGCCTATACTCTTTAAAAGCTCTGGGAAAAATAGAACAGTGCAAAGATCGTTAGGATTTGCCTACATGCACAGGTAATCATGTCAGGTAAATCGTGAACATCCATCACCAGACTCATCCCAAAAGTGCTTTTTCAAAAGGCAACTGGACTTTCTTTGTTTTTCCTTGAAGATGTTTCGCTTCTCATCCAAGAAACTTCTTCAGTTCTGACTCAGAACTGAAGAAGCTTCTTGGATGAGAAGCGAAACATCTTCAAGGAAAAACAAAGTCCAGTTGCCTTTTGAAAAAAGCACCTTTGGGACAGCCATGACCCGGATGACTGAGAATCTCCATAGACATGATCGGGCACGGCTGTGTTGATTTTTCCATGCAGTTCTCACACCACTGGGAGGGAAGGACACAATAGACACCATTGTTCAAAGTGACACAGGCACATAATCCAAAACCTTGACTCAGCAGGGTGAGATCACATGGCAGAGAAGGGGTCACCCACATGGAACGTATGACTCAGATGTGAGATTTATGTATACATTTATTGAAATTGCATATCCATCATCCTCAGCCCCCAGTTATCATCCCATGAATCTTTGAGGTTGCTTAGGTTGTAAATAAAATGACTAATATAATCATCTAGAGAGGATTTGAACTCTGGTTGCTTATTGTTCCGTATGACTGTCGCTGGGTGTTGTGTCTTGTGATTCTTGACAAGCGTATCTTGTCTTTTTATGTACACTGAGAGCATATGCACCAAAGACAAATTCCTTGTGTATCCAACCACACTTGGGCAAGAAAGAATTCTATTCTATTCTGTTATGGTCTGTTCTATTCTATTCTATTCTATTCTATTCTATTCTATTCTATTCTATTCTATTCTATTCTATTCTATTCTATTCTATTCTATTCTATTCTATTCCATTCCATTCCATTCCATTCCATTCTATTCTCTCTTGCCAGGGGTGTCCAATGTTGGCGACTTTAAGACTTGTGGACTTCAGCTCCCAGAATTCTCCAGCCAACCACCCCTATTCTGGAAGTTGAAATTCACAAGTCTTAAAGTTGCCAAGGTTGGACACCCTTGCTTAGGGCCCTGTGTTTTGAAAATATAAGACATGATATCTGAAAAACAAGACATCTGCGTCCAGCCCATAACCACATATCCCTAAAATGTTGGGTGGGTGTGAGAATGAAAGTAGATTATAACTCATTGACTTCACCAAAGGTCTATTTCACACAGCACTGTTTATCTAACTTTATTTTAGAAACACGATTTGCTTGAGTTAAAACAAAAGAAACCCAAAGCAGCTTATAGCAGCAGGTCTGTTTATATACATATACGCAATAAAATCAAATCCATAAATTACACTAATGGTTTGGGACTCCAACAAAAGCAATAATAACTTCGAAAGTCAACAAAAAAAGTAGTGACTCAGAAATTTTTAAGAGAACCAAAATAAGAGCCCGAGTAAAAACAAATAGAAAATATTTTCAAGTAAGGGCTTTTTTAGGTAGTCAGCCTGGCTTTGGCCAATATCTAAACCATAACATAGCTTTCAACATCCTGGTGTTTTCCCTGATACGTTTCTATAATTTATAGCCATTATCATCCTGTGTTTTTCTGATCTGGAAAGGGAGAGACTGGGGAAAGTAAATATTAAAAATATACTGTACTCAATAGGCTGGTTCACATGATAAGATCAATATAATATGACAATAAACAATAGTTAAAAGTTGCACTTCTTGCATTGAGCTGTGAGATATTTTAAAAATATTTTGTGAACTAAGTTGTAAGGCTTATATCAGAGGACTCATATGTTTTCCCTACAAGAAAAGACTAAAATATTTATAGCCGTATAGCCTGGAAAAAGGGTTTGGGGAGAAAGGGAACATGATCAAGAATTATGGCCTGAAGAAATGGACAGAAGAAAGTTTTTCTCTCTTTTTCAAAATTCGAGGACCATCTAATGAACCTGAAGTCAATTTAGAGAAAGCAAAAGAAAACACTTCTTCATAAAGCACATATTTATTCATTTAAACAATTTATAGAGCCACCCATCTCTAAAAAGTGGCTCTAGGCAGTGTATAAGGATTCAAAACATTGTTAACAAATTAAAAATGTAACTTCATCCCATTCATAAAGAACATCATTAACCAACATTAATTAGTAGAGGACACCTAACCATACTATCACCACCACAAAGGCCAGTGATGGCTATTAATTGAATGGTTTTTAAAGGGGATTGGATGAATTAACAGAGGTCAGCTCTATCAAGCAGTAGGTTTGGGGTGAAAACAATGTGCCTCCAAATACCACTTAGCAGGAAACAAGGTTGTCTGTCTTTTATCTGCGAGCAAATCAGATGCATCTGGTTGGCTATTGTGAAAAACAAATTCTGATCTAGGACAAGCCTTAACTTGATCTAGCAAGACTGTTCATGTGGTTAGATAATGATTAAGTCATAAATCATGTTTAGTAACTCCAGGGCTTGGGTTTACAGCATATTAAAGGCAGAGACATCACCTTGCCGACAAAGATCCATATAGTCAAAGGTGTAGTTTTTCCAGTAGTAATAAATAGCTATGAGAGTTGGACCATAAGGAAGGCTGAACGCCAAAGAAGTTGCTTTCAAACAATGGTGTTGAAGACCCTTGATACAGTGGTGAAATCCAAATTTTTTTACTACTGGTTCTGTGGGTGTGATGAGGTGGGCGTGGTGTGGCTTGGTGGGCATGGCAGGAGAAGGATACTGCAAAATCTCCATTCCCACCCCACTCCAGGGGATACTGCAAAATCCCCATTCCCTCCCCATTCCTGGGGGAAGGATATTGCAAAATCCTCATTCCCACCCCACTCTGGGGCCAGCCAGAGGTGGTATTTGCCGGTTCTCCTAACTACTCAAAATTTCCATTACTGGTTCTCCGAACTGCTCAAAATTTCTGTTACCGGTTCTACAGAACCTGTCAGAACCTGCTGAATTTCACCCCTGCCTTGATAGTTCCTTAGACTTCAAAGAGATCAAATCAGTCCATCTTAAATGAAGTCAACCCTGACTGTTCTTGGAAAGTCAGATATGAAGCTGAAGCTAAAATATTTTGGGCCACATAATGAGAAGAGAGGACTCACTGGAAAAGATCCTGATGCTGGGAAAGATTGAAAGCAAAAAGGAAAAGGGGACAGCTGTTCTGATCTAGGCTCCCTGAGAAAGCACATGCTTAGTCCCAAAAAACCCTCTTTTATTTAAACGGCTGTGAATTATGGTCATTCACAGCCCATAATAATTCACAAACATTCTGTGAAGATTCCGACAGATGTTTGCCAGTCTTTCAAGATAATGCTGATAAGCACCCACCTTTATCTCCCTTGAAACGCTGCCAGAGACCTAATTGCCAATTAGTTTTGCAAGACCAAATGGAGCACAGAGTCAAACGGAGCTTCTCAGAATTTGAACTGACCAGAATGAACAAATTGCTTCCTGCAAAGGCTCACCTCCGTTTGCTCCTCTCTTATGTCTTATGGGAGGGGCCAATCATCTCCAAGCCTTACTCCCAAGTCGCTCCTTTTGTCTTAACTGTTCTTGTGCGCACTGGGCACAGGCTTCCTCTATTCTGCCTTGCTGATGTCAGATTCCGGAGGCTCCGGAGGCAGCACATAACTACCAGGCCATGCCCCCCTCTCTGCCTCCGACGCAGAGCCCTTGTCCGAGTCTTCCCCAGACTCCAGGACTGGCCCATGTTCCTCCCCAACCTCCTCACTGTCCGAATCTGCTGTCAGCTCTGCTGGCTGCTGGCGGACCACAACAACAGCAGAGGTTGAGATGGTTAGATTGTGTCATCAACACAGTGAACATGATTTTGGCCAAACTCCAGAAGATGATAGAGGACAGAGGGGCTTGGCGTGCTATGGTCCTTGGGGTCATGAAGAGTTGGACACAACAACAATGAGCAACAAAGGAAGTCGGTCATTCCTAAGAGTAAGGATTTACAGTACATAGTATACTAGTAGAGATGATACCTACAGAAGTACATGGAAATGTTTAGAGTAGGGATGTCAAACTGGCAGCCCGCGGACTGAATGCGTCACATGCAAGCCACGCCCACGAAGGGGAAAAAACGTTACGAAACATCATGTGACAGCAACATGATGTGGTGAGTTGGACACTCGTGATTTAGAGGAAAGAATGTGGGCAAAATTCTAGCTGACTTTTATATGACTAAGAATGAAAAACTGGACTGCTAATAGAATGGAGCATCCTAAAAGCCCGAATAGAAGCCCTTAATTGCAGTGTTTTGTTTTAAAATGTGATGTTTCTTTACATTTCCAAGAAAGATTTGAATTATGCATAATCCATCCTGGAATGGTCTCATGACCTAAGAGTAAAAGAAATGAATTGTTCTCCAAAAGGGTTAGTCAGTTCAGCTGACGCAGGACTTCAGCAGGTTCCGCTCCAAGTGTAAGAGAGATACCATAGCAGTGAGTCACGTTCTCTTAAACACACAGCTCTGCCCACCACATGAATGGCCTCCCCAACTGCTTTGTTTCATAAGAGTTTAGACCAGCCCAGTGACTACTAAATAGTAATATGTGCACAGTTCACCTACATACGTGTGTTTACTTGTATGTGCCCCAAGGTCAAGTTGGAAAGATAACACTTGCATTCATTGACTTGGATATGCCCATGATTATGGGGAAAAAATGGATGAGTCACAGTGAATAGGTTTCAGTTCTGCATTTAGAGGACACTTTATATCGCTCAATTGCATGCACCACTCACCTCTCTCTCACCAATTACAACTCAGCTCTTTAATGTAAGATTCTCTCTCTCACCAATTGCAACTCAGCTCTTTAATGTAAGATTCTCTCTCTCACCAATTGCAACTCAGCTCTTTAATGTAAGACCCACTCTCTCACCATATCCTGATGCCAAAATCCAGATTTTTGCTAATTTTTTTTTTTTTTAAGCGGTAAAATAAGTATGTTAAGTCTCTGGCCCATTTAATGCACTAATCTTTTTAAAAAAAGATTTCAAACAAGAGGCTGTGATTCCATACTCTCTGATGATATCACTAGGCCTTTGCTCCACCCTTACATTTTGAAGATTGGGGTAGGTGGGCAGGGGAAAGCTTTAGGGAAAAACGGAGCCATTTTCCAGATTGAAAAACGTTGTCTACTCCTGGTATGCAATATGAACAAATACTAAGCACGGGGAAAAAATAGGATTGTAGGAGTGTAATGCTAAGTGCTACTACCCACGGTGAAAACGTTAAAAAGTCTAATTGCTCAGGCTCTCACAGAGAGACATCAAGCAATATAAAGCACTGAGTTTCATCAGAAATGGCTTCTCCAAAGAATTCTGTTTCTTTTAAGTACTTCCATCCCACTACTAAAACCTGCACATTGCTCTAAACCAGTGTTTTTCAACCTTGACAATTTTAAGCTGTCTGGACTTCAACTCCCAGAATTCCTGAGTCAGCGTCGTGGGGATCTATGGCCCTTTTATGACTTGTGGACTTTAATTCCCAGAATTCTGGGACTTGAAGTCCACAAGTCATAAAGGGGCCATAGTTCCCCACCCCTGCTCTAGATCAGGGGTTTCCAACCTTGGCAACTTTAAGACTTGTGGACTTCGACTCCCAGAATTCCTCATCCAGCGAAGGAATTCTGGGAGTTGAAGTCCACAAGTCTTAAAGTTGCCAAGGTTGGAGACCCCTGCTCTAGATCTTTATCAGCCATTGGGATGGATTTCTATGAATTTTAGAAATTAATTCTTAAAATTGCTCTGGTTGTATTCCTGTGCTAAATTGAAAGTTGGACTTGACAGCTCTTTCCACATCTGTATGGGTAGTCCTCCACTTAAAACCAATCATTTAGTGACCATTTGAAGTTATGACAGTGCTGAAAATATGACCTACGACCAGTCCTTGCACTCATGTCCGTCACCTATCCCCATGATCACTTGATTGCAATTTGGGCGCTTACCACCAGCATGGATTTATGATGGTTACAACATTCCAGGGTCATGTGATTAACATTGTGACCAACTTCCAACAAGCAAAGTCAATGGGGGAAGCTGTATTCATTTAACAACCCCATGACTTACTTAAGAACCATGGCAAAAAAAGATCATAAAATCAAGGATTGTCACATAAGAACCCACTCAACAACTGCATCGCTTAGTATTGAAATACTGGTCCCAATTGTGGTTTAGGTCAATGGCTATCTGTAATTCCATGTTTTCAGAAACAAGGGTTTCCCAAGCTTTGAAGAGCAGAGTTAGCATTCTTCTCATCAATATCTTTCTTTCAGCCTATTTTTGTTACTTTATGTCTGTGCAAAATGGTGGGTTGGCTTCTACAGTTAAATAAAGTAAACAGTTAAGGCTAGGCCTTCTTATGCCTAGGTCACACGGGAAAGAGAGCAATTATTTGTATATTTTATAAAGACTATGTATTTACAACTACTATTAGTAGGCCATTGACCATACATTGGGAAACATTGCTATAAACAGTTGTCAGTTTGAGAGCCTTCTTTTTCTCTTTGGTGCATGTTCTAGCTTGACTTTTGCTGTCGTCTATTGTTGTTATAACGTATTTAAGCTCCCCAGATAGTTGGATTATAACTCCCATTATATCATACATGGAGATTTTGCAGGCTATGACCTATGAAGCTGTTTCTTGTCCAATAATGTTGGCTATTTAGACATCCCCACAGCCTTTGAAAATCATCCACATCTTTACAGTTGTATCTCCAGATCAGTAGTGGGTTTCAATTTCAGTCGCTACTGGTCCGCATGTGGGCATGAGGCGTGAGGCACTTCTGCGCAGAAGCGTCTGGGCGGGTGGGCGGAGCCTCCCGCCACCACCATTACCGGTTCGCCTGATCCAGGTCGAACCTGTAGCAACCCATCGCTGCTCCAGATGAATCTTTTGACTTTGGCCTATCTCAGTTTCCTAGGTGGAAATTATCATAATATAGTATTTAATGTTTGTTCTGAGTACCATGGCCTTTTTAATTTCTCCTTTATGAATTAAAGTTCCCAACAAGTTCCACTGTTAGCCCCTCCAGATTCCTCAGAAATATTTGCTTTTCATTTCAGACACTTTTTTCATACTTTCATGAAGAACGTGTTGAAAGGCTGATAATGTGCCTTTTAGAGAAATCCTTTAGAAAAGCCAAGTCTATTAAAATGGAAGGTTTTTCACCACAATTTGAAATGATACGCCTAATGTGAAATAATGACATTTGTAATTTCCATCTTAAAATGAGCTACAGTATCCTCTTCAATAAAACCTATGCTTTTTAAACAAAAGTATTTCTCTCCTGAAAGGCTCTTTCCAAAAGTGTCAATTTGGAGGAGTTTCTGGTTTGTTTGTTTTTTTTTATAAAACTGAAGTAAAAAGAGAGAGAGAGAGGAATGTAGCTTGATCTCAATTCATCAGGAATATGATTATTTGTGGAGTTCTGTAGACCTGTTACACCTCTTGCACCATTGCAGCTCTATGATTAAGTCTAACTTCCTAACTGTCAGAGCAAATCGATGATGGTGGAACCAATTATCAAGGAAGGTAATGATTCTCTTTATTGAATGTGCTTTAATAGAGGTTGGACAACCATTCATCCAGAAAACTTTAATTTGGATTCCTACTCTGAGCTAAAGAGCCTAAAACAGGGGTCTGCAGCTTTAAGCACTCGAAGAGCCATTTGGACCCTTTTCCCAAAGAAAACAAAACACCGGGAGCCACAAAACCTGGGTGGGCGTGGCCAACTCGCTGTCACTCACTTCCATCAGTCACATGACCCCCCCCCTTAGCCACGCCTACACAGCCGGTCATTAGGGCAGAGAACCAGTTGTTAAAAAACACTGGGAACCACAAAACCCTTTTGACAGATCTCTCTCTCCCCTCCCTCCCTCCCTTCCTCCCACCTCTCTCTTCCCCTCTCACTGTATCTCTCTGTCTCTGTCCTAGCTGCTTCTCCATTCCCTGCTGTCACCCTTACCTTCTCAGGCCAGGTGAGGAGTGACTGGGAGGGGAGGGCGAGGGGTGGGGCCAGCCAGTCGTGGGATCACCCGACAGGGAGCTACAGCAGAGGGCCCAAAGAGCCGCATGTGGCTCCGGAGCCGCAGGTTGCTGACCCATGGCCTAAAAGGTTCTCTCCAGTTCTGTGTGCCTATACACTAAATTAGGTGCCTGCTCATTTCTGTGGGCAGTTCTGATTTTATGTGAGAAATCCAAAATAACTTGGATAAATGAAGAGCCACCTTCTTCTGCATAGTCCTGCCCATGTACTTAGTTCCTTCAAAGAGGCCCTTCTTGGTATCTCCACATATTTGTAAAATACCAATATAGCTTTTTCTTTCCTCCCAAGAGATTTTTATTTTCTGTTTTTGAGCTTACACATATATTTTGGAGTTTATAAATTAGTCACACATAATTTGCACCCTGTTCAGTCAGAAGGTTGAATACAACAGTAACTTCTTGACCCATTCCAGCTCGGCATGGGACAACTCACCACAGCCAACCTGCTGCAGCCAACTAGCTACGGGACAAGTTAACAACTCATTTTAATTACAGGTAGTTCTTGAGGTACAACCACAATGGGACCCATAATTTATGTTGCTAAGTGAGAAATTTGTTAAGTGAGTTTTACCCCATTTGATGACTTTTCTTGCCACATTTGTTAAGTGAAGCACTGCAGTTGTTAAATTAGTAACACGGTTGTTAAGCGAATCAGGCTTCCCCATTGACTTTGCTTGCAAAATATGATCACCTGACCCCAGAACACTGCAATCGTCATAAATATGAACCAGTTGTCCTATTTAAAGGAACCCTTAAGAGCTGGCTCTATCTCCAGACTTCTGTATGGTGATCTGATTTTTAAATGATGGTGGTTTTAACTTTGTTTATTCAACTTTGTTTATTTTTGAATGGATTTATGGGCTTTTTTATTTGTAAACTATTAAAAGTCACTTAGATCCTAAAATGGGTGGCATATTAATTTGATAACTGAATAATAGACTTGAAATGATTTCTGAATTTTATCATATTTTATTGATGCATTTTGTAAGCTGCCCAGAATTGTAAGGGATTGGGGCAACCTATGGACTTTGTAATGAATACATAAATAAATAAATATTTGCACATTCTTCCCAATGTGGTATCAACCAGAGTTGTCTAGGTTATACAGGAACTCCCAAAATTCAATGGGTATGGCTATGGAGTTGTGGTTTTAATGCGTCTGGTGGACACCTGATTGAGCAAGACTAGACTTGGGAATCCTTTCTCATAGCAAACTTGCTGGTAACGCATTGTCGCACCAATTTTGATTTACAATTGGGGTGTCAACTTGCGACGCATTCCTGATCTGCTCTTGAGTTGCCATAGGCAGGGGGATGGGAAAACCGAGCCTCGCAGCTGCTTTGAGGAACTTGCATTTCAGTCAAAGCACATTCCAGTGGCAACGTCAAGGTCATCTCCAGGGGGACCCACATTGGCTGGACGGAGTGACTTCTACAACCTGCGAAATTGCTACGTTTGGGAATGTGACTGATGACACACCTTGGGGGGGAAGGGGAAACAGGGTCAGAGCCAAGGTGCGAATTAAGGGAGGTCAGAGTTGGCTTCACTTGGTTCGTGGTGACATGAAGCGCCTAATAAATAACTGGATTTTTTTTGAAGCTTGGCTTGAGGCTCATTATTTAATTAGGGCATCGGTCGGAACCCTGACAGCGGGCGGGATGGATCAGAGTCTTTCCCCCCTCTTTTTCTAAGGTATTATTGCAAATCCTGTTAGGGCTCCTTCTCACTTGTGCTTCTGTGAGCTGTCGTTCCTTTATTATTATTAGCTCACACTTAAAATGTCAGCAAACTCTTTTATTTGAACAACTATTCTCATACATGGCAGTATCCGCGAGATGATTCATCACCCACTCCTGAATTCACAAATATTTTTATACCATGGCTTGGGCTAGAAATCCTTATAGAAAGCAAGTTATTTTGATACATTTTTAAAATATAAACAGACAGAGTTTGACAGTCATAAACGTCTTATGATTCTTATGATTCAGTGGCCATTGGAGGGGGTACTCCTGATTTTTCTGCCTCTAATCTGATGTCAATTTTCACCTCCACCCACACTGCAGTTTCCCTCCCCTACTTACAGTCACTCACTGCAGTCTTTTTTCCTTTTTCTGTGCCTTCATTCACTCAGTCAGTATATTATTTGGACTTGCAACAAAACATTCAGACCTCCAGCCAATTTATGTCTTCCAAAGGAATACATGCCATGTATGTTTTCCTCCTTTCCATCTTTATTCTTTTCACCCCAGTGGGATGTTGGAAGTAAATAAATAGAGCCTCAGCACCCTGCCTGACATTCTGTCCATCATCACAAATAGTCTCAGAGCACTGAATATAATGTGGTATTGGGGAAAGAAGCCTGGGAAAGAAAGATTGAATTGGAAAATGAGCCAGGTCAAATTAAGGATCGCGGTATTTGGAGATAGTATCCCCATTCATTCAACACTAGGAAATGCAGTTGGGTAGTGAATTGGAATGTTGGTGGTGCCTCCATTCTAAACCTCAAGTAGTAAACAATAGCCCAATCAGACAAACAATCCAACAGTAAACAGGGAATCACCAAGACCCCTCCCATCAATACTGACAGGCGAGCCACTTGTATATAAATAGGGAGCAAATCCCACTCTTTTCTATCATTGATGATATTACCTAGTTGGGTAATAAAACATCTGCAAGAAAACAACCAAGCTCAGAGGGCACCCCACGATCCACAGTTCATTGTAAGCCGCCCTGAGTCTACGGAGAAGGGCGGCATATAAATTGGACTAATAAATAAATAAATAAATAAACCCGGGCTACAAATATTCTTTTCTATTAAGCCTCTTCCCTCTTAGTCAGCAACTATGAAAAATTGGGGAAAACTTCAGAAACCATGCTTAAGAGAGCCACATGTGCCCATCATGCATATCAAGTCTTTAGAGGGTCTTTATGTTGCTTTTCCCAGGGGTGATAGAGGTGGGTTTTTGTTTTTTGTTTTTTGTCCTTCTGGAAAACCTGGAGTTCTTCCAAGCCTGAAGAATGCATCTTCTTATACATGGATGGTGCCATTTTGGCTATGAAATCATTGGCATTCCAAGAACGACTGAACTATTAGTGCAGGGTAGATGGGTCGCACTGTTTAGGTCAGGTCTATTTACAGCTTTGGTTCTTTCCTCATTCTCTTCAAAGGCTTTTCTTTCTTGATGTTTATTCAGTCAAAGGACACTTGCTCGGAGAAACGTTTCCATTCTCCAGGCTATTTTGCTATGTTATTTATGTCCCACATGGATATTTGTGCATCTATCCTGCTAAGCATAAGAAGATGTTAAAAGAATTCCTATACAATTCATCAAAGAATCAGTAACACTAGTAAAGGCCATCAGAGGGATAGATTGATGAAATAGTCGTGCAGAGTTATGATGCTAATCCTGCCCCTTTCTTGATGTGATGCATTGTTGAACTTGTGACCTAGGGTCTCATGATACTTTTCCCCCCAGAATGATGAAACCAGAGAGATCCTAATGATAAAAACTACAGCTTTCCAAACATGTCTCAACCAGTGGTGGGTTCCTCCCGGTTTGGCCCGGTTCTCCTGAGCCGGTAGCGGTGACGATATGATGTCACCGAACCAGTTCTGCCCCCCGCCCACCCACGTTATTCTTACCTTTTATTTGGCCCCACCCCCAATCTATTGCTGCCTCCTGAGTCCCAGCTGATGGCTAGAGGGAAAAAAAACTGTTTAAACTCTTGCCGCGGGGCTTCAAAGGGCTGCCCTACAGCTGATCAGTGTTAAAAGAAAACAAATGAGTAGACCAGTGCCTGCAAAAATACATGGGTAGTTCAGTGCCTGCAAAAAAATAAATGGGTAGATCGGTACAGCTCTGCAAGCAGTTAAAAGCCTTAGTAGAGATAGACCAGTACCTCTGCTAAATCCTAAATAATTGTCACATGACCATCAAGCCATGCCCACAAAATAAGCCACACCCACAGAACCGGTAGTAAAAAAAATTAGAACCCACCCCTGGTCTCAACCCTTGAAATATTAAAATGCAGAAAATATTTCTTCTACTTTCCCATACAGTCAGCTTCACGTAACCCACTCACCTATTCTCTTCACCCAAATCAAGTTCTAGGGTGATAAGCTAGCTAACTAACTAACTAGATCTCAACTTTCAATGTTATGTTTTCTGACCAGAATCTCTAGGCCAGAGTTTCCCAACCTTGGCAATTTCCAATTATATGGACTCCAGTTCCCAGAATTCCACAGCCAGCATAGCCATTGCTGAGAATTCTGGGGGTTGGAGCAGGGGTGAAATCCAGCAGATTCTGACAGGTTCTGGAGAATCAGTAGTGGAAATTTTGAGTAGTTCGGAGAACCAGCAAATACCACCCCTGGCTGGCCCCAGAGTGGGGTGGGAATGAAGATTTTGCAATATCCTTCCCCCAGGAGTAGGGAGGGAATGGGGATTTTGCAGTATCCTTCCCTGCCACACCCACCAAGCCACACCACGCCTACCAAGCCACACCCACAGATCCGGTAATAAAAAAAAATTGAATTCTACCACTGGGTTGAAATTACTCACCTTCAATTTGTCAAGGTTGGAACACAGTGATCTAGGCTGAATCCTAGATTATGAACAAGCCTCATCCCACACTTGAAGGACCAAAAAAGAGTTTTCTCCAGTGCCTCGAGGAGCTAACTGGCAGAATCAGAAAAGGCTTCTGTGCATGTGCAGAACATAGCCAGAGGCCTCTCCTATTGTTAGACCTGTCAGAAAAAGTCTTAGAAGGATTTGTTGTCTTGCAAAACCAGTTAGAAAGGGGTGCTTTGTGTGAATTTTCATCAAACGAAAAGGTCCTTTTTGAAGCTTCGCAGAAACCTACAGAGCAACAGAATTGCTGAATCTGTCAACGTCAATTTTTGTAATTTTTGCAGTCTGTCAATTTTTCCCATTTTTACAATCTGCCCGTTTGGGTTTCTTTTCATATTATTATTATTATTATTATTATTATTATTATTATTATTATTATTATTATTATTATTATTATTATTATTATTTCTCACTTGTCAATTTGAGTTTTCTTCTCAAATTCTTTTTTTTCCCTTCCATTTTTGTAGTTAAAAGGCAGGCGTGTACAACATTTGTATTTTTATGCCTGCTTTTTCAAAAACATAAACACTTGCTGGATTAACCCAATGGCCATGTTTTTAGAATAAATTTTTCCCTAATAAACGTTTCTGTGCATTGTTTTCATGAAGGTACAGATTTTAGTGCAGCGTTTACATTTTTAAATGTAATATGACTTTTTTTTAAAAAAAAAATGGAGAACCATAATGTAAAATAGAGTTTGTGAATCGGTTTGCAATTTAGCAATACCAAAACATGATCTCTCCCCCCGACCCACCCCGGCCAGTAATTGACAGTTAATTTCATTTCAGTTATTTCTGTTGACACCAATTAAACTTTCTATAATTGCACATAATATAGTCAATTTATGTGATATGGCATTCATCCTATTGTTGTCCATCTCTTTCTTGTTATTTCAAAGCTCTCTGCTTCTTTCTTGCCTCTTTCTACAAAGCTGCGAAGGGCAATTATATTGAGAAGCATAGATTCTGCAGAGGGCCTTTGAAAATTGCTTCTCCTGGATGCAAATTGCCTCTTCAGATCTCATCTGCAATCATTAAAGGGACATTAACGTTCTTTTATCACGGGCTAGATGGTTCATTTACAGGCTGATTGAACACGTCAGACTCATAAACAGCGTACACCATCATCTCCGGGCAGTGAACAATTCAACGGTTGTATACTGCCCACAGTCACTTTGCGTGAGATGGCGGCCATATGAAATAGTTAATTAAATAAATAAATCGCCTCTTTGCCTTTAGCTATTTGCGTCTCAAAGAATGTACAGGTTTAGGACCAAATGTTCCATTCTGTGTGATTCAACTTCCTTTTTTACGTTGAGTCCTCTAGAGAATGCCAGGAAATGCTTGTTTAAGATGCTGTTGCTTACAGATAAAGAGAAGCCTAAACAGAGAAAAGGATGAAGCCTTCCTTTTTAAAATTTATTTGTGAAGCTCTCATACAGTCTGTGTCTTTCAGAGAGCTCCAGACAGCTTCAACCCAGATTTAGAGGGGTCCATAAATTATATTCCAAGAAGAATGGGAGCTCATTTGATTTTGGCTTAGTTGGTTTGGAAAATCCAGCCATGGTCATTTTTTAAGCCTATTTTTTTACTTACAGATGGTAAAAATCAATGGTAGCAGTGGTGGGTTGCTACTGGTTTGCTCCGGATCGGGCGAAGTGGTGGAGGTGGTGGCAGGAGGCTCTGCCCACCTGCCCAGACGCTTCTGCGCAGAAACGCCGCACGCCCACGAGCAAACCGGTAGTGACAGGATTTGAAACCCACTACTGAATGGTAGCATATTCAAACTAAGTTTAAATAGAAAATGTTACGGTGTGATATGACCAACTTGTCTCAAAGTAAATCTCCCAAAAACTGTTCTGGTCATTTTGTATTTCTCATTGATTGGTTCTGGATATAGTCTTCACTTCACAAGTGACAATAGTCAAGTACATTTGTTTCTATTCTCAGCAAAGACCCATGAGGCACAGCACAGGTTTACTGGCACAAAAACGAAGAGGACAATACTAAACAGAAGGCAGCATCTCTTAGGGCTATCGTATATGAGCTGAAAACTAGGTGCCTTTGAGTTACTGATACACTCCTGGAAACAGTCTGGTCTAATCTATGCAGCTTTCTTGGCAAGATTTCAGAAGTGCCTCTTTCTAGGGATAAGAGAGAGTTGCTGATCCAAACCCAGCTGGTTTCATGCCTAAAGCAGGACTAGAGCTCACGGTCTCCCAGCTTCTAATCCAGTGCGTTAACCACTACAACAGGTTGCATGGATCACCAGGAGATGGTAATGAATTGTGTTTTCTCTATTTGTTTTCTGCCATTGGATGGTGATCTGTATTTTGCAGCTTATATATGAGAGGCTTAATTCCTACTAAGCCTATGAAATAAGTACTGTGTTTCCCGAAAATAAGCCCTATCCCGAAAATAAGCCCTAGCTTGATTTTTATATGTGTGCCTAATATAAACCCTACCCCAAAAATGAGCCTTAGTTAAGACTCTGCCCACTCTGTCCCACCGTCTGCTTGTACAAGGTGAGGTGCATGCATAAAAATCAAGCTGGGGGGAGGGGTGGAGCTGCTCACACGCTCGACACCCACTTACCTTACAACCACCACCGCCATGCCTCCCACACCCTGACACCTGTCGCACCGTGGCCTGACTTCTTTTGAGGCTGCTTCCGGCCTCTCACAGTCAGATGTCATGTGACACATTGCGCCGCTGCTGCCGCTCGTGGCAGGAGTCCGCATGGTTGTCGTGCTGATGCCACTGCAATGGTGCAATGTGCTAAGTAGCCTCCTGCTGCGAGCGGTGGCATTGGTATGACATGACATGCGTCATGAAGCAACATAAATTTTGGGCTCAATTGTTGTAAATTGAGGACTATCTGAATTAGGAGTAATCTAGGGGTAAGTTTGCCATTGACATCTTCTGGGACATTAGGAGGAGTTATCAATTAAACTTAAAAATCTGGGATTCCCTGGAAATTTTACACTCTGCTTGACTTTTGCAGATCAGACAAGACAACCTGGCATTCCTCCTTGATTATAAATGCCCAATGTAAATTCAGATTTGAGACAATAACTAGAAATTATTGTATTGTAAAATATTTTGACAAACCTTGTGTCTATTTATTTATCCATTTATCCATTCATTCATCATCCATCTCCAGAATTTGTTCACGATAGAACTGCAATCTTTATTTTTTTTTCTGTAAATCTCTTTGCATATACAGTCTAGTGGATATTAATCTTTATGTCAAAGTACTGGTAAAATAAATAACATGGAGATTTGATCATTTCGGCAACCATCCCCGTTAAATACTCAGATATAATCTAAAAATTTGTATTGTTATTAGGTCAGAAGGAAATGGTTGGTCATTTTATCCTATCATTATTTATCTAAATATAGTTCAGAAAGGGAAACTATACCTCAGAGAACTTCCTGGTTTATCCGACAGTCCACTTTGTTAGTCAATTTTCCATCAATTCAAAGTTCCATGTTCTTTGTATCCATTGCTCTATCAGGATCTCTCAATCTGTTTACAGTGTACGGCTTCTTCAAGATAAATCGCCATTAGAAGAAGATGGGTAGATTATGGATCAAATCAGAATGGTGATCATTAAAAGCCCACAGCAGCCTTAATGCAGGAGTCGCAGGGATATTTGTATTAAGACTTCTACTGACGTCCTTTTAAGGTTTTGTACTCAAAGAATTGAATAACAGAAACTTTCTAGAGCCAGTCGAAAGACAGAGACTAAGATTCGCTTCTGGTGAATAGCTATGCGCTACAAGGTGGGTGGATTTTCTTAAGAGCAATTGTGTGCCCTGAAATAACAGAGAAGAAGGAAAAAAGTGGCATAAGAACAATTAACAATCAGCAGGGGACAATTTTGGAGAAAGCCATTCAGGCTGTCAACTCCAACTTCTGCTTGTTGTAGGAATACCGTTTAAAGCAGGGATGTCGAATTCAATTTCATTGAGGGCCACATTGTGGTTGACCTCGGGGGGCTGAGCGGGCATGGACAGCTTGACGCCATTCCCCAAACTGCTGGCATGTTTCCTCTTCTCATTGGATAGACCAAGCCAAAGCCATGCTTAGCTGATCTTTCCTCTTCGCATTGGGTAGACAGGGCCAAAGCCACACTGACCTGATATTTCCTCTTTGCACTGGGTAGACTGGGCCGAAGCCATGCTGGCCTGAGCTTTCCTCTTTGCACCTGGTAGACAGGGCCAAGCTTCACTGGCCCGATCTTTCCTCTTTGCATTGGGTAGACCAGGACGGCTCCGCGGGCCAGATCCGACCACATTGCAGGCTGGATCCAGCCTGCCAGCCTTGAATTTGACACCCCTGGTTTAAAGAATCTACAAGGTTTCCTAGGCTTTCTTTGTCCATATTTATTTATTTATTTATTTATTTATTTATTTTATTGGTTCGATTTATATGCCGCCCTTCTCCGGAGACTCAGGGCGGCTTACAATGCGTTAAGCAACAGCCTTCATACTTTTGTATATACCTGCTTAGTAGGGCTTGCGGGGCCCCCCTAAGCGGTGTTCTTTTTTATACAAAGTCAGCTTATTGCCCCCACAATCCGGGTCCTCATTTTACCTACCTCGAAAGGATGGAAGGCTGAGTCAACCTTGAGCCTGGTGAGATTTGAACTTGCAGTAATTGCAGGCAGCTGGTGCTAGTTAATAGCACTTTAGTCTGCTGTGCCGCCAAGGCCAGCCAAGGGTGGCCCATCTCTTTCTTCAGTGTAAAATCCCACTGTTGAACTGCTCCTCCTTTTAGGATTTTATTCCCCTGACATCCAACTATTTTCCTACAATCTAGTATTCCATGCAGAAAACTCTAGGAAGAAGAACAAAAGGTACAGGTAAGTCCCTGACTTACGACCACAATTGGGATACCATTGCTAAGCAAGGCAGTTGTTAAATGAGTTGCACCAAACTTTAGCACCTTTTGCCAGGTTGTAAAGCGGGTCGCTGCTGTGGTTAAGTGAATCGTGCAATCATTAAGCGAATCCAGCTTCCCGCATTGATTTCGCTTGTCTTAAGTCAGTTTGCAGATGAAATTACATGACTCCGAAATCCTGCAATTGTCGTAAATACATTGGTGGTTGCCAAGTGCCCAAATTTTGATCAAATGACCACACTGCGGCAGTTGTAAATGTGAGGACTGGTTGTAAGTCACTTTTTCCAGCGCCTCAAATAGTCACTAAATTAATGTTGTAAGTTGAGGACTGCCTGTAATCTCCACCTTGTGTATGACACTCTTTCAGGTATTCCACTTGAAGAATAGACTTTAGACTTAGAATAACTTAATTGTCACTTTAAATGTACACTAATTGGCATACATTAAAATGGTGGTGCTTAGAAAACAATCTCCACCTGAACATCAGCAAGACAAAGGAGATGGTGTTAGACTTCCAGAAGAAGAGAGAGGAACCTGCCCCACTTTACATCGAGGGGGGCTGTGTAGAGAGAGTTTCCTCCTTTAAATTCCTGGGAGTCTATCTCAGTGAAGATCTCACCTGGAAAATCAACACCAACCAAGTGGCCAGAAAGGCCCAACAGAGACTCTACTTCCTCAGAGTCTGGCGAAAAAAACGAAGTGGAACAACACCTGATGATCTCCTTTTACCGGTCCACAATAGAAAGTGTTCTCACTCATTGCATTACGGTGTGGTATGCTGGCCTGACAGCCATGGATAGAAAAACATTATAGAGCGTGGTGAGCACAGCACAAAACATCGCGGGCTGGCCCCTGATATCACTAGACCGGAGTGGGCAAATATGGCCCCTTTATGACCTGTGGACTTCAATTCCCAGAATTCCTGAACCAGCTTGGCTGTCTCAGGAATTCTGGGAGTTGAAGTCCACAGGTTGTAAAAGGGCCACAGTTGCCCACCCCTGCACTAGATGACACCGCTAGGGCTTGCTGCCTTAGAAGAGTGAGGAAAATCCTCAGGGACGACACACCCTGGTTAGCACTTCTTTATTGTCCTACCATCAGGAAGGAGATATACAAGCATAGGCAGCCGCACAAGCAGGCTGAAGAACAGTTTTTACCCATGGGGTGTCAGACTCCTGAATGAAAAATAACGACAACAACATAGTACGATTGACTTGCGGGGCCGGCGCAATGTGTAATAAGATCACATGCAATAGAATTGGGTGTTTGTTAGCAGGATTCACTGGGATAGGGATTTTCTGTCTTTCACTATGAGTTGTATTGTGTTGGGGGGAGGTACATGAAGGGAGGCTCAGCCAATCTCATAGAACACATGTTGTACTCTGATGATAAAGGTTTGAATTGAATTGAATTGAATTGATGGTAGAGTTTAGAATGAAGAAGGGTTCCAGATTTCCCCTAGAACTGCGTGGAAACTTGAACCTGAGCTTCTAAGTCTAAGGACAACATCAGGAGCATTGTATCAGATGTGGCAGACGTGTATTTGCACATGCATAAAAACAAAACAATCTAAAATAATGTTCACTTCTTGGTTTCATTATTAGAAAAAAAAAATCATACACAACCCCCAAGAAATGATACCAATACAGGAAATATTAAAAAACAACAACAACTGGCAATCTAATGGAAATCATGTGAGCTCATAAGAAGAGCTGTGAAACCTGCTTGGGGAAAAACCTGATTGTTGATAATATCTCAAATATTTAGAACAGATTAGTGCCAGTTTTTCGACTAAGCAAACATAATCACACTTCAGTCTTATTGGTAGGTTGGCAACTTCAGTTCTTCTGCCCGCTCTGTTTTCATCCACCAAAGCAGCATTATACCAGAAAGATCCTTTTTCTTAGTGCAATGTTTCTTAACTTCAGCAAGTTTAAGATGTGTGGACTTCAATTCCCAGAATTCCCCAGCCAGCATTAGGAAAAGAGGAGGGGGTTGTACTTCACCCCAAACTCAAGACAGACGGGGACAACGGGAGGCAGCAGCTTGCAGGGAGATGTCTGAAGGACCTCGGGGAAGGGTGGAACAGAAGACTCAGAGGGAGAGTCATCACACAACAATCAAATTAAATCAGTCGATTCCATTCTTATCTTTCCCTTTTTATGAAAAGCTGAAGGGAAGGAAGGAGGAGAAAAAGAGGGAGTTGGTAGTTAAGCATTAGCAATGGATCAGTGGTGGTATTCGCCCAACTGCCTGGACTTCATCACGTCCCGTTTTTGACACTCTGCACAAGCGTGGAAGGCCCTGCGCATGCCGGAGGTGGTGCGTGCAAATGGAGCAAGCACAGTGGTGAAATGTAAAATTTGTTACTACCGGTTCTGTGGGCGTGGCTTGGTGGTGGTTGGGTAATATGACTTAGTGGGCGTGGCCAACCTTTTTTTTTTTACTTTTAAAACCATTTTTTCTACAACCTCTTCAGCTGAAGAGGTTTTAAAAAAAATGCTTTTAAAAGCCTCTGATGATCCCAGCTGACTTGCCTGATCGGCAGAGGCTTTCTTTTATTTTTAAAGCCTCTGATGATCCCAGCTGACTTGTCTGATTGACAGAGGCTTTCTTTTATTTTTAAAGCCTCTGACGATCCCAGCTGACTTGCCTGATATGCAGAGGCTTTCTTTTTTTTAAAGCCTCTGACGATCCCAGCTGACTTGCCTGATTGGCAGAGGCTTTTTTTCCTTTTAAAAACATTTTTTCTATAACCTCTTCGGCCGAAGAGGTTGTAGAAAAAATGCTTTTAGAAGCCTCTGATGATCCCAGCTGAGCTGCGCGATCATCAGAGGCTTTTTTTTTTTAACTTTTAAAAGCATTTTTTCGGCCAAAGAGGTTGTAGAAAAAATGGTTTTAAAAATAATTTTAAAAAGCCTCTGATGATTGCGCGGCTCAGCTGGGCAATGGGGGGGGGAGGGATTTTTGCTACCAGTTCTCCGAACCACCGTCTCCATCGCTACCAGATCGGGCGATCCGGTCTGAACCGGGAGCATTTCACCCCTGAGCGAGCTCCCGCACACGCTCATATTTGTAAACCAGTAGCAAAGGTAAGTGAATACCACCCCTGCAATGGATGGGTAGGTGGTAACAAGTACAGTAGCTTTGAAAGAGAGGCAGAGAAAGTTAGAGTCCTTTGAGAGACAGGTGGAGGAAAGAGACTTTCTACTGGGAAGTTTGGACACCCTGTTGTAAATAATTTTATTTTTCCATAATTCCTGTAAATATAGTTGTACACGTCAAAGAAAGGGGGAAAAAATCTTCATATTCTCAGACTGCGTTAAAGAAACTGTTCTGCTTAAAATCACACACACACCCAGCAATAAAAAGAACCATCAATCATACAGTGACAGATTTATTCCACAGATCTTACACAAATATACGTAGGCTGAGAATCCAACAGAATAAAATTCCCAAATAATGGAGGAGCTTGTATATCTGGGAATATCACAAAACAACAATCTGCTGCATGTTCTCTGGGCAAAGAGATCTTATTGCTATTCAGGTTGATCAGAATTTTTCCCCTCCTCCTCCATTTAATTTCTCATCCCCCTTCCTGATTATTTTTCATCAGCACTAAAGGGAGAAGATACTTCTTAACCTTGTTAACTGTCAACTGTTAGCCTGGTATTTATATTACATTTTCTCTGGAATATGGGAAGTTATCCCTTGCATTAGATCAGGGGTGGGCAACTATAACAATGCATGCTCCCTTCACACACATGCGCGCCAAAACTGCGCTCCGCGCAAGCGCATTACGAATCTGTTCAGCTGAGGTGCGGCAATCCACACCTATCAGCTGGGCTAAAAAAGAAGAAATAAAAGGTAAGAATAACGCGGGGGGTGGGTGGGAGGGCCCAGCTCCTGAAGAAAGAGAACCGGTTCGGTGATGTCATATCGTCACCGCTACCGTCTCGGCCGAACCGGGCCAAACCGGAAGGAACCCACCACTGATCTGTACACTGAGGAGACCATTCTGCTGCTACTTCCTCCCCTGGAGGATTCAGCTGGTTTAGGTAAACTGGTAGTGACGATCCACCCACCCCAGCACTATGCCATCCTATTTAGCCACGTTTTCTAAGCCGCGTGCATGAGTGCAAGCCACGCAAGCGAGCAAAGTACATACGCGGAAGGCCGCACACTCACATTTTCGGTGTGCGGCAAACTGGTAGTAAAATTATGCGAAACCCACCTCTGCCTGGGATCTCATTCCTCCTACCCCATCCCACACACTTTGATAGACTCCCAATTCCCCAAAGGACTCAAACGGTCTTACTACTAAAACCATTGACAATCTCACTAAGGCAGACCAAGATCACCGGCCCTCAAATGCTCTGCAAAATAAATATATTTTTAATGTCTTCCAAAAAGCCAGAAGGTTGGCTGACATTGTTCAACTCACGAGACAAGGGTAGCGACAGTCCCTGATAGGAATCATTGCTGAGCTTGCAGGCTTCATGGGGCAGGAAACTTCAGTTCCCCGCCCCCCTTCAAGATTGCATTGGACAGGCCAAATCCGGGCAAGATAAATGGCCCTCAGTGCAAAGCTGCAAATATTTTGTTTCCCCCTGTGGTGCACCATTCTAGGAACTTTTAAACGTATGTTTTGTAGCCGCCTTTTCAAGATCTTTCGTTTAATATTGAGATTGCAGTGATCTTGCTGGTGTTATTATTTCAACAACTGGCACGGTATTTGCTCAGCTCAGGCTTGGCTGTTGCATGATAGATGATATTGTTTTATCAGAAAAATGTAAGTTGCAACAGGTTTTTTTTTTAAATTAAGACACTATTTATGGATACACCTTGTAATCAGAGGTGGGTTTCAGCAGGTTCTGACCAGTTCTGGAGAACCGGTAGCGGAAATTTTGAGTAGTTCGGAGAAGCAGTAAATACCATCTCTGGCTGGCCCTGCCCCAGTGGTGGGATTCAATTTTTTTAACAACCAGTTCTGTGGGCATGGCTTAGTTGGGGGTGTGGCTTGGTGGTCATGTGACTGGGTGGGCATGGCTAGCTGGTCATGTGACCGGGTGGGTGTGTCTATGTGCATAGGGACTACTCAGAGGGCTGAAAAAAGTCATTTCTGACTGGTCCTCACACTTTTGACCTGTCCTCGCACTTATGACCATCCTCACATTTATGCCCATTGCGGCATTCTTAACAACAGTGTCACTCATTTCACAACTACTTCTCTTCATTATGGTGATAGGGCAAAAACGTAAAACGTAAGTTCGAGGACTGGTCAAAAGTGCGAGGACCAGTCAAAAATAATTTTTTCAGCCCTCTGAGTAGTCCATATGCATAAAAGGATACAGCAATAGAGAGGGATGAAGGAAGGGAAGGGAAATTAGAGTAGGAGTGAGGGTAAGAGAGGGAGGAAAAGAGGAGGAGAAGGAGAAAGGAAGAGGAAGTAGGGAGGAGAAGAAGAGGGGGGAAGAAAAAGTAAGAAGGAAAGAAAAGAGAGAGGTGGTAGGTTTGAGGAGAAAGATTGCTGTACAATAAAAAAGATGAAAGGGAAGAAAGCCAACCCCAAACAAATATAAAGATATTAAGATAAAGAATGAATTGTTAAACTTTAAAGAATAAAAAAGAACAAATATGAATAAATAACAATATTTAGAAACACACATACAAACATACAATGTATTTTCTTTGAATAGAGTATTTGGCTGGTTCGCAAATTTAAACAGTGTTTAATCATTTCAATTAAATTTACAATTTCTATATTTCCTTTTTGCCGTATTTATTCCTCACCTATTTTTTTAAAAAACCAATATTACCCTTCATCCTCATCTCTAATCTTAATCAAATTCAATTTTTCCCTTCTATTCTATATTATACCCCTTCCCATTGTCATCTATTTTTATATCCATCCTCACATTGGTTAATTATGTAATTATGTTGTTATAGAAATTAAGACTCACAAGATTTCCATGGGTGATCAGAGAGGTTTATTGCTCAAGGTTCAGTGCAACACAAGAAGCAAAGACTGAACGAAAAAAAGATTCTAATGCAGTTACATTTATACATACTTTTGACATTTTAGGATTGGTTACATTTCTGACAGCCCACAGCGACAATCCCCCCCCCTTTGCTGCTATACCCTATAAGCTTACTAACGTGTTTCCCCTCTTAAGTGGGTCACAGGTGTTCTTGCAAACCTATCTAAGTTTCCTGCCGTTATGTCTGAGGTTACCTCTGCTTGGCTAGGTATGATATTTTGCTCATGATGGTGTTTCCTGAACTTTCCAGCTGAGGAAGGTTTGTTATTTCTGCGGTTTCACTTTTTGAACCTAGTACTAAAGAAAGGGGCCCTTCAGAGATCCTCTAGGCTGACCCCAGTATTATATCACTTTTATATCCAATTTCATTATTCTATATTATTCTTCTACATTATTCCAGCAGGTTTTGGTCTTCCATATTAATGTAATACAGTTGTTTAATACAAATTCAACATTTTAATATAGATCAATTAGTTATATAACTATCTTTTTTGTATATTAATCAATATGAACATGAATATTCCAATTATTTCCATGCAATCCAATTTCTTACAAATCAATTAATTATATTTACCAATAATAATAAACCAAATAATTTCCCCCATATATTCTTCCAAACCACAACTTAACCATTTCAGCTTTCAACACAATATACAATTAATAGTATTTCAATTATTACAATTCCCTAGTTAAATAGAGCTTTTTTTCTTTTGTGTTTTAAAATCTTGAACTCTCCTCTTTTGCCCTAAATTTCCCATTGTTTGCACCTACCTTTTTTGGTGAGGAGAAAGAAAAAGAAAAATAAATCTCTCTCCCTGCCTCATTTTGTCACGTTGCAGCAGAGCCTGCTTTACTTTCAGTTTCCTTTTAGCTAGGGGAAAAAAAAATCTGCTCCAGCACTCTTTGCAGCAAGCAAAGAGCTTGCAAAACAAGAGCTTGCAAAGGAGCCTGCAAAACAGCTGAGAGCGAATCAGCTGAGAGTCGGAGGCCGATCTAATCATGCTAATTAACCTCTGTTGAAGCTGAAAGAGGCTGTTTTTTCTTGCTGTTTGCTTGCAAGGAGGTAAGTGCTGCAAGGCACAGGTAAAAGGGGGGCCACCCTCCTTGCCACTTAGCCCCCCTGTCGCCCCCCTTTGCCTCTAGCATCCCTCTGCCGCCCCCCTTGCCACTTACTGCCCCTCTAAGGCATCCCGCTGCCCCCCCGGGGGGCGGTACCGCCCACTTTGGCAACCACTGGCTTAACTACTTAACAACCAGTTCTACCAAAGTAGAATCCCACTGGGTCTACCCATTTATATTTGCAGGCCCCAATCTACTCATTTGTTTTCTTTTAACACTGATCAGCTGTAGGGCGGCCCTTTGAAGCCCCGCGACAGCTGCAAGGCCAATAAAATTATAAAAAAACACCGAACCGTTTGTTAAATTGCTGGCTCGCCCACCCCTCGCCCAGTGGTGCGGAGGGGCGGGGCAAGGGGTGGGGCGAGCCAGCAATTTAACAAACGGTTCGACCGAACCGCCTAGAACCGGCAGAATCCCACCACTGCCCTGCCCCCATCTATTCTCTGCCTCCCGAGTCCCAGCTGATCGGGAGGAAATGGAGATTTTGCAGTAACCTTCCCCTGGAGTTGGGAGGGAATGGAGATTTTACAGTATCCTTCCCCTGGCATGCCCACCAAGCCACGCTCACCAAGCCATGCCATGCCCACCAAGCCACGCCCACAGAACCGGTAGTAAAAAATTTTAAATCCCACCACTGCTTGTAATCACAGGAAATCTTAACAAAACATTGCGATAAACAACTGACTACTGAAAGAAATATAGTATTCTATTTTCATATGGGCTTTATAAATTGGCAATGCCCAATGGCATTGTTACAGAAAAGGGGTGACTCATTTTCCAAGCAGTAGGAAATTCCAGGGACAGGCAGTAATAAATCGCATTGCATTGTGCAGTATTTGAAGCTTTAGTCCGGCTTCCCAAATTGGGATCCAACTTGGCAATATTACTATCTCAAACTATAGTGAATTTAGCTATACTGAACTTCCAGCTAACTAGCTATTGCAAAATTTCAACTTCCCCACCAGAGTTTCAATCAGATGCTGATACTTATTTTCCCCTTGTTAGCTGAAAGCTCTAACATTCCAGAGTGGACAAAATTTTCCAGACATTGAGAGCCATTAATCTCATGCTGTTTGAATAATCTCTGGCAGATTGTGAAAAACCAGAGGGATCATTCCATTCATAGGAATGTTCAGTTTAGCATCTAAAGAATGGATGACTGAAAAGAAAAAGAAGAAGACAAATCATAGAAAGAAAAAAAAATCTGGCATCTAGTTGTTGCAATGTGTCTGTAGCAGAAATGGATGAGTTTGAAGAAGAGCCTCCATCATAATCACTCAGAAGGAACTCAATGTTTCTGTTGCGCTTTTAGGAAACAATTTTTAAACCAAAGCTACGCAGGAAGGAATGCAACAACAAATTAAGACAAAGTCACAAAGCACATTTCAATATGACAAGGATTGGAATAAGTGAAGCAATTGTTTATATCAGTACAGTTATGGAAGATGGACTCTGAGATGGTATGAGAAAAATGAAAAATTCCTTTGAATTCTGGATTCAGAGATGGTTACCAAGACAGTAATTTCATGGAGTATAAGAAAAATTAAAGACTGGTCATTCTCTTGAGATGATGGGTTAGGGTTAGGGTCATCAATCATCAGCAGTATGGAAGCAGAAATTCATATATATTGGACGTAGATGTGAATAGGCAATGGACTGAAAGCCAGATGTTAAGAAAAAAAGAGGAAGATATATTAAGTAATGGATGGGATCAAAGAGCCTGTAGTACAGTAGACTAAAGCATTGTTATTAACAACTGCTGCTTGAAATTACTGCAAGTTCAA